>NW_027411644.1:122785305-123391495 GCF_047663935.1 Musca autumnalis | reverse complement strand
GGCAAGTCCACACTTCCTGAGAAAATAGCCTGAAAGTTGCAAAAAACCCCTATGACACCGCGTGAGGTGGTTGGAGCGCAAGATAACTCTCGAAAGGATCTGCCGATTTGGTCCAAAATTTGACCTTAGTAATATTTTGTTCAAACATAGTTTAAGTTTGAAGATAAACCATATCGGTCTACTGCTTCAGGTACCTCCCCCACAAAAGTTCAAAATCGGATAAATTGTTCGTACGGTAACTCTTGAAGGGAGCGGCCGAATTGATACATACTTTCCACATCCTAATATATTTACCAGATATAGATCAGGTTCAAATATGGACTATATTTGTCCACTCTATCCGGTACCTCCCACACAAAATTACGGATAAGTTCACTTTAAGACCTGATATCGAATCACGGTATCCTTAATTTTTGGGCGGTTGCGTATCTTTGAACCCGAGAGAAAATAGTATAAAAATTGGATATTTACAAAAGATGTTTGCTATTTTTACCATTAAGAACCGTTCATAGACATTTTACATATTCCAGAATGTTGTTTACTGATGCCTTTGCTACGCTATTGTGGTTGATTGTTTTCTTGAATTTTGAACGGTTTAATATATATGGTGCAGAATCCTAGAAAAGAGGATAAAAATCGTAATTGTTTTGCTATTTTGACTATTAAGATCCGTATATTCTAGAAAGATGTTTATTTAGATCTGAGGTACATTTTTGTAGTTGGTTGTTTGCTTCAAATTTGATCGGTTTGAAAGCTGTATAACAAAACTTGAGAAAAAATTTTAAAAGAAATTTGACCATGTTGATTTTTACCGTGCAGATGAAGCTTGATGGGTTATATGTGTTCACAATTTTTGTTCTTTAAGACAAGAGCTACAACTTTGCCTCTGAGATAAGTTCAAATTTCCTAACGGTTTGGAAGATATAGTCCTGACTAAATTACCCTTTTTACATCAATGCCTCAAACCTTTGGAGGCCTATAACCGCGAAAGTTGATGAGATAGGGAAAAACGGCGAGACACGTGTCTTCTCATTTTTGGTGTTCTATCACACTGCGGTGTCAGAATATGGATAATAGTTTTCGTGTTGCACAGTGTAATCTAAGCTTTTAATGTATCAATCATAAACGTGTTTCTGCATATATTCCATTTCTTGGCAGTCACATGACACCGAAATGAACGATTCTTGACACACCATCGTTTTATTTAAATAACTTCAGCTGAATTCAAAAGTAGAAACACAAAACCCATATAACAACATACATATGTATATATATTCAGTCAGATGGTGTGATAAACTTTGAGTTTTTCTATACGGTTTGACCCATTTTCATGTCGCTGGCTGTGTAAAAAATAACGTTTATTCTTCATTTTTTTACTGCAGCATCTGCAAAAATTATGATTTTGATTATATTAAAAAAGTGAATCAAATATTTTGCGTATTTTTAGAGTTTGCAATATTATTGTAATTGTTCATAATTTGATGCTTCATAATAACAACAAATTACATGCTATGTATACGGGATTTATTGAAAAGCTTAGCTTTGATTTCTAGAGTTCGGAAAAAATCAAAGCTATGAATACTTTAACGGTTTTACAATGTTTAAATCATGTACATATGTCTTTGCTTATGAGATCCACCGTGTTAAGCACCTCTATCTGGTACTCAGAAGATCTGTGGTTTAATCCCTGACCAGAACACCAACATTTTCGGGGGCTGACAAATCCCTTCAGCGTAATGTTGGCTTACATTTTCTGAGTATTTCAGACATGGACAACTTCTCTGCAAGTGGCTCCATATCCTTGAGCAAATATGAATCGGCGTGCACCCACTGATATGAGAGAAGTTTCCCTTGCTTGTCCTTGCTGGGATGTTGTGGGAACATACTTATGTATGTACGAGGTCGAATAAAAACCCATTGTTTAAAATTCAGTTTTAGGAGGAGTAAGAAGTAAGCGGGTGTCAGTCCGGTGAATACGCTGGTAGATAACGGTTTTATTTTTGTTCACACTCACTCAAAATGTGTGAACTGGTGCGAAATCCATTATTGCTTCGAGCAAACGGTGGGACTCAGGGACGTAGCCAGGATTTCATTTCGGGGGGGGCCCACCTGACCAAAATTTTGAAAGTTCATGTTAGCGAAAATGTCATATTTAGCAAAGATGCAAACCTTATTTTAGACTTATTTTCAATATTATTTTTTTGTTCATATGGCGCAAGACTTCTTGGCCAATTTTATCTTTTAGAATTTTTTTGACAATATGTCACAGTTAATATATGTCAAAACAATGAATATATTAATAATGCCATATATTTTTCGGTGGATCATTTATCAAATAATTCACAACTACAGTTAATGTTATGAAATTCAGTGATATCACTTCGGTAAGGCCAAAAGAAAGCGAATACAATGGAAAACCTTAGAAATATCATAACGTTTAATTTTTAAATATCTTAACATTACAATTTTCAAAAATATGCAAAATTCCTATGTACATATCGCAAAGAATTTCTGAAGGCCGAGAACTAATGTTGAGCAATAGTTAGTCTATCCATCAAGAAATTCTAGCACCTAATCGCGGTTATGTAAATGACAAATTCTGTTGCCAAATCGTGCATCTGTCAATACTAATGACTAATTTTGGCGTCCAATCGTCGAACTTCACTTATAGAAATTCTGGATCTTCTCATAAATTTATCAGGAACAAGGGAATCTCTGGAATCCAGTCTTAACTTCGTTTAAAAATGAAATTATGTATACATTCTTTTAGCAAAAATCCATAAACACAATTTTTCCTCTTTGCCAAAATGTGCCTCATCGAAATAATGGCTTTAGGGCCAAAGTGTGTTTGGAAGAAATCTGTTTCAGAAACTTGGAGTCGACTTAGCTATGTCCGTTCGTCTGGGTAGCCGCCTGGGGAGCACGATTATTTCTCAAACAGATCAACCGATTCGGTCCAAAATTTGGCCTTCGTGATATTTTGATCTACCTACTCTTTCGGCAAACTTCCGCAGAGTATTTCAAAAATTTTCAGTGAATTGCAGTTTAAGACCTCTATGGATAAACTGTGTAAGCTTAAGACCTCAATGGTCATGGCTTCACAACCCTTATGCTAATAATTAGTTATAAGTAAATATAAAATAAATTAATAAATAAAAAACTCTCTGGAAACACTTTGCTTTTTTGCAACAAGTGTTCTCGGGGCTCCTATTACTACCGTACAAGTTTTTCAGAGGCAAGTCGATACTTCCAGGGAAAATGGCCCGAAAGCTGTAAAGAACACCTAAGGCAATCATGTGTAGTGGCTAGTGTACACGACAACTTTCGAACCGGATACTGCGTTGGTACAAACTTTGTTTATCGCAATATTTCAGCGAGCCTTATATATACAAAATTCGAAGATGGTGCTTTTCGGTCTACTTCTTCTGGTATTTCCCCACCAAATTTCAAGAATTTTAGCGAAAGTGGTATGCGCGAGTTTTCTTGAACGGAGCAACAGATTTGGATTTAGTAATATTTTTCCAAACTTAGTTTTTGCTCTAAAATGGGCCATACTGGGGTACCTCCCTCACAAACCTTCAAAATAGTTGTTTTAGTGCAGTTTAGAGCGGTATTAAGTTTTTCGTGGGCAAGTCCATATTTCCTGACTAAGAGTCAAAAGTTGAAAATTATACTGTGGCGAACTGAAATGGCTCCAAATGGATCTACTCCAAAAATGAACTATGTCGGTCCGGTCCATTTCTCCATACCTCCTCCGCAACACTTGTGATCAATGATACAAATCTCTATTTTGTTTGCAAGTTCATACGTCCGAAATGGCTACAAATTTCTGAAAAGCTCCTAATGCATAGTTTTTGGGTTTAAGGATTTTGGCTGTGTAGCGGCTATTCGATCTGTCTATAGATGAAAGTTTCAATTCACACAGGCTCGGGGTATATTCCTGTCCGCAAAGTCGAGTGGTACTTGTTGAGATTTTGACGAAGAAGAACCTGTTTCCGGTTTTTAGATTTCGTTTGTCGTCACAAGGTCCTTTACCGAAGCAGGAAAAATTAACATTTCTAGAAATGTGCATCCATTGAAAGTACTTCCCAAAATACAATTGCTGTGGGCGTTTCTTCTGGTTTTATTCAAAGAGTAAATCGGTCTAAAATGGTCTAGACTTGAAATCGGTTCAGATTTGGATATAGTGCCTATATATATTTTCGGCCGATTTCATGTATTTTATGCATTAAACACGCTATGTATGTCCAATTTCAATGAAATTTGGAATGTGTGACGGAATTGGGTCTAGAAATAAATTTTTCAAATTATATTGAAATCGGTTCAGATTTGGATGTAGCTCCCATATATATTTTCTTCCGATTTCATGTATTTGATGCACCAAACACGCTTTATACACCCGATTTTAATGAAATTTGCAAAGAAAGACGAAAATTGGCCTACAAATAAATTTGTCAAAATATATTTTACCTTATTCGGGGTAGCGAAGCGCACCAGGGTCAGCTAATCTTTCTAATATATAAAAGGCAATGTGTGTATGTTAGTATGTTTGTTTGTTTGTATGTTTGTATGTTCCGAATAGACTCAAAAACGGCTGAATAGATTTTCTTGAAAATTTCAGATAATGTACTGGGAACACCGGTGGTGAAAATAGGTTATATATTTTTTTGAATGGTCGTCGCGAAAGTGAAATATCGCGGTCATCCCAAATTATTTAAAAATGTATTATTTCAGATAATATACCTAATTTTAGTAAGCGTGACTACAAAACCGCTAAAACACTGGCTTCAATATGTGGGATAACGCGGTCAACGCCATATTTTGGAATACAGTAAAATCCCGATGACTTGAGATGTCACTATATAGAAATTCCGAAAAATCGATTGGGAAATCTTATGAAATGTTGTATGTGGAGTTTTTTAGGTCTGAGAATAGGTCGTAATCTATTTTTTATCCCGCTAAGTGTAGTGACCGGTGGTCCTCTCCACAATTTTTTTAAGAAAACCGCGAAATTCAAGATACGTTTTAATATATTGTTTACAAATTGTTTGCAATGCTGTGGTAATTACCGTCTTGACCCTGAATGGTCGTCGCGGAAGTGAAAATCGCGGTCGTCCCAAAAAATGTATTATTTCAATTAATTAGAACTGTCTTAAGCTGTTTTTATACGGCTAGGGGTAGTGACCGGTGGTCCTCCCCCACAATGTTTTTAAGAAAATCTGAAATCTTTGATATTTTTGAACGTATTGTTTACAGATTGTTTTCCCTGAATGATCGCGGTCATTACAAAGTTTTCTAAAATGTATTATTTCAATTTATATACATAATTTTGTAAGCGTGCCTAAAAAACGCTATAAACGCTGAACACTAAACAATAAGTGGGTCAGCGCGATCAACTCCACATTTTGGAATACAGTAAAATCCGGATAACTTGAGATGTCAAAAGATCGAAATTCCAGAAAGATCCATTGGAAATCAGACAAAGTTATTGATATACAATACAATATCATCATTGGAATCAGAATACCGCGATCGTGTTCGATTTTTGAAAATATTATAATTACGAATAAAATCTCAAAATGTGGGAAGTGAAACTTCATGAGCATTGATTTCAGTCCTTGGAATAGCTAGGTAAAGAAACATTTTTTTAAATACAGCAAAATCTCGATAATAACACTTACAATTTATAGAAGTAATTTTTTATGAATTATATAAATGTTGTCATACATATCCCGAAGGAACATACATTTCGCTGAGGGGTATTTTACCACTATTGCATATAGAGCGCGAAGAAAAAAAAGCTTTACGTTCGATCGGCCTGAATGAGGTTAAATCCACCAAAAATAGCGAAAATCAGGCGCCACCGTTCTATGGGAGCTATATCAAAACGAGGACGTATACTGAACAGTGGCTATATCTCTTAACTATCGAAAATCGGGAGGTACTGTTTTATGGGAGCTATATCAAAACGTGAACCTATAACTGTTGCATACCGAGCGCAAATAAAAAGGCGTGTCTTTCGGTCGATACGAATATTTATGCTCTCCTCTTTAAAATTTATTAAAACCAGATTTCAGCCATTTCGTTGTGATAATGATGTTAAATCCTCAAAAATAGCGAAAATCAGCCGGCCATTTGGGGGATACCATTATATGGAATTTATGTCAAAACATTGATTTATATTATGAAGTTTCTAGAGGGATGCCTAATTATGGGTGTATAAATACTGGATAGATAACTAAATTTTACACGGAGAACCCAAACAACGGGCCAGCAACGCGGACCGGGTCAGCTAGTAAAATATAAACATTGACCTCAAGCTTAATAATCTTGATTTTATTAACATTCAAAAGGTCGAACAAAACATAAAAATTCGACAGAAAAATCCTTTTGTCCAATAGGTATTTACGACACTGCGGTGGAACAGAAATATGATATAATTGCAAATTTCAAACATAATAAAGAATTTGTAATTGTTATGATTTTAAAATAGTTCATTATAAAAACGTTTTAGAGAAAATATACAAACAACTAAAACCACAAAGATTAAGCTCTTATAAAAAACTTCAAAAACAAAATGTCGCAAATTTTTTTTTCTGGATGTTGCCAAGCCAAAGTATTGGACCTACAAGCAAACGTTCAATAAATACAAATAACCGTTTTGTTCTGAACTCAGTAACACCGTCAGCCTAAAATTCCGATTAAACGCTTAAACAACACCTTAAAACTTAACAAGAACTATGCATACAATTGCTCAAAAAGCCTAACTTGTTCATTATTTTTATATTTTCAAATATGGTGGACAATAAGTATACCAATGTAGTTAAATAATTCTCTGTAATACTTCCAACTACTTTACATATTTCTTGAACAATTAAAACAGTTTAAAATTTTACTCAAAAATTAAAAAAAAATGTGTAACATAAGCTAATATCCTATGGGAACTTAAATCATTTCGGGGGGGGCCGGGCCCCCCGGGCCCCACCCCCTGACTACGTCGGTGGTGGGACTAGCCGCTTTCAAGCAAAATCCTGAAAACCTAAACTAAACCCAAAATTGCGAACTTTGACCGCGATTTATTTAAAAAACCCTCCAGCGATTTTTTCTTGTTTTTAGATTTTTCTTTTCTATGAACATTGCTGTTTCAGAATCGGCAAAAAACTTTCCAAGTGTAAGCGGTTTTCATTTAAAGTTATGTAATCAGGGGCACCGCACATGACATTGTTTTATAAGGATGCGATACAGTCAGTCCCAATTTTGACTTCTAAATCTCAAAAATTACAAAACGTAGGAAAAAGTCACAAAGCTCAATCTTGTAGAGGATTTTCACTGCTACAAAATTTTTTAGTCCCATTGCGATAGCACCTGCGGTTTCCAAGCAAACCGTAAAAACCTCCGGCGCTTTTTTTTTTTTTTGTTTTTTTTATTTTTCTCATCTATGAACATAATAGTTTCAGAATTCGCAAAAACTTCACAGGGATAATCACCTTTCATTTTAAGTTAGTTAAGGCGCACCGTGTTATGCCAAACCCTTAGTAAATCACTAAGAGATATGAGCATTCACCGAGAGATTTTTTAAAGTAATAATTTGAGCGAAAGCTATGGTAGAATCAATGTAAAAAATAGGAAAAATGTGTTGAAGGTAATGAGTGTTACGCGGTTTATATGCATTTCAAGTGTTGTCATAATATGTTGTCATATTATGTAGTATAACTTTATTTTAATTTAATGCCACCTCGATTCATATTACATCAATGATATGGGGCGTGTCTAAAAACCATATATAGAGAAGTTTTACATGGCTGAAATACTCAGAACATGTCGCCAACTTGCCTTCGTTGGAAATTTGATGTTGGCTGGACGGGAATCGAACCCCCGACCTTCAGCGTGCAAGGCGGGTCTGCATACAAATTGTACCACGGTGGCACCAATAAATAATCTTACCATGTTTGCCACCATTGAACATTTGATACCAGTGCACCTTTCAGTAATGTTGGCGACATTTCCTGAGTATTTCAGTCATGAAAAAACTTCTCTACAAGTGGTGTCTTAGGACACGCCGTTCGGACTCTGCGATAAACAGTAGGTCCCATATCATTTGACAGCGGAATCCTATGCAAATGCATATATGGTTAGGAATGTCGTAGAGGTAATGTGATTAGACAAAAACTCGTTTTATAACAAAATAAAACGAATTAGTCTGGACCTAATTTTTGCATATTTAGACATATTTGCATAAAATGAACATATTTAAAACCATATGCATGGATTTGTGGCCTCAATATCCCACTGAAATGGCTGACATTTTGTATTAAGTCTTCGTTGAGGGTATAAAACGTTCCACCTGAAATTTGTCGGTATAGGTCCGCGTCTACATATAGCTCCCATAGAATCGTACCTCTCGATTTTCGGCATTTTGAAGGTTGTGGCCTCAATATCCCACTCAAATGGCTGAAATGTTGTATTATGTCTTCGTTTGGGGTATACAACTTTCGACCTGAAGTTTGTCGGTATAGGTCCACGTCTTCATATACGTAGCTCCCATAGAACAGTACCTACCGATTTTCTGTATTTTGAAGGTTATGGTCTCAATATCCCTCCGAAATGGCTGAAATTTGGTATTAAGTCTTCGTTGGGGGTACTAAACCTTCCATTTGAAATTTATCGGTATAGGTCTAGGCTTTCTGATAGCTCCCCATTTTCCACATTTTGAAGGTTGTCTGAAGAGAATTTTAAAAAGAAAAAATGTACACATAAACATTTTAGAAGATATTATTGAAATATTTATTGCATACGAAAATATGTAAAATAAATAAATTTTGCATATGCCAAAAATAATATTTGCATATGCAAAATTTATACATTTTGCATTTATTTGCATATGTGATATACACTAGCGGTCATCTGAATAGGTTTGATTTTTTTTTATATGTTAAGGTATCTTCTGATGTGTTCGTATTACAGATCCATACTATTTAGTTTTTGAGAGTCCTATACTATGCCTACATTCCCAAGAAAAAACTTGACGGTGTTGCCATATTTTCGGAAAATATTCCAATTATAATAAAAAATGTACAAAAAAGTGTCCAATTTTTGCGATCATCAGAATAGGTTTGAATAAAAAAATTAAAAAATTGTACTACCCAAGCAAATATTGCGCAGTTTTTTGGTTTAGTTTAGTAAAATGGAACATTCTGATAAATCCTACAACAAATTTGACCCGCTTTATTTGGAACGTGGGTTCAATTCTCAACATGGAAAAGTTACCAAGAACTTTCAGATAAAATCAAGAAATATTCAAACAAAAACGTTTTATAAACTTGCTTTAAGGGACTTTATGATTTCGTTAGATCTCTTCTGAACTTTGAAAATTGTCTGAAAGCAAATACCAAGTGTAGCCATATTATTAGGATCGATAAATTAGAAAGGTCATTGAAAATAATTGGTATTTTAGTTCAAGTTTAATTTTTTAACTATCCTTGCAGTACAAATTTAAGTATTATCATGCTCACAAATCCACCATAGTTGACCACATGTATCATAAATGTTCGAAAATTGGTCTTAAAGAATGTTTCATCGACGACAATAAAGTAGAAAATTGTAATTCAAATTTATAGTGCTGTATAACCTCAGTAGTCCATTCTTTTGTACTTATTCGTGTTTGTTTTATGACATGTGAACAGAAAAAAACTGTTTGACCTGACTATATAGGTATTGCAGCACTATAAAAGTCGGTGATATGATGCCCCTTTGACTTAAATTTGAATTACAATTTTCTACTTTATTGTCGTCGATGAAACATTCTTCCAGACCAATTTTCGAACATTTATGATACATGTGGTCAACTATGGTGGATTTGTGAGCATGATAATACTTAAATTTGTACTGCAAGGATAGTTAAAAAATTAAACTTGAACTAAAATATCAACTATTTTCAATGACCTTTAAAATTTATCAATCCTAATAATATGGCTACACTTGGTATTTGCTTTCAGACAATTTTCAAAGCTTAGAAGAGATCTAACGAAATCATAAAGTCCCTTAAAGCAAGTTTAAAAAACGTTTTTGTTTGAATATTTCTTGATTTTATCTTGAAGTTCTTGGTAACTGTTCCATGTTGAGAATTGAACCCACGTTACAAATAAAGCGGGTCAAATTTGTTGTAGGATTTATCGGAATGATCCAATTTACTAAATTAAACCAAACAAGTAAAAGTCGTTAAGTTCGGCCGGGCCGAACTTTTTATACCCTCCACCATAAAATAGTCTTAATTAAAATGGAATAATTAGGGTCCTTTTACAATTTTAGGTGGAACAACTTTTCGACAATGGTTAGATTCCTACTGCCTCCCACTATTGCTTCTATTACACTGTGAACACAAATGTTGGGACAGAGATAATTCCTTTTGGAGATGACAAAATTGTAGCTAAAATTCTCAAAAAACCGATCATTACAGCTAGTTCGGTTAAAAATTGCAGCTAAAATTCTCAAAATACCGAAAATCGGGAGATACCGTTATATAGGGGCTATACCAAAACATGGACCTATGTTGACGATGTTTCGTTGGAGATGTTTTATGACCACTGAGAACTTCAAATGTCAAATTACAGCTATTTCGGTTAAAAACTGTAGCTAAAATTCTCAAAATACCGAAAATTGGGAGGTACCGTTATATGGGGGCTATACCAAAACATGGACCTATGTTGACGATGTTTGGTGGAGATATTTCATGACCACTGAGAACCTCAAATGTCAAATTGCAGATATTTCGGTTACAAATTGTGGCTAAAATTCTCAAAATACCGAAAATCGGGAGGTACCGTTATATGGGGGCTATACCAAAACATGGACCTATATTGACGATGTTTCGTGGAGATATTTCATGACCACTGAGAACCTCAAATGGCAAATTACAGCTAGTTCGGTTAAAAATTGTAGCTAAAATTCTCAAAATACCGAAAATCGGGAGGTACCGTTATATGGGGGCTATACCAAAACATGGACGTATGTTGACGATGTTTCGTGGAGATATTTCATGACCACTGAGAACCTCAAATGTCAAATTGCAGATAGTTCGGTTAAAAATTTTGGCTAAAATTCTCAAAATATCGAAAATCGGGAGGTACCGTTATATGGGAACTATACCAAAACATGGACCTATGCCCATATCCTATGGGATATAAGTTTGTTGATCACTAGGAACCCTAAGTGCCAAATTATAGCTAATTCGGTCTGCAAATGTGGCGAAGAACGTCAAAATACCTCAAATCCGGAGGTACCGTTATATGGGGGCTATACCAAAAAGTGGACCGATATAGCCCATCTTCGAACTTGACCTGCCTATTGAAAAAAGACCCTCGGGTGCAAAATTTCAGCACTCTATCTCAATTATTGCGGACGCTAGAGTGATTAAAACAGACGGACAGACGGACAGACAGACGGACAGACGGACATGGCTAGATCGTCTTAGAATTTTATCCTGATCAAGAATATATATACTTTATAGGGTCGCAAATGATTAGTTCGATGTGTTACAAACAGAATGACAAACTTAATATACCCTCCATACTATGGTGGAGGGTATAAAAACTGGGAAATATTTCCTTGGGTAGTACAATTTTTCATTTTTTTTATTCAAACCTATTCTGATGATCGCAAAAATTGGACACTTTTTTGTACATTTTTATACCCTATACCACAATGTAGAAAAGGGTATTATAAGTTTGTTTTGGTAAAAATTCATGTAACACCGCGAAATATTCGTCGGAGACCCCCAATGTGGTATACCAATCTTCATATCCCGACGAGATAAAGCGATTTTGAGATGTGTGTCCGTCCGTCCGTTCGTCCGTCCGTTCGTCCGTCCGTCCGTCTGTCCATTATAAATTGTAAACACGCTCCAGGCCGCAATTATGGACCGATCGTCACGAAATTTGGATGGAGGTCGGGTTCAGATCAGAATAGATCCCTATTCTTATTGGTGATGATCGTGAAATATTAAGCGGGTGAAATGGACCAAAAACATAATATTTATCCAATTTTCTAGCGGCTCTGTAGGTCTCAATAATAGTCCGATCAGCGCGTAATTTTAGCTAAGGTAAGAGTATATCACAAAGGAGAAGCTTGCAATTTGAGATGGCGATCGAATAATATTTAGAGGTTTTTGGTGATGATCTTGAAATGTTCAGGGGATGAAATAGACCAAAAACAAAATTTTAACCAATTTTGTAGCGGCTCTGTAGGTCAAAATAATAACCCGCAAATTTTTAAACAAAGTTTGAGTTTATGATGAAGAAGAAGCGTACAAACCACCGTGAAAATCAGATAATACTTAGCGGGTTAAATGGACTGAAACTTTTGTGTGAAATTGATAAAAATGTCAATAACGTAGCGGTTAAACAACGGAAGTGGTAGTACTACATAAGTGGGTTTCATTACATTTTAGTTTGTGTGAACTTAATTTTTCTTTCCTGCTACAAAATTGTCATGCTAGATAACTTTTTGGTTTTGGTCATAAGTATTATACATTACATCTCTGATATTTGATAATTAAATTGTCACAGTCATTGAAAAGAAGTTCCGTGGAGAGCGATTGTCCAGGGATAGTGGTATAGGGTATCCCATGGTCGGCTCCGTCCGACTATAGACTTTTCTTACTTGTTTATTATAATTGGAATATTTTCCGAAAATATGGCAACACCGTCAAGTTTTTTCTTGGGAATGTAGGCATAGTATAGGACTCTCAAAAACTAAATAGTATGGATCTGTAATACGAACACATCAGAAGATACCTTAACATATAAAAAGAAAAAAATCAAACCTATTCAGATGACCGCTAGTGTATTTCGATTGGAATTTAATCAGAAGCCAAAAATATACCCAGTCCCAAAAATTGACAAAAATAGGTGTTGCATAAAATTCCGTGTATACATATCATTGAGCTAATGTTAACCGGAGTGCATTCATTGATGTGAGAGAAGGCTCCCTTGTCCCTACAGGGATGTTTGTATATTATACATTTCTAATAAATATTCTTAAATGGGAAATTTTGCGTTGTTTAGCCCCTTCTGCTACATCTTTAAATTTTGGACAATTGGAGAAGTAATACGCTAGGGCTCCACACAATTTGCAAAAACTAAGAATTTCTCTGTCATGATAGAGACAGTTTGTAGCATGCGAGGAAGATGTGGTTCTCTTCAAAACTCATTATATATTAGGCAGTAGGCCCGTTATCAAGCTCGAATATTATTGCAATTTTCATCAGAGGAAAGATCAATAGTTATTTTTCCACATATAAGCGACTTTGCCGGCTTATGCCCTCCAGGAATTCAAATATGGACCAAAATTAAATATTTTAATTTTTCATACAAAAGTAATGGTCAATTTCACCCGCTTAATAATATCAGATCATAGTCCCAAATTTTAGGCATCTTCTTCGATCTAAGCCCTTACCTCATGCAAAATTTCGTGACTATTGAGCTTTAATTGCGACCTCTAGTGTGATTATGATTACTCTACAGGCAAAAAATGGATATATTAGGCTGTAACTCTGTTATCTGACCGCGTAAATCAATATAATTGGCATCAATGGAAAGGGCAAGAGTTGGCCTTCCAAATATTATTTACGTGGGCGAAATGTGTCTTCCAGGAATAAAGATATAACCGGTATATTAAAAATTTTCACAATTTTCACACAAAAGCTGTGGTCCATTTCACCCTCTATACATCATCCGATCACCATTTCAAATTGTTCGAATTTTCGAGGCAATCTGGCTATTATTGCGACCAACAGAGAAGCTACAAAATCGGATAAAAATTATGTTTTTGGTCCATTTCAACCGGTAAATATTTCACGATCATCATCAATAAGAATAGGTGTCTATTCTGGTCTGAACCCGACCTCCATGCAAAATTTCATGGCGATCGGTCCATAATTGCGGCCTGGAGTTTGATTACAATTTATAATGGACAAACGGACGGACACACATCTCAAAATCGCTTTATCTCGCCGAGATATGAAGATTGGTATACCACATTGGGGGTCTCCGACGAATATTTCGCTGTGTTACATGAATTTTTTCCAAAACAAACTTAAAATGGAGATACGACTTCGGGCATTTATGGTGACGATATATTATGTAAGCATATGCACAACTATTTCAAAAAATATGTTTGCAAATACTTGGAAATTTGTCAATAATGTATTTTTCATCATTACAAAGGTTTGGAAGTCAGTTAATGGTTATAATATATAATAGATTATTATATCAAGCAGCGATTTTTTTTAGAATATAATATTACATACTTAAATTAAAACGGTCATATATTTTCCGAGCAACGATAAAGGTTGGTTATAAAAACAGATTTGGAATGGCGAGTTTTCCTTAATCTATAGGGTGTTTTTTTAAGCCCGATAGAACTTGAAATTGTAAAAAATAACACAAAAAATTAAATTGTAATCAATTTTTTTTTATTCGAAAGATCAATACGTGACATTAACACTTGAAAATGATTTCGGGCATATGGGCACCGCGGCTGTTCTTGACGAAGTGCATTCTGGACGTCCAATTTTTGGCCACTTTTTCGAGCACTGCTGGCCGTATGTCACGAATAACACGAACAATGCTGGCCTCCAAGGCATCAATTGTTGCTTGTTTATCAGCATAAACTAGTGACTTCACGTAGCCCCACAGGAAATAATCGAGAGGTGTCAAATCGCACGACCTTAGAGGCCAATTGACAGGTCCACTTCTCGAAATCAACTTATCGCCAAATTTTGATTTCAATAAGTCGATGGTTGCGTTCGCCGTATGGCACGTAGCGCCTGTTGAAACCACATCTCCTCCGGATCAATGTCATCCATATTTTCAAACAAAAAGTCATTGATCATGGTGCGGTAACGATCTCCATTGACCGTAACGCGAGCTCCGGCCTCATTTTTGAAGAAATAAGGTCCGATGATGCCACCAGCGTGAAAACCGCACCATACGGTGCATTTTTCTGGATGTAATGGAGTCTGTAGGGTCTCTTGTGGATTGGTCTCACTCCATATGCGGCAATTTTGCTTATTAACAAACCCGTTAAGCCAAACATGCGCCTCATCGCTGAACGCCATAAAAATGACGAAGTCGTCTATAAGTTGCGCGAATCGACGACTGATTTTCAAAGTAAATTTGGATAATTTCGTAGCGTTGTTCAAGCGTGAGTCTATTCATGATGATTTGTCAGAGTATACTGAAACAAATAAAACAAAAGTTTCGTCAAAATTTAATTTTGTGTGTTACTTTTTACAATTTAAAGTTCTATC
The DNA here is from genome assembly GCF_047663935.1 of Musca autumnalis. NCBI lineage: Eukaryota > Metazoa > Arthropoda > Insecta > Diptera > Muscidae > Musca > Musca autumnalis. The sequence goes on along the minus strand of NW_027411644.1, from coordinate 123,376,188 downwards.
TAGCTTAAAAAAACACCCTTTAAATACCAAAAATCATTCATGTAGCATCAACAATTTTTTGGATTTTTTTAAAATATAAAACTCAATTGTACATTTTTTTGCCAAATATACATATGAGTGAAAGACACAAAATTTAGTTTCCACCTCACCAAAATTTTGAAAATTCATGTTAGCGAAAATTTATTATTTAGCAAAGACGTAAACCTTATTTCAGACTTATATTACTGATGAAATAATGTGCATTACTGTATTTTATTTAAAATGACGTAAGACTTCTAGGCCAATGCCAACTGTGTTTTTTTTTACAATATATCAGAATTAATATATGTTCTAAACAATGGATATATTAATAATCGGTGTATCTTTTATCAAATAACTCGCAACTACTGTGAATGTTATGTAATTCGGTGATATCACTTTGGTAAGACCAAAATAAAGGGTATACAATCGGAAAACCTTAGGAATATCTTAACATTTAATTTTGTTGTTTACATGGAATGTTGAGGTCCTTTCCTTTGTTTCCTAATCCACAAAAGCTCAAAATCACGGCTTCAATTTTCCACTCCAATTCTATTGAGTAATTTATGGAAGGAAAATGGGATTAGTAGAGAATTCATTTACGCAGAGGGTACGTTTGGATATCATGGCGTTATCCAGCAGTGTATTTAGTATATTTACAGGTATATTTAGGAGTTATATAAATAAAGGAAAAAACGCCGAGACACGTGTCTTCTTTTTGTCTTTTATCAGAATATGGTCAATTTCGGAAGTTCAATCGTTGTTATTGGCATAAAGAAACCAATTGTAGTTATTTCCCCAAGTATATTTTGGTGTCCACTCGTAGATTTTATCGCAAAGAATTTCTGAAGGCTGATAGTGGTTTTCTTGATAGAGAACTAATGCTGAGCAAGAGTGACTCTATCCATGATGAAATTCTAGCACCCAATCGCGGGACAATCGTCGGACTTCAATTATAGAAATTCTGGTTTCCTATCGTGGATCTTCTCATTAGTTGATCAGGAACAAGGAAAGCTCTGACAACCTGTCTTGAATTCTTTTAAAATTCTGGCGCCAATCCAAGGTCTATACATATATACATTCTTTTAGCAAAAATCCATAAACACAATTTTTCCCAATCTACATTTTTTATATTCTCAGCCTTAAGTCAAAATGTGCCTCATCGAAATAATGGTTTTAAGGGCAAAGAGTGTTTGGAAGAAATGTGTGTCAGAAAATTTGCTTCTGATAAAAGAATAAAAAAGAAAAGGGCAACCCAGTCCGAAATTTGCTCGGCCTTCTTTATTCTTTTATTTTTATTATGTCAGAAATGAAGTTGGAAAGCAAGGCAACCAGGCGAGGCAGCTTATGTACGCAGGCCTTAAGACCTCTCTGGATAATTAGTAAATATTTCTTCACTTTCTTTATTCTAATAATTTAGTTATAAGTAAAAATATGAAATTAATAAATTAATAAACAAAAAGACCTATCTGGAAACGCTTTGCTTTTTTGCAACAAGCGTTCTCGGGTCACCTATTACTACAGTACAAGTTTTTTCAGGGGCAAGTCAATACTTCCAGAAAAAATGGTCCGAAAGCTTTAAAGAACACCTACCGCAATCATGTGTAGTGGTTGTTGCGCACGACAACTTTCGAACCGGATACTGCGTTGGTCCAAACTTTGTTTATCGCGATATTTCTGCGAGCCTTATATATAGTTCAAAGATGGTGATTTGCGGTCTACTCCTTCTGATATTTTCCCTCAAATTTCAAGAATTTTAGCGAAAGCGGTATGTGTGATTTTCCTTGAATGGAGCAACAGATTTGGACCAAACTTTGGATTTAGTAATATTTTGTCCAAACTTAGTTTTAGCTCGAAAATGGACTACATTGGTGAAGAACTGAAATGGCTGGTGGGAATGATCCCCAAAATAATATCTACTTCCAAAATAAACTATGTTGGTCCGGTCCATTTCTTCAAGTACTTTCTCCGCAACACTTGTGATCAATGATAAAATCCATATTTTGTTGGCAAGTTCATACGTCCGCAAATGGCTACACAATTCTGAAAATCTCCTAATACATAGCTTTCGGTTAAGGGATTTTGGTTGTGTAGCTGTTGTTCGATCTGTCCATAGATGAAAGTTTTAGTTCACACAGGCTCGGGGTATATTCCTGTCCTCAAAGCCGGCTGATACTTGTTGAGATTTTGACGAAGAAGGATCTGTTTCCGTCCAGTTTTTTTTATTTCGTTTGTCTTCACAAAGTCCTTTGCCGAAGAAGGAAAAGGAACATTTCTAGAAATGTATATCCATTGAAAGTACTTCCAAAAATACAATTCAATGAGTAATCGACAGAAAATCCCTGAAGATGAATATAAACTTTAACCTCAATAATCTTTATTTCATTATCATTCGAAAGGACGAACAAAACATATAAAGACGACAGAAAAATCCTTTTTTTGTACAATAAGCATTTACTAATTTGTAGCAAGAGACCAGTTTCAAATAATCTCAACGGGCGAACTGCTGTGGAACAGAATTATATCACAAAAAAATATTGATATAGTTTTTTTTGCAAATTTCAAACATAATAAAGAATTTGTAATTGTAATGATGTTCAAAATAGTTCATTTCAAAAACGTGTTAGAAACTGTATACAATAATTTAAAACCACAAACACTAAGCAACGATTTTATCTTTTATTGTTGAATTAATTAAAAATCTCAATGAATTAAAAATCTCAAAAACAAAAGATCGCAAGAATATTTTTTCTAGATGTTGTTTATAAGCCAAAGTATTGGACGTAGTATGCAACAAACGTTCAATAAATACAAATAAACATCTTGTTCTGAACTAAGTAACACTTGCAGTCAGCCTAAAATTACGAATTAACGCTTAAACAACACATTCAAACTTAACAACAACTATGCGGAAAATTGCTTGCCTAACGAGTTCATTAGTCTTTATACTTTCAAATATGTTGGACAACAAGTATACAAATGTAGTTAAATAATTCTCTGTAATAATTTCTCCAAATACTTTACATATTTCTTGAAAAATTTAAAACATTTTAAAATGTCATTCAAAAATTAAAAAAAATGTGTAGCATAAGCTAATATCCTATGGGATCGAAAATCATTTCGTCGGTGAATGAAGATTACAATTCTAATATATTACTTTTCAAAATTTCCATTGCATCCACTTTTTATGGATGCCGACATTTTGAAGCTGGATTTTAGGTGTTTTTTTTTTTTTTTTTTTTTTTTTTTTTTGTATATTTGATTTAACTGGGACGGGTATTTCAAAAAACAAACAATAGGATTAAATTACTCGCGATTACTCATAATTTGATATGTATATTGACTATGTAGCCCACACAGCATCGCAGTAATCTACTACCAAATGCCAAAATTTAGTGCGATATTTTTTTCAAAAAAAAAAAAAAAACTTTGGGTACAGTATTTACAATATCCTTCTGAGAGATATTTTAGTTTTTCGACGGTCCGGATCATATAAATCATAGACCGTGAAAATCCAACCACTAGAACGGCGGAAACAGCTACTGAAGGATATTTTTGAAAAAGAGTTTTAGATCGATGTATTTCTGTATTTTTTCACGGTTGATAATGAAATCGGAAGCACATAAAAAGCGTATGCACTTTGTGCAAATTGTATGCGTTATACAGTTTTTAGCACACTTAACTATAGACGATGCAACATCGCAGACGTCAAAGTAAATCTTGGTAAATGTATACAAGCGAAAAGAAAACAATTCGTTGTATCGGGAAGCCGCATGCGCATCAAGTGATTTTGAGGATTTCGCGATTTACACGTATTTCAAAATGTATATTACCTGATACAGTTTTCATTTTAAATTATTCTCCATTTAAAGGGACCCAAAATTTTTTTGAACGTCTTCCATATCTTCCGCAAGATGTTAGTGAGTATTCGAGATGTTATTACAGTAATTCAAAATTTTTTTCAATATTTTTCGATGGAAAACTAAAAAATTTTGACTTTTCCACATATATACAAAAAATAAAATTTGTATCAAGAAAAAGGTTTTTACCGACTAGACCAATAAAAGAGAAAATTTTTCGAGGTACAGTCGAACCTCGATTATCCGTAAACCTTCATTATCCGGGAAGTGACAACACAGACTTTTTTTCATTTTACACCGATTAACCGTGAAAATCTGTATGATACGGGATTGATTCGACCAAATTTCAATGGACAAAAACAACGCAAAAATGATTTTTTCTAGAACATTTTCAATCTTTTAAACTCCACATTAAATCTATAATTGTTCTTATTTATGCAAATTTGCAAGAACGCATATTTATTGAATAAAAATATATGAGAAAAAGTGCTACTCCATTATCCGGGAAAATCGATTATCCGTAATGCCTGCGGTCCAGACCATTACGGATAATCGAGGTCCGACTGTATTACATTACTTGTGATAACAGGTAGCATAATCAGAGCTCCGAATACTCGCTCTAAATGCGTATAAGGGGGAAATAGCAAAAATTCCCACAAAGCTGAATTTTGGTGGAGAGCTAGGGTTAGCCATTAGAAGCAACGTCCTAAAAGTCCCCATCGACCCCATGTGTGCAAAACAAGTTATTCGGGGTCAAAGGTCATTTTTGGAGGCATTATTCAGTTTTTTTTAATTTTTCTCAAAAACGGTAAGACTTAGCAAAATCCGGCTAAAGTAAAAGTTGTAGACTCAATAATTGTCTACAAGAGTGGTCTTTATGATACTTAAAAAATACTTACCATTTTCGAGATATTGCGATCTAAATGTCAAATAAAAAATTAGCCGCGTAAGTACATTATGAGGCGAACCGGTTAAAGTAACGACACTATGTGGTAGATACTTCCGTAAGCTTTCAGACGATATCCACTTCGCAGGAATCGGTTCAGTAGATCCGGGTCTAACCCGGTTTTTAAATTTGGCCTTTCGGGTCGAATAACCGGCGAACCGGATCCGCAACCGTTGAAAATTATACATTTTCGTAATCAGCGCAACAAACCCTATCTTCGGACAAAACTTGAAAAAAATCGGAGAGTTTTCGTTGGGGTCGTTCCCTTTGGGCTTTCGATTACACATGTGGGTTAAATGGTCTATTTTTGCATAAAATGACTCTAACATTGATTAACTCTACTAAACAAGCTCCGATTTTGTTGGAATTTTTTTTAGAAGATAGCTATAATCTCGTAGATTAGATAATTTTTCTGTCTACAATATTTACTTTAGTCACTTTTTGATTAGATCAACCGTTATCAAAAAATAAATCCGAAAACCAAAAAACCCTTAAAATTTGACCTTTGACCCCGAATATTTTTTTTGCACACATGGGATCGATGGGGACTTTTAGGACGTTGCTTCTAATGGCAAACTCTAGCTCTCCACCAAAATTCAGCTTTGTGGGAATTTTTGCTATTTCAATGTCTATTTTGACCGGACTAATAGGAGCTATCATGAATGAGTAGAGGAAGAAGGATGCAGCCGAGAATTCAAAACAAAGGCAGAAACCAAAGCTGATCTCATGTTCCTGAAAATTCTGGTATAATTGAAGAAAATTCCGCGGGGAATACCAATGCCACGAGGGATGAAATGGATGTAAGGATTCAAGCACTGGAAAATTTGGTAAAATCATTAAGTGAATGGCAACAAACTAGCAGCATAAATTCCAGTCCGCAATGTATCCCAGAATTTGAGTCAGGAATGATAAATTTGTCAGTATCAACATGGATTCGGAAAATCGAACAAATTGGCGAACGGTTGGAACAACAACTGCAAAATTTACGTTATACAAAGTCGATTAAAAAGATTAGCGCAGCATTGCACGATGGGGCCAATAGCAGGTTTTCGAGGCAAAAAGTCAATTTTTGAAGAGAACAATTTGAAAAAAATAATAACGGATTTCGATTGCCAACACTCTGAATCACTAAAAATAAAAAAATAAATCAATCTGGTAACATCACATAGCGACATACTGATCTGGCAATGGTGACATATTTTCTTATGCATCATTTTCCGACATTCATTATAAATAAGTAGTGAAAGCATTTTAGGCGCCAAAAAGAACATTTCAACATTTTTATATTTTTTAAACATGGAAAGCTCTTCAATGGGTATGTAAAAAAAGATAGTGTTAACAAATAATAAAAATGTTATGTGTGGTAAATGTATTTTTGTGTTAAGATGTTATGTCTTTTTTGGAGTATTTTACTTTGTTATCCATGTGTTCTGTGGAGTATAACTTTTGAGATCTAGGTAGATCTAGGACATTATCAGGGGTATCATAAATATTTCCAGCGGAATTTTCCGCAGGGAAAATAATTTTGAAAAGTGAAATTCTTTTAAAGCCTATATTTTAAAATGCTGAAAACTACTAGAACCACTTAATTATGCAATATTCTCGTCGAATCGACAAAAATATTCCCTTTTTGCACAAAAATATGGAAATAAAATATTGTAAAATTGGGGATAGGGAAAAAAAATTCGCACGGAATTTTTATTCATGATTACCCTGTATATATATGTGGTGAAAGGTATTAATGTTTACTATCATTTTGTGAAAAAATTAGCTGCGCCCATCTGCGCCTTTTCATAAAAATCTGATTTCAGATGTCGTAATACTTAAAAATATGGACATTTTTATGTTTTGGTTGGCGAATAATCGGAAACCCATTAATGTTATCAATTGGATTTCGGAAAAATTTAATAGACGTATATAATAATATATATATATATATATATAATAATATATAATTTCAAAGATATCGCAGACAAACTTTGGCTTTTGTGGCGGAATCTTAGCCGATTTTTACTAAATTTGGAACCTTTTTTATTAACTTATAACAAACCACAGACAAAACCATGAAATTTGAACATATGTATATAGGGGAGCTATTTCTATATCTGAACCGATTTCAATATAACTTGACGAACTTATTTGTAGTCCGAATTCCGTAACATTTTCCAAATATTTTCTAATTTGATGGAATTTGCATGCTTGGTCAATCATATGCCTGAAATCGGGCGAACATATTTATAGGAGCTATATCCAATTCTGAACCGATTTCAATATGATTTGCCAAAAATGTTTCTAGACCAAAATCCATCACACATTTCAAATTTCATCAAGATTGGACATACATAGCAGGATTGGTGCTCCAAATACCTAAAATCGGGCGAAAATATATATGGGAGCAATATCAAAATCTGAACCGATTTCAATATAACTTGGCACACTTATTTGTAGTCCTAATTCCGTGGTATTTTCCAAATCGCATAAAAATTGGGCAGAATTTGCGTGTTTGGTCCATCAATTGCTTGAAATCGGGCGAACATATATACGGCAGCTATATGTATATATGAACCGATATGAACCAAATTTGGCATATTAGTTTCTAAGGCCATTATAAACATCTGCACAAAATTTGGAAGGTCTAGCTTGCCCCAGTGATTTGTTGCCTCGAAAACCTGTCATTGGCCCCATCGTGCATTGGTTCGAGAACATAAATAATTACACAAAATGAATGGAAATCTTTTTTGGTTTAATTATTTCCGGAACATCAGGATTAAGCAAAAACTCTTAAGCTACTAAATGACCGCAAAAGACTACCGGATGAATAGATGGCAAGATAATACTATAATAAAAAGGTGCCGATTGATGCATGCAAAGTTACGGGGCGTAATGCTGTTTCCTGTATCATTCATGGACTACCTAACGAATGATAACATTCAGATTGAAAAAAAGTTGGAAATTTTCTTACATGCGAAGACCTTTTTGGTCATTATATACAAACGTTCGCTGATGTGAGTGAGCATTAAACAAAAATCAGAAAGATTGAAGGGCGCTCTATAACATTCTTGAGAGAAACAGGAAATATAAAAAAAATATTGCATGTTTTAATTGCAAGAAGAATGGTCATTATGCTAACGAATGCAAGGAACCAGCAAAGAGGTGTAGGAAATGTAGGCGATGGGGAAATCAGACCCATGAATGTTCAAAGGTGGCAGGTGAGTCATCTTATATATAAAACACAATGTGTGTATGTTAGTATGATTGTTTTTATGTTCCGTATAGACTCAAAAACGGCTGAACCAATTTTCTTGAAAATTTCATGGAATGTACAGGAAACCCCCTGTGGTGAAACTAGGCTATATATTTTTTTGAATTTCGAAAGGGGCGGGGTACCTCACCCATGCCCTACTTTTTTAAAAAAACATTTTTTAGCACGCCCACTTTTTAAATATGTTATATATCCAAAACTTCTGAGCCGATTTTCATGAAAATTTCAGAAAATGTACAGGGAGGACTCGTGGTGAAAATAGGTCACATATTTTGTTGAATTCCGGAGGGGCCGGGTACCTCTCCTACCTCCTCCACTAGGCGCTATTTATTAAAAACGCTATTTTTGTAAATCTTGCGAAAGTAACAGTTTGAAAATTAATTTGCAATGTTGGTTGTGTCTCCTACCTTAGGTCCTTATTTGGGACATAAAGGCCCGACCCTGCCTTTTTATACCCTCAGCATTTATGCTAACGAGGGTATATACACTTTCACACGGGTAAAATGCGCCTCATCAAAATAATGGTTTTAGACCCCAAGTATGTTTGGACGAAATGTGTTTCAGACAATTTGGAGTCGCTTTAGCAATGTCCGTCTGTCCGTCTGGCTGGCAGGATCGCACGATAACTCTCGAACGGATCAACCGATTATGTCCAAAGTTTAACTTTCGTAATATTTTGTCCAAACTAAGTTTAAGTTCGAAGATGGGTTATATCGGTCCACTCCTTCCGGTACCTCCCCCACAAAAGTTCGAAAATGTTCGGAAAGTTTGTGCGCACGATAACTCTTGAAGGGTGTAACCGATTTGATCCATACTTTGTACATCGAGAAATTTCTACCAGACTTAGATGAGGTTCCAATATGGACTCAATCGGTCCACTCCTTCGGGAACCTTCCACACAAAATTTTGGAAAAGTGCAGTTTAGGACCTGCTCTCGAGTTGCTTTGATTTTTGCTATAGCAACTTGTATTCACTGCCTCCCATACGACGATACAAGTTTCATCAGGGGCAAGTCCATACTTCCTGAGAAAATAGCCTGAAAGTTGCAAAAAACCCTCATGACACCGTGTGTAGTGGATCTGCCGATTCGGTCCAAAATTTGGCCTTTGTAATATTTTGTCCAAACATAATTTAAGTTCGATGATAAACTATATCGGTCCACTCTTTCAGGTACCTCCCCCACAAAAGTTCGAAAATGTTCGGAAAAATTGTGCGCCCGATAACTCTTGAATGGAGTGACCGATTTGGTCCATACTTTACACATCGTAATATGTCTACCAGATATAGATCAGGTTTGACTATGAACTATATTTGTCCACTCCTTCGGGTACCTCCCACACAAAATATCGGATAAATTCACTTTAAGGCCCGCTCTCTAATCGAATGAATGGATTTTGTCCAAATTTAGTTTAACTTCTAAAATGGTTCATATAAGTCCTCTGCTTAGGGTACCTCCCCCGCTTAAGTTCAACATTTATGTCTAAGTGCAGTTTAGGGTCTGTTCGAAGATCCTTGGGAAATGTATATCGATGCTGTTATTGTGGTCCCGCTTACAGCGAGATTATGTTTTCCGTGGACAAGTCCATGCGCATGCTGATCCAAAAGTTATACTATGACCCACTAAAGTGACTAGTGGGCGCTATATCAATCGAAAAGATATGTCCCCCAAAATAAGATCAACTTCCATAATGGACTAAGTCGGTACCCCCTCGGCAACATATTGAACTTTAATCCTAATCCACATTTTTGTCGGCAAGTTCAAATGTCCAAAAAGAGATACAAAATTCTGTACGTAGGTGAAAGTTTCGATTCATATGGGCTGAGGGTATATCTTTGTCGGCAAAGCCGGCTGATACTTTCTTACTTGTTTACATATATTTTGTTGAATTTCGGCAGAGCGAGGTTTGAAAATTCAGTCGATAGACAATGGTGGTTGTGTCTCTGAACCTATGCACTTATTTGTGACCTTAAGACCCGACCACACCCACTTTTTTAAATATGTTATACAATCCACGTCAGTAGAATAGAACAACTCAATTTTTGTTAATGTTAGCGTATTTATCCCAAAACGAATGAATCTACGATATTAATCTTGTAGGGATTTAAAGCCTATGATGTTCCGTATCAATCACAGAAAGAATTATGTTTCTAGCTTTTCGTGAAATGATTTTCTGATCATTTTTCCGATAGTACTATGAAAAATAGGCATTTATTTTCGGTCATCAGGATAGAACAGTCATTTTATTTTCGTGAATTGTGTAGATATTAACGCCGAGTTTTCTTTCAGCCGATAAAGCGGGGCTTTCTACTCATTTTTCACCAATAAAACCATATAAATAATTCCGCGGACGCCGAAATAACAGCGCAAACGGGTTTAAATTGACAGATAATTGAAACATCTCGCAATATCAATAAGAGTCGCGCAGTTATGTCATATTTCTTCACAATAAGATAGAATATGACACAGACAACCTCGACGGATACAATCGAGTGCTTCGGATGCTGAATAGATGGAACATTTTCAAAATAAGTATTAAAAACGTCAAAATTTCTTATTTCTTGATTTTTTCTTCAATAAAATGATTTTTCCGCGAACAAGTCTACCGTTTAAAGGTTTAGCACATTTTTCAAACTGAACACAGCCTTTGGACTTTGCATTTTATATGTGTTCTTATTTCGTCATCCGCGACTGTTCCCAATAGTCTTATGTTATGCCAGGTTATGCTCTCCATACCGGATTTTACGAATTAGTCGTTTTTTAACTGAACGCATATGTAAAAGCCCCGTTTTCGCGGGAAACACAGTCATGGAAATTGAGGTTTTAGGTTGCATAACTTGCTTTTAAAAGGTACTAAAGTTTTGCTCAGTGTATTAAAATAGTGGTTGTTTTCATATCAGATTATCTTCCTCTACATGTGGAGAATATTTCCAAATATTTGAACGGCAGACTTGTTCGCGAAAAAATCATTTAATTGAACAAAACATCAAGGTTTTTACAAGAAATGTTGACGTTTTTCATACTTATTTGGAAAACGTTCCATGTTATCGGCATCCGCAGCACTCGAGTGTATCCGTCGAGGTTGTCTGTGTCATATTCTATCTTATTGTGAAGAAATATGACATAACTGCGCGACTCTTATTGATATTGCGAGATGTTTCAATTATCTGTCAATTTAAACCCGTTTGCGCTGTTATTTCGGCGTCCGCGGAATTATTTATATGGTTTTATTGGTGAAAAATGAGTAGAAAGCCCCGCTTTATCGGCTGAAAGAAAGTTCGGCGTTAATATCTCCACAATTTGCGAAAATAAAATGACTGTTCTATCCTGATGACCGAAAATAAATGCCTATATTTCATAGTAATATCGGAAAAATGATCAGAAAATCCTTTCACGAAAAGCTAGAAACATAATTCTTTCTGTGATTGATACGGAACATCATAGGCTTTAAATTAATATCGTAGACTAATATCGTAGATTCATTCGTTTTGGGATAAATACGCTAACATTAACAAAAATTGAGGTGTTCTATTCTACTGACATGGAGTGTATATCCGAAACTTCCAAACCATTTCCATGTAATTTTCAGATTATGTACAGGGATGGGCCTTGGTGGAAGTAGGCTGTACATTTTGTTGAATTTCGTAGGAGCGGGTTACACCTCTGCCCTATTTTTAAATGCGCTATATATGTCAAACTTACGAACGTTTCCGTTTCCCCCATCCTGGGTACACTTTCTTAAATATACTACAAATCAATGGAAATACCAGATGTTATAAATGACGAAGCTTTGGTCTTATTGGAAAGCACGTGTTTAGATTAGAAGGGAACATATCGATAGCTATAGCTTCATCAGGTATATAAGATATATTATAAGAAGGTGGAAGGACGACACAGTCGGCATGCCTCAAATCATCAGTTCTTTGGCGGTATGTTAAACTTGCATATATATTGACACCAACATTTCTGAAGATTTTTATTTATAGTCACTTGCAGATCCCGACTAATTAGCGATGCAAAAAAAATATAATTGACATAAGAAAAGGTAACATAAAACTATTTCAAGGGACAGCAACGCCGACCGGGTCGGCTAGTTATGTATACTTATGAAATCAGTCGTATTATGTACATGAATCACAAAAATATACGATTGTATACAAGTAAATGACTAAAACTTGTCTTTACATGCTACAGCATTCATGCCATAATACGTCATCATGAAAATGAATGCTATAGCATTCACGTCCGCGAACATGTTAAGAACCGTTTCTGTAAATTACCGTAGGGCGTAAATGCTAAATTACTAAATTTTAGTGAAATTCCAACTTTAGTGGTTTTTAGTGGATTTAGGGAACAGCTTGGAACAAAGTTCCGTTTTCACGTAGTGATACCCGAGAGTGTCTTCTTTTAGCCCATGTATACTTTTGTACCCGTCCCGTTCCATCCGTTAAACACATTTTTAAATTTTCAGAAATTACTTGGGTAAAAATTTGTGTTTTTTCCACATAAATTATGGCTTTTTTACACAAATAGAAAATTTTTAATATATGAGTTTTTATAAGACTTATGTATATGGGTTTTATGAAAAACCAAGGAGTATTTTAATTATTTACATTTAAAAAATAATTGTTTACGTTTTCATGGTTTGTTTATTGGTTTTGACCTTTTCAAATATTTAGAACTTACGAAAAACTTAAAAACACTCATATTTGATGCAAAATATAAAAAAATAAAAATTTTAACGTTGACCTTTACTTCCTCTGCAACTACTAAACTGAACTCGAATATTTTTAATGCATCGGAATGCTGATTATGCAAATTGGCCAAAACGACGTTTATTAGATCGTCACAGACGACGAATCTTGGATCTATGCTATGAGCCCGAAACAAAACAGCAATCGACCGTGTGGATCTTCGAAGGCGAGTAAAATCCAACAAAAAATTGAGCAACGTAGGGTTTTTAATGCGAGCACTCACACATCGATTTAATCCACCGCCTTTTTGACCGAACAAAACGTGGTATTGACATGACTTTATTTAATTTGCTCACATCAAAAAAAAAAAGACGTGGTCAACAATTTTTTCAACAAAAATGCTGTTGAAGCGTTCAAAAGCCATGTTTGTGAGGGTCTCATTCGGAGTGAAAAAAGTACTTCAACAATTGGTTTGAACGCATGAAAAAGGGTATAAATCATGCTGCAGACTAATTAGGGAAACAATAAAGCTATTTTTGATGGTAAATATTTGCGTTTTCATTGTTAGGCCAGAAAGTTATCGCGCAACCCTCGTGGCGGAGCTACTACGAGTACTTATTATATTAGTTGGTTTCCTTTATGTATTTTTTGTTGTGTGAATAATTACCTACATTCTATTTCAATGCTACAAAAAAGAAATTTAAGTATACCGATGTTATAGCTCGATTTTTGATTGCGATTACCACACATGGACAAAATAACTCATTTTTTTATTATTTGTTTATTTGTCATGTCCTACACCACAATGGGGAGAGGGTGTTACATTCTACACATATATTTTGCTGTACCGATCTCTATATTTTGCTGTACCGATCTCCGTCTGTTCACTATAAAATATAAAACGTAAGTCGTGACATTTCCAGTAATGACAATGTTCCTCTCTGGTATTTTACCGGATGGCAGCAAAATCAATCATTCCGCGAAAGTCAGTGTCAAGGGGTAGCGATATATGGTTCCACATAGTCATTCCGACTATAGCCTTATTACTTGCTTTTTTAATTTTAAATAAATGTTTTTGCCAAAGATACATGAACATCATAAAAAACATTTGGATATACATTTCCATACGTATTATATATTTGCTTTAAAGCAGAAACTAAAAATGCAGTCGGAATTATATGGCGTTTTTGTTGATTTACATTTGCAAAAACTGTTTGTCAAATATTTGATTATATCACGAAATGAAAATGATTTCCTTTTGCATCTGCAAACAATCGCATTATAAATCACAATGGTGTGGACACATCTGCTGGTGGATACGTGCAGGACTCGTGTAACCCAACTAAGGGTAGTAACGCGCAGGGCCTCTTATAATAGGAAATGTAATTTTATATTGCCGAAGTACCAAAAACACCACTAAGTGCAATTCGAGTTATTGTAATATTGAAAAACCGACAAGTTGTTTTGACAAATAAGTACACATTGCAATAGAAATATGTTGCCTACCATACCTTGGAGCAATATTAGGCAGCGATGTCAACTGTCCCGAGGTAAATATCGCTACAGCCACATACGCACCATAGGTCTGTAGCGATTTTTACCTTAAAACAGTTGACATTCCTGCTTAAACAGTGGTTTTTGTACGTCAAAAATCACCACAAGTAGCGGAAAAACCACCAAGTTGGTTCCCCTGATATTAGGCAATGGGCCTCACATTTGTTGTAGGCAAAATATTTTTCTATTGCTTAATTTAGGGGGTATCATTGTGTGAGTGCCATGTCTTTTTTTAATTCACCCTGCAGCGAGCAAAGAACCAAATGTCCCTATGTTACTACTTTTTTTCTATAGACAGTTGCACTATTGACAACGTCGTTAATTTGTCTGTTGTTTGTGAGTAGTATTTGATTAGAGACACGCATTCTAGCGATTTTCTAATGACACTGTCAACGAACGCGTCAACAGTTTGTTTTTTGTCCTTGTGCTGTGCTTCTTTTATGTGTGTTTTGTTTTTGTTATTTTGGCAATAGATACACATTTTATGTCATTTGTTTTGTAGATCTCAACAGTGAAACACGTGTGAAGTTGTGAAATTCTTTTTGGAGATTTTATTGTGAAAAAGGTGATTGATAATATTTCCATAATTTACCAACAAAATGAGTAAAAGAAATTATAAAAGACTAATTAAAAAACAAAAACTAGTGTACAAATACAGAAGTTTGCAATGTGAACAAGGAAATCGCCAAATGGAATTTGTGGAAGTCGGCGTGGATTTTGTTGATGATTTCGTCGAAAATTGCGTAGTTGAGAAATTGTCATTGCTCGATAAACTTAAAAAATGGTGCATGGAAACTTCTCCTACAAAGAAATGTTTGGAAAAACTGTTATTAATATTAAATGAAGAAGGTCTAGATGTTCCGCTCTCTAGAGAATCTTTGTTGGGCAGAACAACAAATATTTCAATTAAAAATGTCTCACCTGGAATTTATACCCACATTGGAATAGAAACGCAACTTAGAAAAGTTGGCCAGGTTTTAGAAAAGTATGACGAAGTCGAACTGGATGTTAACATAGATGGAATTCCACTGCTCAAAAGCTCCCGTGTTCAATTGTGGCCAATTCTTTGCAGAATCGTCAACATTCAGGAGAAAACACAACCGTTTGTTGTTGGCCTTTATTTGGGAACCACTAAACCAGGTTTAGGATTATTTAAAAGACTTCATTGAAGAAATAACCTTATTAAGAGGCCAGTTTATGTTAGAAGGGAGACATTTTAGATTGAAATTTCTTTGTTTAACGTGTGACGCACCAGCGAAGGCTTTTATTTGCGGCGTTCCTGGACATACATCAACTCACGGCTGTACGAAATGTACCCAACTTGCAAAGAAAGTTGATAACGTCCTGACATACAGTAGCGTTAGTGGCTCCCTGATTTCCGACGAGGACTTTGCTGCTCGAAAGTATCCTTGCCATCATTCTCAAATGTTCAAACAGGAGAAAACTCCCCTTGAAGAAATAGGATTTGGTATGATATCTCAAACGCCCCTATATAGCATGCATCACATCGACCTCGGAGTCACGAAAAAAATCTTAACTAGAATAGTTCATAATAAAACTGAAGAGAAGACATCAACGAAAAATATTTCAAACATATCTTCTGAATTGGTGAAATGTAAAAAATTTATTCCAAAGGAATTTCCAAGAAAACCTCGGCCTTTAGCTGATCTGTGTCATTGGAAAGCGACCGAATTTCACCAGTTCCTTGCTTATACAGGCATAATTGCTCTTTATAATAATGTGCATGAAGATATTTATTATGAATTTTTAACATTGCATTGTGCATATCGACTTCTTAACAGCCCGCGACATATAGCTCAAAATATTAATCAAGCCAATAATTTACTTCAATTATTTGTCGAAAACTTCTCAACAGTATTTGGTTCCAACAGTATTTCCTTCAATGTTCATAATCTGCTACATTTGGCTTCCTGCGCAGAATTGTATGGTGAACTTATTTCGTTTTCTGCATACGAATTTGAAAATAAACTGCAAATTTTAAAAAAACATGTCAGAAAACCAACGCATATTCTTCAACAAATTGTTCAAAAGGAAAAGAAGTCTGTGATTACCAGCACTGAGAATAAAGAGTTAAGGTATGAAAGAGGCGTTATTGTTGGAGCTTTCGTAAATGATTGCTATATTTCGTGGAAAAAACCCGACAACATTTGCGCAGTAAAATCATGCATTCCTATAAAAATTGAAAATATGTATAAAAAAAGAGGGCGAAATTTATGTTGAAGGGCGTAGATTGATGGCTTTAGAAAGCTTTTACCAAGAACCAATAAATTCTTGCGAGATTGGCATTTTCAAAACAAATCTGGCCTTGGGCGAAAAAGAGACATTTTCCATCAGAAATATTCAGTTCAAATATATGTGCTTGCCAATTATTTCTGGTTTTTTAATTATCCCAATTTTACACTCCTGCTTTCCAGAAAATTTTCAAGTACAGACTACAAACTAATAATTAAAATCTCTACACAACTTATACCCAACAAAATGTCGAGCGAACAAGAACAAGCCAACCCTTCCAAAGGAAAAATGAAATATTTTTCTCCCCAAGGTATTTTTGTTAGCTAATCCAAACTGTTCTAACTGCCAAGAAGTCTCAAGAAAATTGGACACGGTCCTTGAGATTTTGGCAGAACACAAAGTTTTATTGGACCAAGTTGCCTCTCAAAACGCATTTGTAAATAACATCATGTCAATTTTTCCAATAAAATCTGAAGAAAAACTAAGGGAACTAGATAATCTGCTTGCGACACAAGCAGATCCATATGTAAGTATGTTCGTTTTAAAAAAACAGAATTCATAATTAAATAATTATTATTTCTCCAGATTCGACAAATGAAAAATCTCCTTGGAGGTAATGCTGAACGCAACCTTCACAAAATATTTGACCATAATATAATAATGAATTTCAATGTGGATGGCAATTTTGGCAAGAAAGGTCTACGACACTATGGCAACGTGCTTTTAGCAATTATAGGTAAAACGTTTTTATATATTTTTTGGAATAGTAAATTAAATTTTTTTTAAACTACAGAAGTAATATCGGCATATAATGAATCCCCAGATAAAACTCTTAGATCAGCTTTCCAACGCCAAAAGAAAAAATATTTCAAGCAAAACAGCCGAAGCCAGCCTAAAATAAAACAAAATTACGAAAATAATGAACAACTTTTAAAATAACGCACGGTTTAGCCAGCCTTGAAGAAAGTGAGCTTTATAATTCATTTTTATTTTAAAGTAATATGCAAAGACTGTTTTAATGAATGTATACGTTAAAATAACGTAAGGTTTAGCCAGCCTTGAAGAAAGTGAGCTTTATAATTCCTTTTTATTTTAAAATAATATGCAAAGACTGTTTGAGATGAAATACGAAGACTGTTGAAAACAATAGATATAATTCAATCCAAAATGTAATAATAACTGTAATAAAAACCAAATCTTAAATTTAGAATTTTAAACTAGCAATGAGAATAGTCATATACATAACCGCATTTAAAAAGATTATATTATTATTATATTATATAATGAATATATGTCTTTCAGAAAGTGACCTTTGAACTGTGATTTATTTTGTTTTGTTAATAAATAAATCGAAAAAAATCAAGACTTTTTACTCTAAAGTGCCTCTAAAAACACATCAGGAACAATCTTTGGTAAAATTGTAGTGATTAGCTAGTGACATTGTCACCAGTACTACTGACAAAGTGTACCCCAACCAATGTAAATGCCTATTGACATTTAACATAGGCTTGTCATTGAAAAAGTACCACTAGACCAAAACTATATAGACTATGTAGTTCTTTTGTCACTATATGGAGACATTTGTACCAAATAGTCTTGTAGAGATTTTTTGGTACAAATGTCTCCACATAGTCTCATGTGGACATTGGTACCAAAAAGTCTTGTGTTGACTATTTGGTACAAATGTCTCTATATAGAGACAAAAGAACTACATAGTCTATATAGTTTTGGTCTAGTGGTAGTTTTTCAATGACAAGTCTATGTTAAATGTCAATAGGCTTTTACATTGGTTGGGGTACACTTTGTCAGTAGTACTGGTGACACTGTCACTAGTAAATCACCACAATTTCACTAAAGATGTTCGCTGCAGGGCAGCTATAGCCAACCACTACGAATGCAACCGCTTTGTTTGTGTGTTCACAGACACGAGATTTTCTCTCCATCTCTCCATAAACATCGTTTGCGTTAATTCATTTCTAAAATTGAAAATAATGAAAACAAGCGACCGCACCACCTTCTTCGCTAAAAGCTATGCAGACTAGGGTTATGACATTTGGAAATTTTTTTTTCTCAAAAATGATTTCCTGTAGGATGAATGAACTTTTGCCTATTAATCACTAAAATAACGTTTATTCCTTTGAAATATAAAAAAGATCACGCACAAATCGATTTAATTTTTCTTTTTTTTTTTTTTTTGAAAAAATTTATGAAATGATAAACGTTTACGACATTTTTATGATTCTCAGAATTAAAGAAAATCATGCGGCTCTAAAGTTTATTTTCAATTATATATGTACATATGTATCTACTTACAGTGACTTCAAAAAATTGCCTATAATTCTGATACATTCAAATTTTAAAATCATTTTGATTTTATGTAAAAGTCATAACCCCAATGCAGACACTAATTTTTGCTTGTTGTTAGAAAACAAAGAATATGATCGGTGGTGAAATTAACGTTCCCTGCAAACCATTGGAAGATTGTTGGACGATTTTTCGACCAGATTTTTCTTCAACGCTTCTTTCCGGCGATCTTTTAGCGAATTTTTATATAAAATTCACCCATGCGAGTAATTTGCCATTCGTAGACGATTCTCAAAAATTATTGTTTATTATCAATCGCTACTACAAATTACATGTTATGCTTCTCGGCGATCTTTCCGCGAAGTTGTGTTATATTCCGCTATTGCTAGAGCAGGCGAATAATAAAGTATTCTCCCGAACCCCGATCACGCGTTTGTTACTAAAATTTTTGATTTGGTTGCTTATAATTCTCATATACACATTCTGCATAACTTTGGTATAAATGGCACGTACTATATTATGAGTATTGACAAACATAGTACATGTCTGGATTTTGCCAAGTGAAATTAAGAAAGGCCCGAGAAGCAGTATTAACCACTATATATCATAAGGAATGATAACAAATCCGAAAATAAAACAAAAAGTATAAAAATCAAAGACAACAAATGAAAGCAACAAAAAACAAAGAATAATGAAAAATAAATTTCCTTTAATTTTTTGTTTATAGTTTCTTCTTCTTAAGATCTTCCAAATGATTCGTCAGCGAATCTTGGTCGCGATTCGCATTCCATAAACACTTACTTTAGGTTGGTGTTACGCGGAAGATTTTTAGGCGATATCGCCTGCGAAAAATTATTCGCCCAGGAAAATCGCGTATTATTCTTAGGAGATAGAAATGGTTTGCAGGGTTAACGTTGCTCTATTCACACACACAATTCAACCCATTGAAAAAGCATGCACTCACACAACGACACACCCTGCAAAAATTTGTTATCTGTTTTTTGCCCAATGAGTCACTTGAATTAGATTGCACAAACGAATGCGATAGTCGCATTCATATCCAAAAAGATCAAGCTCTCGGGAAGAACTGTTCCACTCATTAGATACTTTTTGAGTGTCTCATTGGACACTGCAGATAGTTATTAATACGATAATATGGATGGTGCAATGGTAAGCATGCAGCATCCAGGCCAGTTGAAATCTTTTTTTTTTTTTAATAACAAAAAAATAGGTAATATAACATTAATACTTGATACAAATAATAATAAATAAAAAAGAGCAAAAAATTTATTTATATTTTTCTTTATTTTTTTATTTTATTTTTATTTATTTTTATTGTCCACCCGTTGTGTCGTTAATCCTTTGTTTGAGTTATTTTCGGCTTTTTGGTTTTTTTATTATTTAATTCATTATTTTACGCGAGTATTTTTTAGAATTTTTCAGGAATTGTCGCTTATATTAATTTTGTAATTTCGAAAAATGTGATATCGCACGACCTGGTAATCGAACCCCGGACATTCGGATTGCAAAGCGAGCATGCTCTCCATTGCACCACTGTCGCATATAACTATCGGTATACAAATGTCTTATTTTTACAAATTACTACAATTCTAAAAATAAATGCAAGCTATCTCATTTGTATCCAAATGAACGATGGAAATTAGATAGACATCATAATGATACAGAATTGTTAGTGTTATTTGCCTATCGCATTTTTTTCTAAATGGTGACTCGATACGATGCAAATGGGATAACAATATAATTGTTATTGTATATTAGACAAATGTCGCATTTTTACAGAAAATTAGACACCAAAAAGTTCCTCATTTATAAAATAAGATAAAACTAACTTCAGATTGCCTGTAGGGTTGTGATTACGTTTTATCGCGTATGGCGACACTTCGGAGTGACCTCTGAGTGACTTCCAAGGCGATTGTTTACATTTATTTAAAGATTCAACACATTTGAACAAATATAGAACATTTTGCTATCTTATGATTATGAAACGGAGGTGCAGTGGTAAGCATACTCGCTTTGCACTCTGAAGGTCCGGGTTCGCTTCCCAAGTCAGGCAACAAAACATCACATTTTTAAAATGACAAAATTAATGCAGGCGGAATTTGTTTTACCGCCCTAACGAAGGCTTCATACAAATTTGCGTGATTTTGGTGACCAAATTTCATCCATTACCCTTTGATAATGTGGCTAAAACCTTCAAAATGCCTAAAGTAGGGCGGTGCCGTCATATGGGAGCTGTATCAAAACGTGGACCTATACCGGTAAATTTCTGGAATCAAGTTTTACCGCCCTAACGAAGGCTTCATACAAATTTGCGTGATTTTGGTAGATAATATATAATTATTATGTGCACAAATATGCAATATCTCTAGCGGGGACTAAATAATGTGTGTGAGATTAATGCGGGTAAAACATTAAAATACCGAATATCTGGAGGTAGCGTTCTATGGGGAGTATATCAAAGCGTGGACCTATACTAACTCTGTACCGCTTACCTGTACCCTATTAATTTAAAACGCAATGTTTGGAAAAATGGTGGTTGCATTTCAGAATCTAGGTGCTTCTTTGGAGACTAAAATCCCGACTACGCCCACTTTTTAAATATGTTATAAATATATCCAAAACTACTGAACCGATTTGAGCATTAATTTTGGGAGGCAATGGTGGTTGTGTCTCCAAGGCACTCTAGGACTTATTTGGTGCCAAAATACTAGACCACCCACTTCTTTAAATATGCCATATCTTGAAAACTGAGGATTCCGGAGGGTCCTTTTTTGTAATCGATATATTTGCAAAACTTATGAACACATCGGTTTGGAAAATGATTTGCGAGGCAAGTGATTGTTTTCCTGATCAAATGTTCTTATATGCTATGTTATACATTTAAATTTTCTATAATAGATTTTGAAAACTAACGAACCGATTTCCATGGCATTTTCGGGCATATGCATACATTTCATAGGTGGCAAGGTACTTCCCATATTAAAAAAAAAAACTAAAATGAAATATTTACAATTTGCCTTAAATGGTGAGATTGAACGGCACAAAGCGCACGAGCAATAAAAAATTAAAAAAAATATACGGGTTCAACAAGCAGAAGAATTGGACTTTAAACATTTTTCTTTAAACTTACGTTAGGATAAAGATGGGGATCAGGGATGATTATCAATCCCAAACAGCATCATGGGGCGGAAAAAATCGACAAAGTCCCTTTGAGAAGGAAAAGATTACAAATAAATTTAATAAATTTGAAATCCTCAATGAGTAACTTGGCTTGACAATGGAACCAAAGAAATGAAGTAAAAATACCTAAAAAATTGCCATTAAACAACAAAACGAAGGGCCAGCAACGCGGGCCCGGTTTGGCTAGTATAATATTTTCTGAAGTAATGTTGGTTTGTTGGGTTGTCTTGTTCAATGGAAAAAATGTGTGTATTGAAAATTTTCATTTCAAAACAAAACCCAGTAGAAATCCAATAGAAAATCGAGTCTTCGTTGAAATTTTCGTCGACGATTCGTTGATGAAATTTCCGAAATTGTCACTCACGACACGGTGCATGACAATTTCTTGCAATGTTTTACCAGAAAATACCAAAAATACTCAAACGAAATATGCTATGAAATAATTGTACATATATCTAGAAATTGTCAATATTTCAATACAACTGAAATCGTTCAATCATTACGTTTTGAATTAAAAATTCGCGAAATTTTTCTAAATAGCGGAAGGTAAGTGAAAAATAATATGGTGGCATACTTTAAAACAATGATTTTTATTTGTTTCTTTAACACAGGATGAAATAATTAACATAAAATTGGAACTTTTTATTTGGAGTCTATTATATTGCAACGAGATCCAGGAAACAATTAAATGGAAGTGTATAAATGACATATATACATACTAGCAAAATGACCGCTACTTCGTATGCGGAAAGGATATAAAAAACAAATAAACAATATATAATATGGAAATGACAACCACTGAAAATTTGGTACCAATATACCAATTTTAAGCAAAATTTATTTTTATCTTAGTACTGTACTTACCCCTTAAGTTCGATTTTCAAAAAGATCAGCCGTATCTCACCCTTACACATTAACAGCGAGATCAACGTTGCACACCAATACACACCCTAACTCCAAACAATAAAAATTCCAGCACTGTCCCTACACCCAAAAACAAATTGAGTACCATTAAGTAATTTTCGTATACTTATGGTACGTATTTCGACGACATATTTCAGCCATACACGGACATTAATACAAAATAATTACAGTAAAATCCATAATAATTACAGTAATTCCAAATCTCAAGATTCCAGCTGTATCCGTTCGTCCAATTTCAAATTGTACCAAACTTAGTATCAAGTCGAACTCTTCGTACCCATAAGTAAGATTTTCCAAAACTACCTCAATCCTTCTCTTGAGTAGTAATCTTACTTCCAAATTTCAGGATTCAAACTCTATCCGTTAAACCAAATTAAAATTGTACTAAATTTAGAACAATTTAGAATTATCGTACCAATTTTCAAAACTTCCTCAACGCAACAGGGCTACAATAATCATACTTTCAAATTGCAGGATTCCACCGCTATCCGTTCACCTACATACAAATTGTACTAAATTTAGTACCATTTAGTGCTTTTCGTAACCATAAGTTTGCTTTTTCAAAACAACCTGAATCCTACTCTTCGACTGTAATCGTAATTCCAAATTTCAGGATTCCAGCTCTATTAATTCACCCGAAACCAAATTGTATCAAATTTAGTACCATTTCTTTCCCAAACAAAAATTTCAGGATTCCAGCTCTACCCGTTCACCCAAATCCATATTGTACCATATTTAGTACCATTTAGTACTTCTCGTACCAATACGTACGACTCCTCAATACTACACTCCTACAGTAATCTTAATTCCTAATTCCAACACTATCCGTTTACTAAAATTCAAATTGTACCAAATTTAGTGCTTTATGTACCCATAAGTACGAATTTCCAAAACTACCTCAATTCTACTGTCCGGCAGTAATCTTAGTTCCAAATTTCAGAATTCCAGCTCTATCCGTTCATCCAAATCCAAATTGTACCAAATTTAGTACCATTTAGTACTTTTCGTACCCAAAGGTACGAATTTCCAAAACTATCTCAATCATACACCCCTACAGTAATCTTAATTCAAAACTTTAGGATTCCAGCTCTATCCGTTCACCCAAATCCAAATTTAGTACTGCTCGTAATAATAAATACGAACTTCCAAAACCATTTCCTTATTTCAACGCCATTTCCCAACCTTGATTCCCATACCAAATTTTAAGATTCTAGCTTTATCCATTAAAAATATGCAATTGGTACCAAATTTAGAAACTTTTAGTACTTTTCGTACACTTATAGGTCGAGTTTCTAAATACCCTTTGGTACATCTTCCTAACTCTCCATCAATGACCACTCGTTCAAAATTTCAGATTTCTGGCTCTTCGCGTTTGCCTAATACAATGGATTCCATATTTAGTACACTTTAGCACTTTTCGTACCTTTCTACGACGAATTTCCAAAAACCCCTTTACACAAAAACAAATTGTACAAAATTCTGTACAATTCGATTTTCCAAAACAACCTTAATCCTTCACTTCAACCTTCAACCTTAATCCTTCAAATAACAGGATTCCAGCGCTATCCGTGCACTCAAATCCAAGTTGTACCATTTGGTACATTTCGTACTTATAAGTAAATTTCAGGACTCAAACACTATCCGTCACCCAAATCCAAATTCTACCTCTATAGCCTACCGCGAACGGGTTGCAAATTCTAACTCTTTCCGTTTACTAAAATTCATACTTTAAATTAAAATAATAAAAAATTAAAATACTTAAAATTCAGGATTCCAGTTCTATCCGTTCACCCAAATCCAAATTGTAATAAATTTAGTACCATTTAGTACTTTTCGTACACATAAATACGAATTTCCAAAATTTCCCCAATCCTATGCTCCAACAGTAATCTCAATTTCAAATTTCAGGATTCCAGCTCTGTCCGTTCACTCGAATCCCTATTGTACCAAATTTGGTACTTTTCGAACACATAAGTACGAATTTCCAAAACCACCCTCATATCTCAGTCCTACACTTCACAGTAATCTTAATTCCAAATTTCAGGTTTCCAGCTACATACATACGTTCACCCAAATCCAAATTGTACTAAATTTAGTACCATTTAGTACTTTTCGTACACATAAGTACGAATTTTCAAAACTACCTCAATTCTACACCCCACCAGTAATCTCAATTCCAAATTTCGAGATTCCAACTATATCCGTTCACCCAAATCCCCATTGTCCCAAATTTAGTACCATTTAGTACTTTTCATTCAAACATCCCCAGTCCTACACTCCAACAGTAATATCAATTCCAAATTTCAGGAATCCAGCTCTATCCGTTCACTCAAATCCAAATTGTACTAAATATAGTACCATTTAGTACTTTTCGTACACTCAAGTTTCCAAAAACCCTTTGGTGCATCTTTCTTACTCTTCATCAGTGATCCTCAGCCCAAATTTGAGGAATCAAGCTCTATCCGTTCACCCAAATCGAAACTGTACCAAATTTAGTGCTATTTAGCATTTTTCGTACCCTATGTACGAATTTCCAAAACTTCCACAATACTAAACTCCACCAGTAATCCCAGTTCCAAATTTAGAGATTCCAGCGCTATCCGTTCACCCAAATCCCCATTATACAAAATTTAGTTCCATTTAGTACTTTCCGTACACATAAGTACTACTTTCCAAAACCACCCTCATATCTCAATCCTACACTTCAACAGTAATATTAATTCCAAATTTCAGGTTTCCAGCTCTATCCGTTCATTCAAATCCAAATTGTACTAAATTTAGTACCATTTAGTACTTTTCGTACCCATAAGTACGAATTTTCAAAACTACCTCAATCCTACACCCCACCAGTAATCTCAATTCCAAATTTCGAGATTCCAGCTATTATCCGTTCACCCAAATCCCCATTGTATCAAATTTAGTACCATTTAGTACTTTTCATACACATAAGTACGAATTTCCAAAAGTTCTTCAATCCTACACTCCAACAGTAATCTCAATTCCAAATATCAGGATTCCAGCTCTATCCGTTCACCCAAATCCCTATTGTACCAAATTTAGTACTATTTAGTACTTTTCGTACACATAAGCACGAATTTCCAAAACTACCCTCATATCTCAATCATACACTACAACAGTAACCTTAATTCCAAATTTCAGGTTACCAGCTCTTTACGTTCACCCAAATCTAAATTGTACTAAATTTAGTACCATTTAGTACTTTTCGTACACATGATTGGTAATTTTCCAAACCATTTCCTTTTAGAAGCACCACTTCCCAACCTTGATTTCCATACCAAATTCCTATATTCCTATATTCCTGGGGCCTATTATTGATTTCATTAATTATTTAGCGATTTCTTCAAATTACAGATTTTGAAATTGAATAGTTATGACTGTACATCTCCATATACGATAAAATTCTTAATTGCAAATAAATCGTGGTAATATGCACAATTTTATTGCACTTTCATTGATTTGCAAACATTTAGTTATTACCAAAAAGTGAGGTCCATACAGTTTTTAGTTGTTGTTATTTCTGGCCGATTTCTGAATTTATTCCCCTAATGTTGTCTTCAACAGCAACTCATTTGTTCAACAAACCCAACATCATTTATTGAAAGAATTTTTGTTTTAATTTTAAATTGAAAATCAAAATTTTTACAAATGCATCGTTTGTAATCGTCTTTTCTAACTGTATTTTAACGAATGAAAATCTTTTGTGCGACACCTGTTATGTGAAAACTAAATCAGGATCGGTTTGTATTTTTCGCGTAATTGATGTTTATTCCATTATCACCAACTGCGACATCTGTTGCAATGGAAGATAACAAATGTCTTGTCTTTCTATTATTTAGTGGTTTACGATAAAATAAGTGCGCCTAGAAGTAAACTACAAAATTTGAAATTATGTGTGATCGTTAACGGTATCATGAAGTTATAGCATTGTTAATTTGACACATGTCTTGCAGAGGGCTAACTAAGTGAATAAGTACGTAATAATAATGAAAAATAAGGATTTTTGTTGTTGTTGTTTTTTGTGGTTCCAGGACGAATTTTCTAAAGCCCGGCCTTATCTCGCACATTTGCATCAACAGTGACCCACTGGTAAAATTTCAAGCTCCTAGCTTTAGCCGTTTTGGCTGACCGTTGATGATGAGTCAGTCAGTCAGTCAGTCACTTATCACCAAGCTCATTTATATATATAGACATATATTTATACATCACAAGATTGTGCATAATGTTTTATTCTTTGCAGAATTCGCCTAAAAAGTCTTGCCGTCCTAGGAGTTGTTGTTCAAGAGAATCTAGGGCCGTTATGGACTGTAGACCACACTGCCGCGGAAATTCTTTTTTATTATGTAGTATATTCTAATATGTACATAAATGTTATATTTTGTATGTTAATAAAATAAAAAATGTTACAAACATATTTATGCATGTAAACAAATTATCTTTAGGAGGGTCGTTGGTGACAAATTGCAAGACATTGTCTGCAAAAGGATCGTTAACGAAAAGTAGGGGTTTTGTCTTCGAAGTCGACATCGACGACAACTTCGCTTACCCTGTCGCCCAAGTTGTCGTGCATGCATACTGGGACACTTTTGTGAAAGAGTCGTCAACGATCCCACAGGGCTGTCTTCAAGGAGTCGTGAACGAATTGGAAATGTCGTGTACGATTCATCAATGTTGTCTTATAGACACTTTCTATTTGGAAGTGTCTTTAAGACAACATTGATAAATTGTGCACGACATTTCCAATTCGTTCACGACTCTTTGCAGACAGCCCTTTGGTATCGTTGACAACATTTTCACACAAGTGAACCAGTATTCATGCACGACAACTTGGGCGACAGGGTAAGCGAAATTGTCGTCGACGACGATCTAGATGACTAAAAAACCCCTATTTCGTCGACGACTGTTTCACCGACCCCGTCTTGCTACTAGTCATCGATGACCCAACTAAAGACAATTTCGTTTATGTTTTCGTGTGTCAAATTTTTATTTTTATTTAATTATAAAATATATAATTTTTACAAAATAAATTAGTTAAATAATTAATAATACTTAGCTCCCGTATGTTCTGCATTCCACCATTTTTTTCCAGCTTTACCACGCCTTACACTTCTTACCCCAGCCGACCGAAAGGCGTCCTACTTTTATTTTTGGATTCTGCAAAAAGAAATGATTTTAAATGAATAATGTGAATCTCTTCTAAATATTCTAAAATCTTACCACATACCACAGGCGTTGTATTTTAACTACAATTAATTTCAAAGTATTTAATTCTATTTATTCTTACTTACCGTTTTCTACATAATTCAGGTTGTATTGCACCGTGGTGCAATGGTATGCACGCCCGCCTTGCACGCAGAAGGTCGGTGGTTCGATTCCCCGGCCATGCAACATCAAACATTTTTCAACGGTGGCAAAATACCCCTCAGTAATGTTGGCGACATTTCCTGAGTATTTCAGCCTTGTAAAACCTCTCTACAAGTGGTGTCTTTAGACACGCCGTTCGGACTCGGCGATAAACAGTAGGTCCCATATCATTGAGCTTAATATGAATCGGGGTGCACTCATTGATATGAGAGAAGTCTCCCTTGTCCCGTATGGGATGTTGTGGAACAATGTATAGATAAACTTGTTTAATTAGTAACGCGGTTTCCGAATTTTGTGACTTTATAATTTTACATTTATTACAAATCAAAGATTGTATATCTGAATAAATTGTATACAATTGTTTCAAAGCACACTTTTATTTTGTTGTCGTACATGACAATTTCGGAACATTCGTCAAAGACTCGTCGACTAAAATGTCATCGAAGACTCGATTTTCTATTGGGATATTTCGTTTGATTATTTTTGCTTTTTTTCTGGTGACACATTGAAAGAAATTGTCATGCATCGTGTCGTTCACGACAATTTCAGAAATTTCATCAACGAAAATGTCATTGAAGACTCGATTTTCTATTGGGAAGCTCACTTTTATAATTGTGTGAGTGAGCAAATTGACACGCACCGACAGCACGTGAAACTCCAATTGAGCACTGCTGTTTTAGATAAACAGACCATACCATCAAAAATCTGCATCTTCGAAATAATATTTTTCTTAAGTTTCCCAATATATGTACCATTTTTTCGCAGTTAATTATATTTCAAACAAATATGTGTAGGAATTATCTACAATAATGGTATGTTGGGTTTAATTTTTCTAATAAAATGAAAATCTCATTTGATAAGAAAACGTTCTCTTTTTTATATTTGCTGTGAAAAATGTTTTCACACACTACTACAAAAGGGAATCTCATTGCTCAGCCTTGGAATAAACATATGTTCGTACAAAATCCGTTTCAGACAATTTGGAGTCGGTTTAGTCCAGTTCGTCGGTCTGTCTCTCTTTCCGGGTTGCTCGATCGCATAATAACTCTCGAACATATCTATCAACCGATTTGGTAAAACTTTTGGATCACGTAACATTTTGTCCAAACTTAGTTTAAGTCATATCGATCCATTCCTTCGGGCATGCCCCACACAAAAGTTAAGCAATTTTCGCTAGTAATCTATTTGGTCCAAACATTGCACATCGCAATATTTTTTCCAGATATAGATTATGTTCTAATATGGATTATATTCATCTACTCCTTGAGTCACATCCCTAATAAAATTTCAAATATCCGATTTTGGCGAAACTTTGCACATCGTAAAATTACTTCTAAACCGACATCAACTTCAAAGAGTGTCTATCAACATCTTCGGGTACATCCATCGCAAAAGTTTTTCATAAGGGCAGTTTAAGAGGTGTTCGACAAACTTTTGGACATTGCGACGAAAGGTACCCCTTGTGGTCTTGTTTTCGATATTCTATTTTTCGTGGGCAAGTCTATGTTTCCTGACATAATGGTCCAATAACTCTAAATCCTACAGTGACCAACTAAAATAGATGGTGGGCGTGAAAAAAATAAAATAAGGATGAAATCCACTTTCAAAATAGACTATGCCGATTCAGTCCTTTCTTGTTCTCAAAAGTTCACACTTTTACGCTTCAAATATATCAAATTTATGTGCAAAAGCATTTATTCGGAACGTCCACAAACGTTAAGGTAAATACCCCAAAGATTTCGATGATTTTGTCGGCAAGTTTATACGTAAGCAAATAAAAGACGGCAATATTGCGACACGTTATAGGCATATTATTTTAAAATTTGTATTTAAAAAAACCGAAAGCATTTAAAAATAGCTTTAGGGGATTTTTACCGAATTGTCCATAGAAGAAGTAAGAAAGCACCAGTCAGCTGTGCTGACGAAGATACACCCTCAGCCTCTGACCAAAAAAGAAGCAAATACCATAATTATACCGTATATAAAATATATTGATTTTATATCACAAGTTTGATTCAAAATTCGTGGAATCTGTTGGAATCGTAATGTGGGGCTATACTAAAAATTTTTAATAAGAATACTTCTGTTTCACACTTCTCCAAATTTTTTATGGAAGGTTATTTGCAAACAAACCATAACGATAAAGGAACCAACTTAAATGTTCGACAGTAGTTCTGTTATTTAACCATTAAATTACAATAATTTGCATCGATGGAGAGGTCAACAGTAATTTTTAAAGTTTTGCATTTGTCGGAATGGTAAATTTCACCCGCTAAATACTATCCTATTATTATCCAAGATGATTGGCAGTTTCCTTGACCAAAACTCCTACATGTTGCAAAAATTTGTCATTAGTGATGGTTATGATTACACTGCACAATTGAAAATGTGGAATCCTGTATAAAATGGGCTGGAACTCTGTTATATGACAGCGTACATCAACATAATTTGTATCAATGGAAACGTCCAGACTTCCTCTTTCAAACATAACTTAACTAAAAGTTTTAACACTTTTCACACAAAAGTTTTCGTCTATTTAACCAGCTAAATATTATCTGATCATCATGTTAAATTGCAACCTTTTTCTTTGTCGTAAACGCAAACTACATAAAATTTCGAAGCTATCAGACTATTATTGCGACCTACAAAATTTCAAAATCGGACAAAAAATATTTTTGGTCCATTTCACTCCCTAAATATTTTACGTTCATCGCCAAAAACTAATCGTTTCTATTCAGGTCAGAACACGACCTCCATACAACTTCGTGACGATTGGTCCATAATTGTGGTCTGTAGTTGGATTACAATTTTTAAAAGACGGACACAATTCTCAAAATTCTTTATCTAGTCGAGATGTGTATTTTGGTATACAACATGGGGGGTCCACGACAAATATTTCGCGGTGTTACATAAATTTTCGGAAAAACAAACTTTTAATATCCTTTCCACATTGTGGTGTAGAGTATAAAAAGGCCACAAAATTCACATAAAATTGAGTGAACAAGATTTTGGTTGTGTAGTTTGTATTGGACATGTCTCAAATCACACTGGCTGAGGGTGTATCTCTTTGGTTAACCCAACTGATACCTTTTTAATTGTTTCCCAAGAAATAAAAGTCACCACTTTTCATGAATTTGTTTTCAATCGTTTACAAGTTATGACAAATTTAAAACGATTTTTGGCACAAGTGATTTATCGGTGTGGGCATAATCTTTGTTGATTGGTGATTTTCGGTTATTGTCATATGTCAAAACTATGTAACTTTTGAAGCAATAAATTTAGTTTTAGAAATATTCCTGGATATACCAAAACATGGGCATAGCCAGGTATGGCCAGAGGGAGAGGCCAGCTGACACCCTAGATCCTACTTTTTGTAGTTCTGTTAAATTACACTGTGATACTAAGTTGGAAAAAATGTTCTAAGTTGGAAGAATTAGTACATACAAACTTGTTTACGCCGGATTTCCCCAATTGGCAACCCTATTTATATTTTTCTTGGTTCCGAAATATTCGCATTCGGCATCCCTAGTTCTGCTCAGAATTGTACCTGTATGCTCTCATTTGCTCTTTCTTGTTCTTGCTAAATTTACATTGTAATTTCTTTTCAATAAACACTTGTCAACTAAGCATCAACCAGTACTGTTGTCCTTGGTAAGCGTTCGTTCCTGTTTCACACATTCAATAAAGAAGAACCATTATTGTTCCTATTTCAAAATTCTAAACATTGCATTTTCTTTCCTTTTTTCCATTTCCATATTTCCTTGTGGATGAATCTTGAGGAAAATATTTCCAATACTGAAATATTTTCGAGGCTTACAGCAGAAACCCAACCGCCCTTCATTCTAGTGAGAACACCCACAATTGGCGTTTTCAATTTGGTCCTAATCGAGCCGGATTGCGAGTTTTTGTTGCTGAGATTTCATCAAGTCCATCCTTACTTTCATCTGCATTCATTTTCATCTTCATATTTCATCGATAAAAAGGTAAGTTTGTGCTTTGTGTATCCAGTTCCCTAAAGTGAAACAAACAATAGTGCATACAAAAAGTGATAATTTCAAGTCCAAAGTTCAAGTGCGTTTTGCCGTCGGCAATTTGATTTTTCAATTTTATTTCGCGCACAGTGTTCTGTATTCATCTTCCAAATTTCTCCAAAAATTCAACTCAGTTTCGTGTAATTAAAATCCAACATTTAATTATTATTTCAATTCCCAATTAATTGGTTCATTTTAATTGGTTCGAAAATTATTATTTTTTCCTATTGAAATAATAATTTTATTAAATTCAATTCTCCTATTTCAATTTTATTTAATTATTTTTCATCCATCGATTTAATTTTCGACTCGCGACAGTGTGTTTTCTTCTTTGCACTTTTTCCTTTAATTTTGCCGCGAGAATATTCCTATCCATTTATGTATATTGGTTTGTGTGTTTGTACATATTATCCAGCATCATTCTATTCCACTGCAGTTGTTGTTGTTAGAGAAATATCCACTGCTGACCAGTCTCTCCAACAACATAACTACTGATCCGCGTATAAACACACATACATATTCTTTCTCGCTGGTTATTGTCAAGTCATTTGTTCGTTCAGTGATCTATCTTGTGGTTTCACTCAACAGTGATCAAAACGTTCTCACTGCTGTTCTCCTCGCCAACACGTACACCCTACAGCATGCCCGTTTATATGGTCGCACTATAACTTGTTTGTGACACATATAGATTATTGTATATTGGCATATATATACGACAGTGGGGTATCGAGATACTTTCTTCCTTCCGACATATAGTGTACCGTATTGTCGCTAGAGGGCGCTACTTATATAGTGAAATAGCTGAAAATCATTGTGTTTTCCATCATTTTCGGATTTTTTTTGTGGTTTTCGGTATTATTTCGGATCGGTTTGGCGTTGTTGTCCATTTCCACCACTCACCGTCACCTGTAGTGTGTTTTTCCGCCGTTAGGTGTCGCCCTGCCAACAAGGAAATACCTCCAAAGAGCCCATTTCCCCACTATTTTCCTACTTTTTTGGGAACCTTAGTATTTCTTCAGGAAATTCTTCAATATCATCGACCGAGTTTACTGTTTCGAGTTCTTAGTATCGCATAGCTCCGCTAAGAGTCGCTTTCCATATACTTAAAATTGCTGAACAATTCTCTTTTTCAATATTTTTTCCAAATTTTCCGGGATTTTCGTTATTTTATCGGCACCATAAACATTCCCATTTATTCCTTACCTCTAGTGTTCCACCCATCCGCTAGGTGGCGCTCAATATATACGAAAATAACTTGAAAAGCTTTCTTTTCCACATTTTTCGTGACTTTTTCTAACTATCCTCGAAAGAATTTCCATATTTGCAACTTATTTCATCTGTTTATAGTGCACCCATATTCCTCTAGGGGTCGCTCTGTAATAAGACAATAACTCGAAAATCGTCACTTAATCCATTTTTTGATATTGTTTCGATATTTCCGATTTTCTGTCCTTGTTCTGTCTTGAAGTACATGCCGCAGCTAGCTGAGTGCGCCTTCCATATAAGTAAATTCTTATAAAGACGCAATTTCTTCAAATACTTCCGATTTATTCTGAATTTTTGCGACTTAAGCCACACCGATTATTAATTCCAAAGAAACCTTTACGATTTCTGACTCGAAGATTCCATTGGGAAACGAGAACATTACTTTTTTCCTTTTCCAAATCACATAATATATCGACATCGTTGCTCCTACTTACTTCCTCCGATACGATTTTGGGAGTTCTCAATCTTATTCCTAAAATTTCTTCCTTCTAATATTTTCCAACCCATTCACAAAATGGCATTTCGTAAATTCCTAAGTTCCATTAGTCGTCTTGAACAATTTTCCTCTGGCGTGAATTGTGGTATTATTCCACTTAACTCTGTCCATCTACTTAAAATTCACATATCTGAGTTGGAATCCACATGGGATGACATAAAATCCGCCTTTGATGAATGTGTTGAAGAACATTTAGAAGTAAATTCTTTCCATGAGAAATTCGGAGTCGCTTCCACCACATATTTCACATGCTCGGCGAAGTTGAAAGAAGCCATGGATCATTTTTTGAATCCAAGCATCTCACCTGCCTTACGTAGCATTCCAGATGAGACGATTCCATGCACTTCAAATATTTCTATTCCTACTAAGAGCAAATGCTCTACTCCAAAATGTCGCTTATGTTCCTCAGCTGCCCACACAATCCGAAAGTGTCCCACATTTATTTCCTTGGATCCACGACAACGTTCGGCAAAGATTAGACAGTTAAGTCTTTGCTGCAACTGTTTCTCCAAAACTCATCGAGTGAAAAATTGTCTATCCAAGAATACATGCGTCCACTGTCAGAAGCGACATCATGTCATGCTCCATGATGATTCTAGTAACACCTATTCATCAAGTCAGCTACATAGCACAAGTTCCGATCCTGCTTTGAATGTCGACTCCACTGAAATTTTTGATTCTCCAATACAGTCCACTTCTTCAAGTGGAGGCATTCAAACATATATTTCAAATTCCGAAGGTGCTCTCGTAGGCTCTGATTTGGTGAAAGATGTTCATTCCGATGTTTCTTCTCCAGTTCCTACACTTATTTGGTCCAATCCCAAGGAACCCTCCACTTCCGAGAGGTTTCTTTGTACATCCAATCTTTTGTTCCTGAATAGTTTTCCTGGCAGTGTTCCTTTTCCACTTCCTGCATTCATTGATTCCAATCCAAAGGAGCCCTCCACTTCCGAGAGGTCTCCTTGCACATCCATTTTTCCATTCCAGGATGAGTTTCCTTCCGGTGTTACTCATCCAGTTCCTGTACTTCGTGATTACGACTCAGAGCGGCCCTCCATTTCCGAGAGGTCCTCTTATGCATCTGTTGTTCCATCCCAGGATGAGTTTCCTTCCCGTGTCACTCATCAAGTTCCTGTATTCCTTAATTCAAATCCGAAGAAGTTCTCCACTTCCGAGAGGCTTCTTCGTGCATCCATTATTCCGTTCCAGAACATGATTTTGTCTGGCATGATGGAGTATAATAAATACATTTTCCAATTCATTGATCCAAACAATGAAATTCCAATCCAGATGTATTCTAAATATTTTCCAATAATTATCTATTTCAAAGATAATATTCATATTCTGCACTATTCAGATTATGATAACCTAATTTCAGTATTTATTCGACTACAAGATATATTTCGGATCCAAACTTCCAATTCGAATAAAAATTACTCCTTGCTGAGAGTAGCCACAATTGCGAATATTCCATCAAGTACATTCAAACTGATTCCAAAGTTGAATTTCTTTATTTTCGGCAAGCAGACTCCAGATTTGAGTCTATTGCGGAATTCAACATTTCCAAACCATCATCCAAAATTGAAGTACATCCGAAGCAACTTCGTTACTCATATACCCATATTTCGTCATTCAAATCATACTCCATCCCAGATAATTCATTATAGCAACCACCCAGGTGATGCAATTCATGAATTCCATTTACAAACCGGCACATTATTTGTCGTTTGTAAACCGTACTGTACTATTCCAGTTTTCTTTCAACCAGCTGATATTCCACTCACAAGTACAAGTAAGATTCTGCGTGATGTAATTTGTAGTACACATTCGGATAAAGCTGTAATCAAATTCGAAACACTTACAAGTTTCTTTTTTCCCTCAGCTTGGCGAGTACATAATTTGTCACCAGACTGGGTCAAAATTCGTAGCCATAATAGCAATTCTTCATACACTGATGTACAGCCTTTCGAATTCTTCCCAGTTCCAAGAATCTCATCCTTTATTCCGTTCCACCTGCGAATAGCCACATGTACGTCCGCATACGCTCACCTCCAAAGTAAGTGTTGCTCCAGTGGAAACACTGTCCGTTCCGAAAATCATCCATGCATTAATTCCAACCGAATGCAATTTCCATTCTTCCTCTTTAGTGTACTATATCCGAAGTACAACTAAAACATTTCCTTTCCAAGAGATATTTTCCATATTTTTGAACTATTTCCGGAGTACAATTCCAAAATTATATTCCCAGTTTCCATTTTCTATACTTTTGTACTCATCCAGTGGTACAAATTCGACATTATATTTCAAAGAAGCACTTTCCGTATTGTTGTACTGCTTAAAAAGTACAAATTCAAGTCTTCAACGAGGATTTCCTATGCTGTTGCACTCTTTCCGAAGTACAAATTCAAGATCATGTTTCAAATTCACTTCTGTTCATCCGATTATTTGTAAGCACTATTGTATTTTCCTCCCTACAAAGCACAAACTGCCTTTCCAGATATCTACGCATTCAATATTCCGATCGAGAGCCGCTAATCTACTCCGCAATGGGTCCTCCCACCACGGAAACAACGTAGCAGTATACTTTAACTATAATTTCATTAGTTTTAAGTTCAAACTTTTAATTCATTTCATAATTTACTGTTCTATTTTAAATTTGTTTTCATTTATATTACGCAATGAGAGAGTACACGGTGCAGTCGAGTCATGTTTTATTGCAGTGATACTGCAAGGGGCCCGGGATGTTTACGCCGGATTTCCCCAATTGGCAACCCTATTTATATTTTTCTTGGTTCCGAAATATTCGCATTCGGCATCCCTAGTTCTGCTCAGAATTGTACCTGTATGCTCTCATTTGCTCTTTCTTGCTCTTGCTAAATTTACATTGTAATTTCTTTTCAATAAACACTTGTCAACTAAGCATCAACCAGTACTGTTGTCCTTGGTAAGCGTTCGTTCCTGTTTCACACATTCAATAAAGAAGAACCATTATTGTTCTTATTTCAAAATTCTAAACATTGCATTTTCTTTCCTTTTTTCCATTTCCATATTTCCTTGTGGATGAATCTTGAGGAAAATATTTCCAATACTGAAATATTTTCGAGGCTTACAGC
The DNA here is from genome assembly GCF_047663935.1 of Musca autumnalis. Taxonomy (NCBI): domain Eukaryota; kingdom Metazoa; phylum Arthropoda; class Insecta; order Diptera; family Muscidae; genus Musca; species Musca autumnalis. The sequence goes on along the minus strand of NW_027411644.1, from coordinate 123,338,886 downwards.
AGAAACCCAACCGCCCTTCATTCTAGTGAGAACACCCACAATTGGCGTTTAGTATCTGATGTACTAATTCTGCTTTGTTGGAGTCCATGGAAGAAAGTAACTTTGATTTTCTTGGGTCACTTTATTCGTATACCCTCCAACGTAGTATGGAGGGTATATTAAGTTTTCTTTTCGCTTTGTAATGCATCGAAATAATCATTTGCGACCCTATAAAGTATGGTAACAAAGGGGACGACTTCGCCACGTTTTTGTATCGACACTGTTGAAGATTTTTCAAATATTATTTTTTGTAAAAATATTAGCATATCTTGACTATATTATCATATCTTGATGTATAAATGGTATAACTTTGTTTTTAAAATATTATTTTTGAGAATTTATAAAATGTCCAATTTTTATTGCTATGTCCAGAATTTATTGCTATATGTCCACTTTTGACATAGCCTCAATAGTACGGTGCTCCCGACATTCGGTATTTTCAAGGCTTTATCCACATTATCACACCAAAACACAATGTCTTCGCTAAAACAAAAAAAACTACAGATAATTGTCGGTATAGATCCACGCTTAGTGGGTTAAACTTAGCGCCAGGATTTTTTTCAAAGTGTAAAATATTGTTACGGATGTGACTGGTAGTTTTGGTTAAATTGGGATTAATTTCTGCTAATTTAGGAATTTGAATTATACCGTTAATTTTTATTAAGCATTTAGTTTGTTTGTATCAGTGCTCTTGAAACAATTTTAAATGGAAGGTGCTTACACCTTGGAAGTTTTTGCGGATTCTGAAACTACAATGTTCGTAGATGAGAAAAATCAAAAAACAAAAAAAATCGCCGGAGCGCTTCTTAAATAAATCGCGATTTAAGTTGACATTTTTAGGGGTTGTTTAGGTTTTCACGATTTTGCTTAGAAACCGCAAGTCCTATCAAAATGGGACTAAAGAAAATGTTGTGGCTATGAAAATTCTCTACAAGATCGACTTTTACGGTATTTTCGTAGTTTTTACCATTTTTGAGATATAGAAGTTCAAATTGGGACAATGCACTGACTGTATCGCCCCCTTATAAAACAATATCATGAAGGGTGCGCCTTAACTAACTTTTGATGAAAACCTTTTACACAGGGAAAGTTTTTTGTGAACTCTGAAACAGCTGTGTTCATAGATGAGAAAAATCCAAAAACAAGAAAAAATCGCTGTAGGGATTTTTAAATAAATCGCGGTCAAAATTCACATTTTTGGGTGTTTTTTAAATTTTCACGATTTTGCTTGGAAACCGCAAGTCCAATCGAAATGGAGCTAAAGAAAATGTTATAGCTGTGAAAATTCTCTAGAGGATTGACGTTTATCATTTGTTCCTAGCCTGTACCATTTTTGAGATAAAGAAGCTCAGTTTACATTTTTAGGTTTTTTTTAGGGTTTCGCGATTTTGCTTGAATACGGTAAGTCTTATCCATATGGGACCTGAAAAAATCTTAAAGCTGTGAAAATTCTCTACAAGACTGGCTTAAGTAACTTATTCTAAGTTGTAAAATTTTTTAGATATATAAGTTTAAGTTGGGAATTTGCAGTAATGACATTGTTTTATAAGGGAGCGATACAGAATTGAATTGAATTTGAATTGTCCCAATTTGAACTTCTATATCTCAAAAACGGTAAAGCCGACGAGAATACCATAAAGGTCAACCTTGTAGAAAATTTTCATAGCTACAAAATTGTTTTAGTCTCATTTTGATAGAACTTGCGGTTTCTAAGCAAGATCTCGAAAACCTAAACAACCCCTAAAAATGTCAACTCAAACCGCGATTTATTTAAAAAGCGCTCCGGCGATTTTTTTGTTTTTTGATTTCTCTCATCTATAAACATTGTAGTTTCAGAATCCGCAAAAACTTCCGAGGTGTAAGTCCCTTCCATTTAAAATTATTTCAAGAGCACCGTGTTTTGCAATTATATTATATGTAGTTTACTACACTCATGAAATTATCGTTTAGTCTTAAATTACATATTTACTTAGTTAATTGTTTTTTCCTTTTCGTCTTCAAACTCAATGCTACAGATTGACCAGGCCTACATTGATTTTGAAGTTTAGACTGATCATGAATGTATATATAAATTTAAAGGGCAAAAATAGCATTACATTCGATAACATACTGGCAGTTTATATATTAAATGTCATTTTTTATTGTAAATGATTGTGATGTTTATAGTAATGGATTGCATACTTTTCTGACAGCACCCTGGAGAACAATATCTATTATAAACAACATTAACAAATAAATGACCTAAAATGATTCAATGCAAAACTAATTTATCTTGAGTAATTTACTTGAGCCTGTTCATGGAGACTAGAATGGACGAACAACACAACCAAAAGATAAACTTTAACATGAAACAAATGCTGAGCATAAAACTCAGCTTGTTCAATGACAAAATTATATTTACAGAGGCCTTGCAACAGGCGAACAGAAGTATCCAATTATACGAATACAGATACACTGCCTTTATATCGACTTCTGAAGCATAAATTGACATGTGTTTCCATTGACTGCGACAAAACCGTTTCGAGTTATGGGATTTGTTTGATTTATTGTTCAAAAATTGAATGTGAATGTATGTAAATGCAAGTGTTGGGTTCAATGATTTGTTTGCTTCCATTTCCATAACAAATTTAAAATATCCTGACAACAGTTCAATGTTTGTTTCCTCGAGGACAGGGGTATATTTCTATTATCATGTAGCCATGTAAAGCCAACTAGGTACCATATTTAATATTTTCATCAATCGAAATGTAAGTGTAATGATGGGTATCCATCGATTTACATACATACATTAGATACCACTTTGTGTTTCATTGGTGGAAACATAGCAGTGTTCATTTGATTATATTGGGATGATATTTATGCCATACCATTATTGTTTGAGATGGTATGGAGGCGACTTACTAACCCCTCTACATATTTTTCTAATATGACAAGTGATTTTATTTTACCGTTGTCACTGGTTACCAGTTCTCCTAAGAGTTATTCGAGCTTAAGAAGATACGTGGCGTAGTTTAATATGACAAATATTTGATAGATTGTACACTTTGAGGCTGTACACTTTGAGGCATTAAAACTTAAGAATGTTGTATGCAGCGTACATTTCAAATAGCGATTATTTGAGGGATGTATGTTTTCTTTGACATATACATTCGTCTAATGAATGCACAAAGAGCATTCATTCATTTTTGTTCATACTCATTGTGCAAATTCTCCAATAAGTGAGTATGAATAAATCAATGATGAACACGAAGAGAACATTTGTGTGGTGAATCGCGAGTGCTCATCTTGTTCATCTACGGAATGAATGCACCGACAGAAGTTGTGCTTCGTTGTGTTCTTTGTTTTTGAAGAATGTATTTATTCATTTATTCGTCCCGTAACATGATCTAACAACATTCGGCAAGAGAGAGTGGACACAAATAAGTGTGTTGAGTGAGTTATTTTGTTGTCCGGTTCCGAACGACTCCCTCGGAACAACCGGACAACCACTCAGAACCTCCGACAACACCCTCGGAATCACCGAACAACCCCATCAGAAGAATCAAACAATCCCATCAATTATTTTTTTATTTCACATTGTAACATAATCAATCGTTCTTTTCGGTTAAATCGCTTCTTTTGTTCAATCGTTCGTTCACATGGCATTATGTGTAAAACTCAGCCGTTTTTATACCCTACACCACTATGTGGAGAGGGTATTATAAGTTGGTTTTGGCCAAAAAGTTTGTAACGCATCGAAATAATGGTCAAAGACCCATACTTATATACACCAAAATCAATGTCTCGACGAGCTGAGTCGATCTGGCTATGCGTGTCCGTCCGTCTGTCCATCTAAACTTTGTAATCACGCTACAGGTCGCAATTTTGATCGGATCGTCACCAAATTTTTGGGTGTTGATGAGGGTCCCGGAGGGGAAGAAGCCTATTGATTTTGGTGATGGTCGGATAATATTCAGGGGTCGGAATGGGCAAAAAACTTATGTGGGGAAAAAGTCAACGTTTTATTTCAAAGCAAATATCTCAGCTTCCATAAGAGGTATACCAAAAGCAAATTTTAAATATAAAGACCAATATCACAGCTTTGGTTGGCGACTTTCCAAAAGTAGAAAATTTCATCTTTACAATGATGCAAAGTATGTTGGCGTAGGTGGTCGAATAACGGAGATATCGTAAAAGTCGGTAATACATCCCATTTTTCCTTTTTTTTTTGTAATCACGCAACAGGTCGCAATTTTGATCGGATCGTCACGAAATTTTGGTGGTTATTGTGGGTCCTACAGAGGAAGAAGCCTATTGATTTCGGTGATGGTCGGATAATATTCAGGAGTCGGAATGGGCAAAAAAGTTATTTGGAGAAAAAGCCAACGTTTTATTTCAAAGTGAATATCTCCGCTTCTATAAGGGGTATATCAAAAGCAAAACCTGGTAATGAAAGTCAACATAAAGGCAAAGTCTGTGCGGAAAGTATACGAAAGAAATGGAAAAAATGAGCGCTATTCTCGAAGTTGCATCAAGTCAGGAGGCAGAAGATATCATCCGAAGTAGTCGAAAACTCGCCGGTACTAACATATTTATAGAACGTGATTTAGCTCCTTCCAAGCAACAAAAAAAAAGGCTTCACTCTGCCTAAAATCGAAAATAATGTGTATAAGCAAGGAGCAAAGAATTACAGTAAAAGAAGATAAAATAAAAATCACAAACACTTGGTTTTCTTGGAACGGGGATCACAAACTTGTTGCAGGAAAAAATGATGCCATGGTTGAACTACGGAAGATCTATGGCGATACGATTACTACCTTAGACATAAACTTTGAATATCTGCTCGGCGAAAGTCAGTCAAAAAACTAGATAAGAATCCCAAAGCAACATTGCGAAATATTGAAATTCTGTCCTATAACATCAACGGAATTGAAAACAAATATCTACATCCATCATTTTTTAATTTTTTAAATAAACAAAATGTAATTATACTCATTGAAACACATTTGCTTGAAAATAAATTCGAAAACGTAAAAAAATACTTCCCAGGATTTCAGTTGTATAATGTACCAGCTATAAAAGAACATACATATGGGCGTGGGATTGGTGGTATAATAGTCGGAGTCAATAAAACTGTCGCAAATATGGACCTAATTTATAATGTCTTAAAATATGGAAATGTACAAACTTATAAATTTTTTACTAAGCTAGGACCACTTTTTACTATCATCCCGCAATATTGGAGATCCGTGCAATGGACGCATGACTATAATAATATTTGTAAACTGTTTGAAGAAAACGATATTATTAACCCTATTCTAATTGGCGACCTTAATTCGAGGATTGGAGAAGTTAACCAGGAATTGAATGATGTCTACCGAGAACTGTTTTTGTCTGGATTAGATACAAGAAGATCCAGGGATAAACTCTTAAATAGGAAGGGGAACCAATTAATGGAGCTGTGTACCAACAATAACTTGTTCATTCTAAATGGCCGGACACGTGGAGACGAGGAGGGTAACCTCACCTTTATAAATTCAATAGGAGAATCTGTAAATGATGTTTGTGCTGTATGTCAGGAAGTGCTACATCTTGTTGATGAATTTGTAGTAGAAAATTTAACAAGGTCAGATCACCTACCAATAAAATTACGCATCAAAGTACCAACAGAACGTACAACCAATAATAATTTAAATTTACTACCTAAGCTTGCCTGGGACAATAACAAAGCAGAAAGATATCGTGCAGATCTCCAGAAAAACATGGCTATATCTTTGAGTGCCTCCAGCGACCTAACATTGGACGATCTTGGGCGCGTTATAAAAGCGTCGATTAAACCTAAGGGGTACGAAGTAGTTCCATTTACACCTAAACAGCCTTGGTACAATCATAAATGTCATAAAGCGCGGAAGAACATGTTCTCACTATTAAAAATGCACCATAAAAAGAACACAACTGAATCCAGACAAAAGTACATGGATGCTGTAAAGTTATACAAAGATATTTGCAAGAACAACAAGCAAGATCATATTAGAAGTTTATTAGATACGATAAACCACGTAAGAGACTCAAAAGAATGGTGGAAAGCTGTAAAACAGCGTAGGGAGCCCAAGTGTGGGGCTTTTCTTATTTTGATGAGGTGGATAAACTTTTTACTCCAAATTATGCTCTCATGCTAGAGACATCGGTCGAAAGCAGTCATTTATACACAATGAATTTGCACTTACAATACCTAAATCATGTAATATACAAGTACCATGATAATCGCTTACCAAAAAAGCTTACAAATTTACTATTACAGAGTAATAGTTTCTGGCAGGTTTGAGAAACATAGCACAACATCTGAATGTTCAATGGCCAGATACCACTAATGAATTTGTATGGAAACTATTTACATCAAACTGTATCAACCAAGAAAAAATATATATCTTGCATGAAAACTTGCAGTCAAAAACCCAAAGCCAAACAAGAATATACAAATTTTTAGATTATTCACGGGGAGAAACTTATTTTACAGATTCTTTTACTACTGAACAAATTATATGGATATTTAAAGCAAGGTGTAGTTTAATCAACCTAAATGCAACCAGATTCTACGCTGAGGGATCGGAAAGAAAGTGTACGCTGTGCAACCGGAATCAAGATGAAACAATGTTCCATTTCCTGGGAGAATGTCCAGTGTTAGGAGAATTTAGAATGCGTTGTTTTCAATCGGCACTTCTCTCTGAGGAAGATGTAGTCAACATTCTGGACGGCCGTGATATAAATTATTGGCGCCAACTCATATCTTATTTAAAAATGTCATTAAAATATAGAGAATTTCTTATAAATGAATTTAATTGAACATGAAATGATAATTTACATATAGCAAAGACAGACGGTTTTAAGAAAACCATTGTCTATTAACATATATTTTCTTCATTTTTACAAAGTATTTTTTACAACATAAGCATCTTATACTGTGTTAATATTAATTGGTAAATAAAGAAGAACCTTAACTAACTAATGAAAGTAGAAAATATCACCATGTCTCGACGAGCTGAGTCGATCTGGCTATGTGTGTCCGTCCGTCCGTCCGTCTGTCCATCTAAACTTTGTAATCACGCTACAGGTCGCAATTTTGACCGGATCGTCACCAAATTTTGGGTGTTGATGAGGGTTCCGGAGGGGAAGAGCCCTATTGATTTTGGTGATGGTCGGATAATATTCAGGGGCCGGAATGGGCAAAAAACTTATGTGGGGAAAAAGTCAACGTTTTATTTCAAAGCAAATATCTCAGCTTCCATAAGAGGTATACCAAAAGCAAATTTTAGTTATAATGACCAATATCACAGCTTTGGTTGGCGACTTTCCAAAAGTAGAAAATTTCATCTTTACAATGATGCAAAGTAGGTTGGCGTAGGTGGCCGAATAACGGAGATATCGTAAAAGTCGGTAATACATCCCATTTTTCCATTTTTTTTTTTGTAATCACGCTAAAGGTCGCATTTTTGATCGGATCGTCACGAAATTTTGGAGGTTATTGTGGGTCCTACAGAGGAAGAAGCCTATTGATTTCGGTGACGGTCGGATAATATTCAGGGGTCGGAATGGGCAAAAGTTATTTGGAGAAAAAGCCAACGTTTTATTTCAAAGTGAATATCTCCGCTTCTATAAGGGGTATATCAAAAACAAAACCTGCTAATGAAAGTAGAAAATATCACCTTTCTAACGATGTAAAATAGGTTGTCGTAGGTAGTCAAATAACGAAGATATCGCAATAGCCGCTAATAGAACACAACTTTTAATTTTTGCGATTTTAATAATGACGAATAACACAACTTTGGTTGGGGACCTTCCAAAAGCAAAGTCTGACTATGAAAGTAGAAAATATCCCATTTTTTAATTTTTTTGCTACACGCAATTTTAATTGGATCGTCACGAAATTTTGGTTGTTAATGGGGGTCCCACAGAGGAAAAAACGTATTGATTTTGGTAAGGGTCAGATATTATTCAGGGGTCGGAATTTGAAAAAAAAACTTATTTGGAGAAAAAGCCAACGTTTTATTTCAAACCGAATATCTCTCTTCTGTAAGAGGCAAAACCTTGCAAGGAAAGTAGAAAATATCACCTTTACAACGATGTGAAGTAGGTTGTCATAGGTGGTCAAGCAATAGTCGGTAATGCATCCCTTTTCTCCATTTTTTGTGCAATCGCAATACAGGACGGAATTTTGATCGGATCCTCACGAAATTTTGGGGGTTGATGGGGGTCTCACAGAGAGAGAAGCCTATTGGTGGTTGGCGTACATCCCACTTTTCCATTTTTTATTTAAAATGTACTGACGATGTGCTTAAATGCGTTTCAACTAAAATGGACCTGTATTAATGAAGTCATTCAGAGCAAAGGTGCTAAGCTATCCCAATTTAAATATTTGCATTTTACAAGTCAAAAGCTTATGCACAGGGGTAGTGGTGTAGGGTATCACGTAGTCGGCCTGGACCCGACTATAGTCTGGGCTCACTTGTCTTCATATTAAATTATTAAAAACATTCTTATACATTAATTAATAAAATTTATAAGGTTTATTGTAAAGTATTGTATGGTGTATACCCTACACCACGCTGTTGTAAGGGATATTATGTCTTAGTGGATTTGTATGTAACATACAAAAGGAAGCGACATAGACCCATAGTTCCTTTTAGTGATATACACAGAATCACTTTCTGAGGCGATTTATGCATGTCCATCTGTCCATGTATTTTTTTATACCCTCCACCATAGTATGGAGGGTATATTAAGTTTGTTTTTCCGTTTGTAACGCATTGAAATACTCATTTGCGACCCTATAAAGTATATATATTCTTGATCAGGGTAAAATTCTAAGTCGATCTGAGCACGTCCGTCCGTCCGTCCGTCTGTGGTAATCACTCTAGCATCCACAAAAATGGAGATAGGACGCTGAAATTTTGGGAAAATGCGTCTTTTGTTTGCAGGCAGGTCAAGTTCGATGATGGGCTATATCGGTCCACGTTTTGGTATAGCCCCCATATAACGGTACCCCCCGATTTACGGTATTTTGACGTTTTTAGCTACATTTTAAGACCGATATAGCTATAATTTGACATTTAGGGTTCTTAAGTGTAACTTAACTTATATAACAAAAGTTGTGGACCTAGGTCCACGTTTTGGTATAGCCCCCATATAACGGTACCCCCGATTTACGGCATTTTGACGTTTTTATCTACATTTTCAGACCCATTTAGCTATCAATTGACATTTAGGGTTCTTAAATGTCAATAAACTTATATAACTAGTGGACATAGGTCCATGTTTTGGAATAGCGCCCATATAACGTTACCGCCCGATTTCAGGTATTTTGAGAATTTTACCAACAAGTTTTAACCGAATTATCTGTAATTTGAACATTTGACATTTAAAATTCTTAATGGTCACCACACCTCTCCACCAAAAAATTGTCAAGAAAGCCCCCATATAACGGTACCTCCCGATTTTCAGTAATTTGATGATTTTAGCTACAATATTAAACCGAACTAGCAGTAATTTCACATTTGAAGTTCTTAATGGTCGCAACACCTCTCCATCAAAAATTGTCAACATAGGTCCATGTTCGGATATAGCTCCCATGTAACGGTACCTCCCAATTTTCAGTAATTTGGCAATTTTAGCTACAATTTTTAACAGAACTAACTGTAATTTGACATTTGAAGGTTGTAGTGGTCACCACACATCTGCATCAACATTTTTCAACATAGCCCCAATATAACGATACTTCCGATTTTCGGTACTTTGAGGATTTTACTTAAAATGTTTAACCGAACGTAGGTCCATGTTTTTGTATAGCCCCAAAACAAACCTCCCGATTTTCCGTACCTTACCTTTATCTTTTGGACTAAATTTCTGTAATTTGAAATGTAAAAGTCAACAAAAATTCTGCAACAAAAATTATTCATTTAAGTTCATATTTTCGTATAGCCCAGATACCTCCGAACTAGCTGTTAATGACATTTGAAGTTCCCACGTTATGTACCGATTTTCGATATTTTGAGGATTCTAGCTAAATTTTTTAACCGAATTAGGAGTTATTTGACATTAAAGGCTCCCATCAAAAACTGTCAACATAGGCCCATTTTTTATTATAACCCCTATATAACAGTACCTCCCAATTTCTAGCCCACCAAAAATTGTCAACAGTTAGATATAGGCACCATAAATAAGGGCCTCCCGAATGAAGCATTTTATGTACATTATCTGACATTTTAACGTACTCACTTAAAGTTGGGGACAGGAATGAATATTTTATGGTGGAGGGTATGAAAAGTTCGGCCCGGCCGAACTTAATGCTTTTTTACTTGTTTCGTAATCAAAGTAAAGATCGCATATATTGTCCGATTCAAATAAATATTGAGAATGATAATTTTTTGGTCAAAGGACCTACGTATCATTTGCACATTTCAAATAATCTCTAAAACATTTAAGTGCCGCATAAAAGAACTTTTAAGTAAATTTTACTGAGGGATATGAGCTTACTTTGAGAGTTCCTAGTATAAGAAAAACTAAAGTCTCTTCCAAAAATTAAGTGTTGAAGTTTCTATTAAAAAAAGTAAACAATTTACAAACCCATTATTTCCATATCTATTGTTTCAAATTTACCTCTACGTTTTAGTTATATTTTTTCTGTATTAACAAATATTTAAAATGCATTCTAACTAATGGCCAATAATAAAATATTGTTAGCGCAATTTTTGGAACATGACAGGCAATAACTTTCAAAACTTGATCACCTTCATTAAAAATTGTTTATTCTATGTCTGAATGTGTGTTTCGAAAATGTTTTTACCGGAAAATTCATTTGAAGTGGAAAACTTTAAAAATACCAATTTATTCGGCCGGAAACTGCAAAAATTTACATTTACTACCAGGAAAATTTCCCAAAACCCAGTATTATCTTGCACCTTCGCAACAACAATAAGTTACAGGTAAAATTACAAGATCCTTCCTTTAACAGTTTTCCCAGGGCGTTGATGATGATATGTGATACCCTACCAATACCCCTGTGTAGAAGCTTCTCATTGATAAAGATTTCTTTATGAGATGCCAAAGTTATCAGCAGACAGCGGAATCCTATGCAAATGCATATACGGCTAGGATGGTCGTATAGAAAATCTTTGGCCTAATTACGACATTCGGTATCGAGTTGTTTCGATGCGAGTACTCAAAATTCGTATGATGACATTCGATATCGAGTAAAATTAACGAATAATCGAACAAATATTTGCGAGACTTTGCTCGCAGGAAATTAGCTATCGTAAACAAATAAAAGAATGTTTGCTGTCGTTTTATATAACAAAATTTTAATTATTAAACAAAACTGAAACAGTTTTTAACATAACAAAACTGATGTTTGCGGACGTTTAAAGAACAAATAAGTTGAAAATGTTTGCAATTTTGTAAAAACTAAAACATAATTTAAATAGAATAGAATTTTTTTAAACATATTAATTAAAAAAAGCGCAAATGTTGTGTTGGGCAAAATACAAGTTTAACAACAAACAATGGCTACAATCAACAATAAGTAAAAAAATATGTTATTATTTAAAAAAATCCAGAGACAGATTGGTGGGCTTCTCGGTTTCTCTATTCTTTATGTTTTGCTCCCCAGCAAAATAAATTGGAAGTAGTGCAATGTGGACTAGTTCTTTCACGGCATGTTTTGATCCAGTTCAAACCGAGTCGTGAAAAAGGCACTCCATTCCTCACATTTTAACTGCATTTGGATGCAATCCAAAGAATCACATCCACTTGTCACATTTTAACAACATCCGGATGCAGTTTAACAGAGTCTTGAAAAGGGCACTCCAATTCCTCACAATTTAACAGCATCCGGATGCAGTCCAAACGGAGTCGTGAAAAAGGCAGTCCGTTCGCCACATTTTATTAGCAGTTGTTAGAGATCCCTTCAAGTACATAAATCAGTTTGTACATCTCTACAGGCAGTCGCATACATTTTCCCAAAAGAGATAAGCGTGTTAACATTTCCAAAAATTTGTTAATTTAAAATAAAAAATATTTAATTTGCGAACATTTTTTCGGTAAGAAAATTTCCCAATGGAGTGCTGTTGGTTGAAGTACATGTCGAAATCTTAACTGGTGATGGGAAGACAATATCAAACCCATTTAGCAGATAAAGCAAGAACAGTTCAGCTTGGATTAAATGGAGAGCGGAGGAAGCACGCCTGGTTGCGATTGAATTCAATGGAGAATTTTCATAACTTGTGTTAATGTAATAAAGTTCTTAATATTTTTGTTTTACACAAATAATAAATGCATTTTATTTGTTCTGGGATATTTTGTAATGGCTTGCACACATTCCGCAGAATGTATCAAAACACGTGCTTTGGACTGCATCCTATTCTACTCCCAAAGGGTTAGTTAAAATGCAATGCCAAAGGGTCAGTTAAAATGCAGTGCCAAAGGGTCAGTTAAAATGCAATGTAATGGAGTGCATCTTTCAGTAGTCACGCTCTTGTAAAAATCATGAGTGAAAATGCATAATTTGATGTACTTCCAAATCACTTGTACATATGATTTAACTGCCTCTTTGGAGGCAAACTTTTTGCTGGGTCATTCCTTACACAATTGCGCCGCCTACATACAATTGCGTTTTAAGTGCTCCACCAACAATAGCGTGGCAAACTAACATGCATTTATTAAGGTAGATGCATAAGCAATCAGTTATAACAATGTCAAAAAGATTTTGCAAAAATAAATAATTTCGTAAATTTTCGTAGCACGACCTCATTTCGAAATTATTGTTCAATGTATTATTCAAACAATTCAACAGATATTCAATACTTTTCATTCATAATTTTGTTTTTTTTTTTTTTTAATTTTCGTTTAAAGATAGATATTTATTTTTGGTGTCTACCTTTATGAGTGCTATTGATAAAATATGGTAGATTACGGGTTATTTTTCGAAATTATCGATAACAACGATTTTTCCCTCTCGATCGAGTTCCATCATACCAATATTTTTCCGTGTCGACTTTTATTCACGAGTAAATTCTCGATCGATTCGAATCTCATAATTAGGCCCCTGATTAGTCTGAAACTCGTTTTATCACAAAATAAAACGAATTGGGTCCAGAAAGTTTTGCATATTTTGCTTACCGTGTATATTTTGACATATTTGCATAAAATGAGCATATGTGGTCTAAAAATCCCACCAAAATGGCTGAAATGTGGTATTAAGTCTTCGTTAGGGGTATGAAACTGTACACCTGAAATTTGTCCGCATGGGTCCACGTCTTCATATAGCCCCCATAGAACGGTACCTCCCGATTTCCGATATTTTGAAGGTTGTGGCCTCAACATCACAGTTAAATGGCTGACATTTTTTTTAAAGTCTTCGTTAGGAGTGTAAAACTTTCCACCTGAAATTTGTCAGTATAAATCCACGTCTTCATATAGCCCCCATAGAACCGTCCCTCCAGCTTATCGGTATTTTGAAAATTATAGCCTCAATATCCCACAGAAATTACTGAAATTTGGTATTTAGTCTTCGTTGGGGTATAAAACTTTCCACCTGAAATTTCTCGGTATAGGTTCACGTCTTCGTATAGCCCCCATAGAACTGTACCTCCGGATTTCTGGTATTTTGTAGGTTGTGGCCTCAATATCCCTCCGAAATTACTGAAATTTGGTATTAAGTCTTCCTTGGGGGTATAAAAGTTTCCACCTGAAATTTCTCGATATAGGTCCACTTCTTCATATAGCCCCCATAGAACGGTACCTCCGGATTTCTGGTATTTGGAAGGTTGTGGCCTAAATATCCCTCCGAAATGGGGAAATTTGATATTAAGTCTTCTTTGGGGGTATACAAATTTCCACCTGAAATTTGTCGGTATAGGTCCACGTCTTCATATAGCCCCCATAGTACAATACCTCCCGATTTCCGGTATTTTGAAGGTTGTGGCCTCAATATCCCGCCAAAATGGCTGAAATTTGATGATAAGTCTTCCTTGGGGGTAAACAACTTTCCACCGGTTTAGGTTCAGGCCTTCATATAGCCCGCTGTCTAGTTATCAGCCACCTTGGCTTTTATACCAAATGAAGGAAATGACGTAGGGCTAACTGCACGAAAATAATTAATAAAATTCCACAAATTGGAACACCCGAGCTTCTTTTTATATATTTCTACCACCTTTGGCGACGCAATTGGGATGCATTTTAAGCTCAGAATATCTTCATTAATATAGATCACTTTGGTTGAAATACACCCAACCAAACCCAATACAATTCAAATCAAACTATTGAAAAGTGGGATGTACACCAACCTATTAAGCATTATTGTAAAGGTGGTCTTTCCTTCTTCCACGGGCTTTTCTTTTGGAATACCCCAACTAGAAGCGGAGATATTCGCATATGAATAAAACGTTGCATTTTTCTCCATATTAGTTTGTTTGCTCATTCCGACCCATGAGTATTATCCAACCATCATCAAACTCAATAACCCTCTTCCACTCTTGGACGCCATCAACTTCCAAAATTTCGTAACGATCCTATCAAAATTGCGACCTGTAGCGTAATTACAAAAAATGGAACAATGGGATGTATTACCGACTATTGCGATATTTCCGTTGTTTGACCACCTTCGACAGGGGTTATCTCTTCTTCTATTATTGGGCTTTATTGTATATGAATAAAACGTTGAATTTCCTCTACATAAGTTTTTTGCCCATTACCCGTGGGGCAAAGCAAGAACATCCATCGGGACCCTCCCATTGGCAAATTGGGGACGTTCACCATATATTTCTATGGCGGACATCGGGGAAATAAAATACCCGAGGGTGACCAAATTCTAGCCTAAGGGACGGCAGCTGGTCCCTTAGTACAGTTAGCAAGCAGAGGCCGAGACACCTGGTATGGTTGCCTTTGAATGACAGAAGGCGCTGTGGGATCCACATGTACGGCTTCTGTACAGTGAAAGCAAGAGGGTGTGTTCGGATGCCCTTGAAGATATGGGCCAATCACTTATTCCTTCTGAAATTATAAATGATTCCAGAATTCACAAATGAAAGGAAACAAAACTAAAGGAATGATCACATGGAAGAGACAACTGGCCACGTTAAAAGGACTCCATTTGGTCAAGGAATTTACAAACGCTACATCAAGCAGGAAATATGCTCAACTAAAAGCTGAATGCGAACGGCTAAAACTAGACGTCGTTGGTTTAAGTGAAGTTCGTTGGAACCGCAGCGGTGAATTCTGCAGTCAAAGGGGTAACCTTTAATATTATCTGGAATGCCACAAAGCGATGATCCCCATAACCGAGGGGTGGGAATCTTCTTAAGCAAAATAATGAAAAACGCGCTAATATCCTGGGAAGCAGTTACAGAGTATATTGTTACAGCGCGCTTAAAAAGTGGAAAGATCAATATGACGGTGGTGCAATGTTATGCTCCTACAGAAGACACTGAAAGGATAGAACAAGTAAAAAAGCATTAAGTTCGGCCGGGCCGAACTTTTCATACCCTCCACCATAAAATATTCATTCCTGTCCCCAACTTTAAGTGAGTACGTTAAAATGTCAGATAATGTACATAAAATGCTTCATTCGGGAGGCCCTTATTTATGGTGCCTATATCTAACTGTTGACAATTTTTGGTGGGCTAGAAATTGGGAGGTACTGTTATATAGGGGTTATAATAAAAAATGGGCCTATGTTGACAGTTTTTGATGGGAGCCTTTAATGTCAAATAACTCCTAATTCGGTTAAAAAATTTAGCTAGAATCCTCAAAATATCGAAAATCGGTACATAACGTGGGAACTTCAAATGTCATTAACAGCTAGTTCGGAGGTATCTGGGCTATACGAAAATATGAACTTAAATGAATAATATTTGTTGCAGAATTTTTGTTGACTTTTAAATTTGAAATTACAGAAATTTAGTCCAAAAGATAAAGGTAAGGTACGGAAAATCGGGAGGTTTGTTTTGGGGCTATACAAAAACATGGACCTACGTTCGGTTAAACATTTTAAGTAAAATCCTCAAAGTACCGAAAATCGGAAGTATCGTTATATTGGGGCTATGTTGAAAAATGTTGATGCAGATGTGTGGTGACCACTACAACCTTCAAATGTCAAATTACAGTTAGTTCTGTTAAAAATTGTAGCTAAAATTGCCAAATTACTGAAATTTGGGAGGTACCGTTACATGGGAGCTATATCCGAACATGGACCTATGTTGACAATTTTTGATGGAGAGGTGTTGCGACCATTAAGAACTTCAAATGTGAAATTACTGCTAGTTCGGTTTAATATTGTAGCTAAAATCATCAAATTACTGAAAATCGGGAGGTACCGTTATATGGGGGCTTTCTTGACAATTTTTGGTGGAGAGGTGTGGTGACCATTAAGAATTTTAAATGTCAAATGTTCAAATTACAGATAATTCGGTTAAAACTTGTTGGTAAAATTCTCAAAATACCTGAAATCGGGCGGTAACGTTATATGGGCGCTATTCTAAAACATGGACCTATGTCCACTAGTTATATAAGTTTATTGACATTTAAGAACCCTAAATGTCAATTGATAGCTAAATGGGTCTGAAAATGTAGATAAAAACGTCAAAATGCCGTAAATCGGGGGTACCGTTATATGGGGGCTATACCAAAACGTGGACCTAGGTCCACAACTTTTGTTATATAAGTTAAGTTACACTTAAGAACCCTAAATGTCAAATTATAGCTATATCGGTCTTAAAATGTAGCTAAAAACGTCAAAATACCGTAAATCGGGGGGTACCGCTATATGGGGGCTATACCAAAACGTGGACCTATGTCCACAAGTTTTGTCACATAAGTTTATTGACATTTAAGAACTTCAAATGTCAAATTATAGCTAAATCGGTCTGAAAATGTAGCTAAAAACGTCAAAATACCGCAAATCGGGGGTACCGTTATATGGGGGCTATACCAAAACGTGGACCTATGTCCACAACTTCTAATATATAAGTTTATTAACACTTAGGAACCCTAAATGTCAAATTATAGCTACATCGGTCTGATAATGTAGCTAAAAACGTCAAAATACCGTATATGGGGGGGTACCGTTATATGGGGGCTATACCAAAACGTGGACCTATGTCTGCAAGTTTTGTTATATATGTTTATTGACACTTAAGAACCCTAAATGTCAAATTATAGCCAAATCGGTCTGAAAATGTAGCTAAAACCGTCAAAATACCGTAAATCGGGGGGTACCGTTATATGGGGGCTATACCAAAACGTAGACCTATGTCCACAACTTCTAATATATAAGTTTATTAACACTTAAGAACCCTAAATGTCAAATTATAGCCAAATCGGTCTGAAAATGTAGCTAAAACCGTCAAAATACCGTAAATCGGGGGTACCGTTATATGGGAGCTATACCAAAACGTGGACCTATGTCCACAAGTTTTGTTATATGTGTTTATTGGCACTTAAGAACCCTAAATGTCAAATTATAGCCAAATCGGTCTGAAAATGTAGCTAAAAACGTCAAAATACCGTAAATCGGGGGGTACCGTTATATGGGGGCTATACCAAAACGTGGACCGATATAGCCCATCATCGAACTTGACCTGCCTGCAAACAAAAGACGCATTTTCCCAACGTCCTATCTCCATTTTTGTGGATGCTAGAGTGATTACCACAGACGGACGGACGGACGGACGGACGTGCTCAGATCGACTTAGAATTTTACCCTGATCAAGAATATATATACTTTATAGGGTCGCAAATGAGTATTTCAATGCGTTACAAACGGAAAAACAAACTTAATATACCCTCCATACTATGGTGGAGGGTATAAAAAGAAAATTTCTATAGCTTATTAAATAGAGTTCTAAGTTATCTTTCTCGTCGGGACATAGTACTGATGATGGGCGACTCCAATGCTAAAATCGGAAACGATAACTCAGGGCATGAACAAGTAATAGCATGGACTTGGACAATGCAGTGAGAACGGCGACTTTCTTACCTACCTGAATAACAGCCTGCAAATTGGTGGCTCTGTCTTTCCACATAAAGACAATCACAAAGTGTCCAGGAAAAACCCATCTGGCCATAGTGAAAACTAGATAGATCACATCTGTGTATCCAGAAAGTGGTTTTATGCAGTACACGACGTGCGCAATAAACGGAGTGCGGATATTGGCAGCGACGTCTTACGCAGCAATCAAACCCACCTATTATTATAGAAAAATTGAAAACTAGGGACACGCTTAACGCCTTCAATAGTAAAATTGGAAATATCGAAATTAACGGCGATGAAAGCATTGATATTTTTACAATATTGAGCTGCCTAAGAAAGAAAATACAAGAAATATGCAAAAATGTTTTAGATTATAAGTCCAAGTCCCAGAAGAGTGGATGTCGTCGGAAACATGGAAGATAATAGAAGAAAGGCTGCTAGTCAACGTACGAAGTATGGCGCAAAAAAACCAAAATGCAAAGCCGAGCTAAATAGGAAATATAAGGAATTAACAAATACAATTAGTCCGGTCAAAATAGACATTGAAATAGCAAAAATTCCCACAGAGCTGAATTTTGGTGGAGAGCTAGAGTTTGTCATTAGAAGCAACGTCCTAAAAGTCCCCATCGATCCCATGTGTGCAAAAAAAATTATTCGGGGTCAAAGGTCAAATTTTAAGGGTTTTTAGGTTTTCGGATTTATTTTTTGATAACGGTTGATCTAATCAAAAAGTGACTAAAGTAAATATTGTAGACAGAAAAATTATCTACAAGTTTGACTTTAATATTTTTTTCCTAGAAAGAACCATTCTTGAGATATAGCTGTTCTAAAAAACACATGATTTTTATGCACTTATAAGGGAAATATGCACATATTCAGACGAACCGGCTAAAATAAGCGAAGTAATCGGGTCTGTCCCCCAAAAAATATATATTTTCTTGAAGAGCGAAATTATAGCTATCTTCTAAAAAAATTCCAACAAAATCGTAGCGTGTTTAGTAGAGTTAATCAATGTTAGAGTCATTTTATGCCAAAATAGCCCATTTAACCCACATGTATAATCGAAAGCCCAACGGGAACGACCCCAACGAAAACTCTCCGATTTTTTTCAAGTTTTGTCCGAAGGTAGGGTTTGTTGCGCTGATTACGGAAATGTATAATTAGATCGCGATATCTCGAAAATGGTAAGTTTTTTTAAGAATCATAAAGACCACTCTTGTAGACAATTATTGACTTTTACTTTAACCGGCTTTTGCTAAGTCTTACCGTTTTTGAGAAAAATTAAAAAAAAACTGAATAATGCCTCCAAAAATGACCTTTGACCCCGAATAACTTGGTTTTCACACATGAGATCGATGGGGACTTTTAGGACGTTGCTTCTAATGGCTAACCCTAGCTCTCCACCAAAATTCAGCTTTGTGGGAATTTTTGCTATTTCCCCCTTATACGCATGTCTATTTTGACCGGACTTTAAGAGATGTGTCAAGCAAGACAAACAGAATTATTTCAATGGAATGAGCAGTGCAGCACAACTGGCAGCAAACAACGGCGATACGAAACAAACAGAATGTCAGAACAACTCGACAATCAACTCAGCTCTTCACAGGTTGGTTTCAGGCCAAACAAATCATGCATAGGCCATATAAACTCCATGAGAATTATCATTGAACAATCAGCGGAATTTAATGTTTCTTTATAACTAGTGTTTATTGACTTTGAAAATACATTTGATGCACTGATACGGGACTATGTTTGGAAAGTATTACGATAACGAGGTATACGGAATAAAATTATAACTATACTAAAAAACTTCTACGATGCATTATAGGTAATTTGGCCTGTTTTTGAGGCCAAAATTAATAGCGGTGGACTTATGGGCTTTTTATAAATTGTTAATGCTTTATGTGCAAAAGTAAGATAAAACAAAGAATTACACAGTAAAATTTGGATATAGCGAACATCGGTTATAAGAAACTACGTTTATAGCAAACAAAGTTTTGTGTTTCCAAAGAATTTTTCTTAATATTCGTACGCCCATTCAACTTCTTAAAACTATCACGATTATAACGAACAAAAATTGTTACCCCGCGAGTAGAATTTTTTACAATTTGTTAGGATTTCAAATATTTTAACATATGATATTTAAAAGTAGGTTAGGTTAGGTTGAGAAGAGGGGTCTCTTTGTCTCTTCTTGTTACGTCATGTAGCGCGCAGCTTATCCATCTGTTCCTTAGCATGTCGTCTATCCAGTTCCTCAGCGTTCTGTCTACACGAAATTCGTCTAAGGAGTGGATCAGCGTTTCCGTGCTGACGTTGTTGAAAGCACCTTCTATGTCGATGCAAACTGCAAGTGTGTACATCTTCATTTCGAAGGTCCTCTCTATGTGGTGTACTACCTCATGTAATGCGGTTTCCACTGATCTACCTTTCACGTATGCATGTTGTTTATATTTCAACATGTCGTTGGGGATTTTGCTCCTGATCATGGTATCGACTGTCCGTTCCATTGTCTTGAGTAAAAAAGATGTTAAACTTATCGGGCGATAAGATTTTGTTACTACGTAACTTGCCTTACCTGGTTTGGGTATAAAAACCACCCGCGCCTCCTGCCAGGCTAATTTTAAGCACGCTTTGACGAAATTTAGTCCACTTCCCTTTGAAGTAAGGCCGGGAAGATCTGGTCAGGTCCTGCTGCTTAACCATAGACTTGTTAACCATAGATCTGTCTATTTTTGGTACTTCTTCTTATGTGTGGACATTTTCCGTCAAAAGCACTGTTTGGGCCGCAGTGCTTGAAGGGAAGTGTGTTCTCATCAGAAGGCCTCGCTTGTTTCCATCTTCCTTCCCATTTCATCAACCATTAGCTCGGCTTGTGTATGGGTTTTAGATAGAAACTTTTTAATTTTTGATACGTCATTTACGCTATCTACCTGTTCGCAGAAAAGTTTCCAGGAGTTGCGTTTGGCGTTCCTTGTCAGTTTGTTGTATTCTTTTAGTTTTGATTTGTAGTTGTCCCAGAATACAGCTAATTTTTTTCGTTTTGCCCTATTGTAAAGTCTACGGACCTCTTTGCCTTTGTTACAAATTTCCCCTGTCATCCAGGGTTTTTCGTAGGCAGACTTCCTTTCTGGTAGGGGACAACTATCCTCGAAAGACTTTACCAGGGCTTCGGCTAATTTGTTGACTTTACTGTCAATGTCCTCTTTACTTAGGCATTCCTCATCTTCTCCTTGCCCTAGTCTGTACCTTAATTTAATTCCGAACTTGGTCCAGTTTGTTTTGGATTTGTTACGGAATGTTATCGGGTTTGGCGGTGGCCTTGATATTTTGAACCTAATATACCTGTGGTCAGAGAAGGAATGGTCATCTGAGACCCTCCAGTCATGTACCTTGTTTATTAGGTTTTCTGAACATATTCTTATATCTAGTACTTCCTCCCTAATTCTGTTAACAAAAGTAGGTTTATTTCCTACGTTAAGAGTTATTAGGTCGTTAGTATTCAAATAATCTAGAAGGGCTTGACCCCTTTTGTTAGTGTTAGTACTACCCCACGAAATGTGGTCTGAGTTGGCATCGCTACCTACTAGTACTTCGTTACCTGTTTGCTTGATTTTCCTCACCAGCTGCTGCAAGTCCGACGTAGGTGGTAATGTCGGGGAGTCGAACGGTAGGTATATAGACGCTAGGTATATATTACCATTCCCTTGCTTCAATACCGTGGCGTCCGACGATGACAACTCTGGAGAGAAAAGAAAGCATAAATTTGTATGGACTATAATACAGGTCCTCGGGCGGGTACCTGTACTAGCGTAGAAAAGTTGATAATTTATATGGTTCAATCCAGAGACCTTGTTCTTCACTGCCCAAGGTTCCTGGATTAGACCTATATGTATATTACCTTTGTTCATTTTCTCCATCAGCGCATGAGTTGCCGTTTCGCTCCGATGGAGGTTGATCTCGATGACCTCAATCATTGGTCGTCCAGTAGACGGTTTTCTTGGGAGGCGCTGATGGGTTCGTCTCCCTCTGTGTCTTCGCTCGGTAGGTTTTTCTCCCGGCTAGGTGGTTGGGCATCTTCCTCCTCTCCGACTCTTGCCCTCCCAGTCTTGAAGGTGGTATTTAAAAGTAAGCTTTTATAAGAATTTTACAGACGGACACGTTTATAACGAACGCCGGATATGACGAACAAATTTCCTTTTTCCTACCCCCTATTCTCATTTTACCTATCTTATTCGTTCCAACCCAATGAACACGGTTAAAACAAAAGAAAAACGGTTATAATGAACTAAAATACTGATCAGATTTTTATAAACATTGATATGATAAAAATAAATATTTTTTCAAGCTCGAGGTCAATATATCATTTATCTTTATTTTTCGATATTTCGCAATTCTTTGAATTGCATCTTCAGGAAGATAAAATCGCAAAAAACACGTCAAGAAATAGTCGTAAAAAAGTTATTTAAAAAATCGCGAAGATCTTTCCTGGTTGATTCCAAAATTTTATCGGGTCTTTAATATTGATCTCGGAACCAATGACTTGGATGGAGTGTCCGGGATGAAATAAAAAAAAAAACATTGATATGTTTAAAATATTGATTCGCGAAGAGATCTTTATAAATATTATTTTTTTAAAAGGACCAAATAAATCGCGCAACCATGATCCCTAGTTAGAACGTATTACGGCTATAATTACCAAAAATGTTTACCACAGCACGTCTGTACATTTTTATAACACATGGTGAACATTTCTTTAAAGAAAATGTGTTTTTTTAGTTGTTCTTGTGTTTCATATATCCTTCACCAAACAAAAATTAAAAAAAAATATTTTTTTGCAAGGTTCAAAAAAGTGATATAACTCAAAAAATTCAAAAAATCGCACCTTGGTAATTATGTAGTTGATTTAGAACCCTTTGCTGAAGATATTCCAGGTGGCAGAATTTCAGACAAAGTTGGACAATTTTGTAAAAGTATATAATATAAAACTATATTTGTGTAAAAAAAACAAAATCTTAAGTTGTATCCTATATGACGATTTTTTCTGCTGTAGCAAACATTTTGAAGAAAATTATATCTTAAAACAGAAAGTACACACCGCCACCATTTCACTGCACATCATATCTGTGTATTTGATTATTACCAAACTTTTACAAATTGCGTTTAAATTCTGAATGAATTTTAATCTTTTTTAACATTTTTATTTTGTCATCGAAATTTTGATTTTAACTTCGAACTATACCACGAGTTTTGAATATTTTTGGAAACAAATTGCACATCCATAGAATTTGATATGTTCTTTCTTTGAATCAAAATAGAAAACTCGCGTTATTAAAAGTGCAAAAAACCGTCGTTTTGCCTAAAAACCTGTCCCAATTACCTATAGTGCGATGATGCAAATATTCGAGTGCTACACAATGGAAGGTTCCAAAGTGGTCCCAAACCTCTACATAATATACTCAAATGAAATGATATATCAACTCAAGAACAGTACTTTGTTCGCATACACTGACGATACAGCCATTATCGTCACTAATAAATCATTGAACACAACTACAAATACCCTACAAAATTAATTCAACATAATCAGTAGATGGTGTCATGACCAGGGTTTCGGAGTCGAGGTATGTTTGGCTCAACTCCGACTCCAGGCGAGTTTTTTTCACGACTCCGGCTCCGAGTCGACTCCGAGAGTGAATTCCTATACCACTAAAAATGAAAAAATGTGCACCAAATTGTATTTTTTTTTGTTAGTTTTTCCTTACATATTCATTAGAAAGGGCATTCGTTCGAATACATTCGAACATATCAATACTGTTTCTGCCGAATCTTACATTGACAAATAGCAAAGTTAGGAAGTTTTTGTCGGTTTTCCTTTTTTTGCACGAGTATATTCTGGACGGAATTCTTCCGCGTGAGAAAATCTTTAAGCCTTTAAAATATGTGAAAATGAAGGGGCAATACAAATCGTAAGGACTATATGCAATTAAAACAAGTGAGAAAAGGTTAAAGTCGCAACGGGGCCGACTATGTGATACCCTACACCACTACCTCTGTGCATAATCTTTTCACTCGAAAACATTTCTTTTAGAAGATACGAAAGTTTTCACCTATCTGGCTTTTATACCAAATGACTTAAGGCGAACTGAACCAAAATAATTAATATTGAATTTTATATTTGACTACTATCGGCATCACCAACATCAATAGGCTTCTATCACTGTGAAAAAATTTCGTGATGATCCGATCAAAATTGCGACCTGTAGTGTGATTGCAGAAAAAGTGGAAAAAAGGGATGCATTGCCGACTATTGCGATATCTCTATTATTTGACCACCTATGCCAACTTACTTTGCATAATTTTCAATACGTGATTTTCTACTTTCTTTTAGAAGGTCCCCAACCAAAGGTGTGATATCCGTCATTATTATTAAAATCGAAAAAATGAAAAGTTGGGTTCTATTAGCAACTAATTCAATATCTTCGTTGTTTTACCACCTATGACAACCTACGTTACATCCATGTAAAGGTGATATTTTCTACTTTCATCGCCAGGTTTTGCTTTTTGTATACCCCGTACTTTTGACTCTTTCTCCAAATAATTTTTTTGCTTATCCGACACCTAAATATTATCCGACCATGACCAAAATCAATAGGCTTCTTCTCCTGTGAAACCCCCACTAACCCTCGAAATTTCGTGACGATCCGATCAAAATTGCAACCTGTAGCGTGATTTCCAAAAAAAATGGAAAAATGGGATGTATTACCGACTATTGTTATATCTCCGTTAGTAGGTCACCTACGCCGACCTGGTTTGCATCATTGTAAAGATGGGAATTTTTACTTTCATAGTCAGGCTTTGCTTTTGGAAAGTCCCCAACCAAAGCTGTGATATTCGTCATTATAATTAAAATCGCAAAAATGAAAATTTGGGTTTTATTTGCTACTATTGTGATATCTTCGTTGTTTGATCACCTACGAGAACCTACTTTACATCATTAGAAAGGCGATATTTTCTACTTTTATTGTCAGGTCTTGCTTTTGGTATACCCCATATAGAAGCTGAGATATTCGGTTTGGAAAAAAACATTGTCTTTTTCTCCAAAAATAAATAGGCTTTTTCCCCTGCGGGACCCACATCAACACCCAAAATTTGGTGACGATCCGATCAAAATTACGACCTGTAGCGTGATTTCTTTAAAAGTGGAAAAATGGGATGTATTAACGACTATTGTGATATCTCCGTTATTTAGCCACCTACGCTAACCTACTTTGCATCATTGTAAAGACAGGACTTTCTACTTTCATAGCCAGGTTTTGTTTTTAGAAAGTATACAACAAAAGCTGTGTTATTCGTCATTAGAATTGAAATCGAATAAATGAAAAGTTGGGTTCTATAAGCGACTATTGCGATATCTTCGTTGTTTGACCACCTACGACAACCTACCATACATCGCTGTGATATTTTCTGCTTTCATTAGCAGGCTTTGCCTTTAATATAGCCCGTATAGATACGTAGATATTCGCTTTGAAATAAAACGTTGACTTTTTCCGCAAATAAGTTTTTTGCCCATTCCGACCCCTGAATATTAACCTACCATCACAAAAATCAATATGCTTCTTCCCTCCGGGACCCTCATCAACGACCAAAATTTGGTGACGATCCGATCAAAATTGCGACCTGTAGCGTGATTACACGGTTTAGATGGACAGACGGACGGACGGACGGACTGACGGACGGACACACATAGCCAGATCGACTCAGCTCGTCGAGACATTCATTTTGGTATAAATAAGTATGGGTCTACGACCATTATTTCGATGCGTTACAAACTTTTTGGCCCAAACCAACTTATAATACCCTCCCCACATAGTGGACATAGTGGTGTAGGGTATAACTATAAGCAAAACACGACCAAGTTTCAAACTGGAGGTAAGCCAACATTTTAGCGTACTTAGCCTCAAAAGACCCCCAGTTGTAAAGTTCAATAAAAGCAATTTTTCATGATTTTTTTCCGAGAAACCTACTTTTTGGCAGATTTTTTTCTTCATCTAAAAGAGGAAAATATTACCAAGTTTTGAGGTCGTCTACGAAACCTTGTGTTTATAAGAGCATTTTGCGGTGCCAACTCTATCTCGAAAACTAATGAACCAGTTGTCATATATTTTTGTGGCCGATTTCGAGAAAAAACACAGTTTATGTGCTGCATACTAAGGCAATATTGTTCCGATCGACTTAAAAATTTGACCACATATTCTATGCTAATTATACTTTCTGCTTTTCTGAAATTTATATGTAGGGATCACCCCTTTAACTAAAATTCAGCGCTCACATGTTGAACTTTGGTGTGGTGTGGATAATTTTATTGAAATATTTGAGATATATTGTGTACATCACTCAGCACATAGGCAGATGGATGTTTTCTGGAACTGAAAAATTAGCAAACGATCAGATTTCGTGCATGAAAATATTCTACAAAAATGTTGCTAGGAACATTTTTTGTAGGGTCGGTCCACTAGGATAAGAAATCGTTATTGTCATGTTTTCATCACTTTTACCCGATCCTTTCTCATGAAAACTCTATGATTATGTATTTCATTGAATTTCGTATATGCAATTGATTGTGTAAAAAACTCGGATACACATGAACTATATCTGTTCCTGGCGGACAGATCCGGTTATTTGAACGTCTACATCTAAAGCCCTCATTGAGTATATAATGAATCCTAGAAGAACGATTCGCCGTTTGTCAGACTTCTGATTTATAGCGGGATGAATCTGTGGTTAACAACGAATTTATGATGCCTAATTCAGATGCGTAACCATCCGAATTTGATATATAGTTAATAGATTATGCGAAATTTACCGAAATACATAAACATACGGTTTTTTGCGAAAGTAACAGGTGAAACTGATAAAGGACAATGAAAACGTGATAATATCGATTTCTCGGATATGGAAAACCAACATATAATTTTCGGTGGAACATTTTTGTAGAAAATTTAATTTTGTTTTACTTTTTGAGTTCAAGAACAAAATGAACATGGAAGAAACTGATCTAGAAGGACAGCATATTTGACAGAAAGGTTTCTCATTCCATTTAACTGAAAACATGTTATCTAAAAATGATGAAACAATATCTCCAAACAGAGATATAAAATATTTTCTCAATGATTGATGGGGGTCAATCAAAAAATCATTATGTCATGACTCAGAAATTTCAGCTATGAAATCCTTTGGGGTTCTCAATTGGAGCTTTCATTCCCAAAACGAATTTTTCTCGCCCAGATCTAAACTTCCATTTTGTGTCACAGGGTATTCAGTAAGATTTCCCATAGAGACCACAATGTCTTTAATAGAAGGCAAGGATGACTTCTCATAAAAAACAAAATGAGAATACCAATAGACCTTTGTAAGAAGGCAGTAAGACTTCTGACGAAAGAGGTTAAAGGTCCAATCTTAATTCGATTGTCATAGAACTTTACTTTTGTTTGCAAAATTGGAAATTTGGATCCAAACATAATTTGTTTGTGTCTCGCAGCTGCGGAATGCTGGTTTATAATAAAGATCTGTGTGCATAAAGTGAGAGTGAATAAATCAGTGTTTTGTCTTTTCTTAAAGAAATTTAGCTTTTTGGTAAATTAAATGTCCAATACATTTTATAATTGAATCAAAAAGGTGAGTGGAAATATTTTATTGGACAAGGAAGAAATCGCATTTAATATTGGTAATTACATTTTTCATATACATACATACATACATACATACATATCGATGTCCAACTTTCTCAACCTCGTGTCTTAAAAAATGCGATTTTGACTTTTTTATATCATACGATTGCTATTTTTTTTATATTATTACTGCAACCACTTACTATCTCAATATGTTGTCACGGTTCTCTAAATATTAATAAAATATATTCTTGGTTCACTCCTATTTTCATAACTGCCTCAAACTCGTATCTTAATACCTGAGCAATGATGTCTGACTGAAAATCAATTCCCAGGCAAAACGGCGGAAGCCAGGATCTTGAAAATTTGGGTGAGGCTTAGTCTCGGGGCGTAGGTTGTCGATTTGGCTGAGTTTTTGAAAATTCGCAGGAGAAGGGTTACGAAAAATACTTAAATGTAGTAAAATTTGTACCATTTATGTGACTTACTGGTAATTAACGTCGAGGCGAAAAGGCTAAATATAGAATCTTCAAATTCTGAGTGAAGGTTCCTATTAAAGTGTAGGTGTGTTCGTAAGAAAAAGTACTAAAATGCGCAAAATAGTGTACCTTTAGTATTAGGCGAACGAGTAGAGCTAGAATTCTTAGCGGAAAATTGTGACACGGACGCAAGATAGTTGTATCAAAAGGGTTATTGGAAATTAGAACAATAAGTTTACTACAAGTACTTAACGTGTACCATTTGGTATTATGCGAACAAATAAATTGTTATGCTAATGAAATATTCTGTTGAGATATTTTGTTTGTAAGAAGGTGATTTGGAAATGTGTGCAAATATAAACGGAAAGTACTAAATGGTACTAAAATAAGTACTATTTGGCATTGAGTAGACGGTTAAAAGTGGAATACATACATACATATGTTTCCACAATACCCCCGAAGTGCAACCCAATTAATATTGGCTCAAAAATGTTGGACGTGCTTCTTATCGCCGACCTGCGTATCTAACGACACCACTTTTTAGAAAAGTTTTTCATGGATGTAATACCGAGGAAATGTAAGCTGACTGAGGGTATTTGCCACCGCCGAAAATTTGGAAGTTTTGGTCAGGGATTGAACCGCAGACCATCTGAGTAAAAGGCGGACGTGCTTACCACTTCATCACGGTGGTTCACAATGCCTATGCAATAGTTACCATAAAAGCAGACAGTCTTTATGGTGGTAAGTTGTCGATAAAAGTGGAATGATGACATTTATTATCTACGTCACTGATTGTGTGTATGGTTGAGGTACCACGAACAAAATAACCATATTTTGCAATGCAGCGCTATAGAAGATCAAAAAATAGGAGATACTTGTCTCGGCGTTTGTCGCATCATATGCACGTTTGCTGTTATGGGCCTCAAAGATTAGATTTGATTTACTGCCTCAAACTCGTATCTCAATAAATGCGTCTCATACTTAAACTAAAAAAGATTATCATATTATTCCTACTAATATGCATAGATGTACTTAATTCCCTAATAATTGCCTTTTACACTTTTACCGAACAACCGATGTATCAAAAGATAAATCGTTTTTTGTCTCTCCTGAAAAGTTGTATTTTTTAAGATACGAGGTTGAGGAAGTAAGTCATCGATATGTATATTTGAAATATGAATGTACCTATTTATTACATTATATAATCATTTGATTCCAGATGCCGACTTCCTGATGATGATTTCACCTTTGAAGAAAATGTGTTGTATTTCACAACTAAGGAGAAGCGTTCAACGATGTTTCGATATATTTTTTTCTTTTTAAAAGTGCGACTTATTTCATTCAGTTTTTTTTTATTAAAGTGTGTTATTTATTTCTTTGGAATTTTGTATGTACTTATGTGTCTTTGTTGTTTTGCCTTTTTTTCTATGCCCTTCAATAAAACACCACCATTTATAAATGTGAATATATGTTAGAAATAGCCAGTGAGCGCTTGCTGAGAGCAAGTGAACATACATTTCAATGTGTTTCACATTGACATTTACGCTCCCTTGCTCTCACAAAGCGCGCACTGGTGCATGTGTTTTTTTGTGGCTTTTGTGTTTGTTGTATTTGTTTGCACCCAAACATATATTTATTTGCAGGGCCGAAACATATGTTATGTTTAGAACTGTTTGCAAACAAATATATGTTTGCTGCAAAATATGTTTGGGACATATGTAAGAGAGGCCATTTTTTTCAATCAAACCAAAATAGAATTGTAAAACTTCTTTAAAAGAAAATGCAGAACCAAACCCATCAAGTCAATCAATATAACAAAGAGAAATCCACAAAAACAATATTCAAAAACCTGGCAATACTTAATATAAATTAGCTATACTCAATATCTATTGGGAAAGAATTCATGGAATGTAGTGGCCTAGCGAAGAAATTGGATCACAATCAAAATACTAGAAGAAAACCCGAAGGCAAATACAAACTACAAAAATGATTATGGGAAGTACTCACTTACTGTTACACTTCCTAGCTCACTAAATGGTTTGCCAAAAGAAATTGCCAATGAACGAGTTAAGCATCTTAGAAGTAAATTAATGAAGAATAAACATATAATTAAATAAAACTACCATTGAAGTCTACGGTTAATATGGCCAAAATTGTATAAACATTATAGATTTTATACCCCACACACAAGCTAACTAAATATTCGTGGGAAATAGAATATAATAAAATCTAAATATTATTTAAAATTAAATAAATAAAATAAAACAAAAATAATGAATAAAAAAATTAGATAAAAACTTAATTATAAGGTACTTCTATAAAAAAGCTCACGCACAAAAAGCTTTTAAAATTTTCAAATATTAGCTTTTTGACAAATTTTTGGAGTCTCTTGAGTGGGGCTTCTACACGGTATATTTTATACATGTTATGCATAGCTACTGTCACTGTTTTTTCGCTCATTTGTAATTCTTTCTGCACAGCGCGTTCTATTCGTAAAAAGTACTTGTGTATTGCCATCTCAATTTGATGTATTGTAATTTCTTTATGTTTCACACCATGTGTACAAAATTATGATCTGTAAAAGTTACAGTCGTTATGTAAAATACAGTCCGTGTAGAAGCCGCATAAGCACATATATAACTCAAAACAAGCTTTAAAGCCATACGACATAACCAAAATGACATAAGCTTTTGTTTCTCACCAATTTTATGGCTATATCATTACATACAAATACATATGTATATCATTTTATATCCTATACAACTTTATTCCATATATCATCCCAGCTAACAATTTTTTCCGAGGGCTCTGATATCAGATTTTTTCTGAATATTTTTTAGAATTGTGGCCGATTTCTCTAATATTTTCCTAGAAATTTGACCGATTTTCTATAAGTTTATTTTTAGAATCTCTGCACATTTTCTAAAGAATCTTAAGAATCGTCATTCCGAATTCGTTCCGATTTCTAATGGAATTTCTAAGTCAATTTTTTTTCGTTTGATGTCGAAGAACAGTATTGCTGGTCATAAAATTCGCATATACAATTTTTAAAATTTTTTTAATATAAATGCTACATATAATTATTCAAGCTAGTGTTGATAGCTTCAACAAATATGTAGAAGTATACTTGTTCTACTGTTAATCATAAAATGATAACAGGCAAAATCATTAGAAAGTTTGAAATTAGAATCTTCCATAAATAGCACATTGAAAGAAAATTGTCTCTGAGTGGGGTTTGTTCTGCACAGTACGACACGTGGCGTCAGCATCAGAATTGTTTCCGATTTTTTTCAGAAATCTGAACTTTTTTCCGAATTTTTCCAGAATTTCTTTCCGAATTCGGACGGATTTTCTTAAGAAAATCTAATTTTTTCCATCGAATTTTCCAGAATTTTCTTCCGAATTCGGACCGAATTCTGTCAGAAAATCTAAATTTTTCTCCGAATTTTCCAAGAATTTACTTCCGAATACGGACGGAATTCGTCGCGAAACTCTAATATTTTTTAAGATTTTCCTTAGAAAATTCTTTTCGAATTCGGTGACCACGTCCATACAACTTTCGTACCGAATTCGGTACGAATTCGGCATCAGAATCGGATATTTTTTCAGAAATTCTTTCTGAAAAAAATGTTAGCTGGGATATCAAGTTAAAGCGTTATGTCCATGACCTTTTTCAATATTTGAATTGAATAAACGTTATTTTAGTTATTAATAGGCAAAAAGTCCTACATTCGCCCAACAGGAAATAATTTTTTGAGAAAAAAAGTCA
Organism: Musca autumnalis; assembly: GCF_047663935.1. Lineage (NCBI taxonomy): Eukaryota > Metazoa > Arthropoda > Insecta > Diptera > Muscidae > Musca > Musca autumnalis. The sequence continues at coordinate 123,306,933 of NW_027411644.1, read as the reverse complement.
AAAAGTAATAACAAGATATACAGTTTGACAACAAATGTAGATATACAGTTTGACAACAAATGTATTGCACAGACCAAAATTGTAAAAAAATTCATAATAATTGTTCGTTTATGGCAACAAATTATGTTAAAACTATACGGTTGTTTGCGTAAATCTCTTGCTATTGGCCATCAAAACAATATTCAGTCAAAATAAACAACATTTATTTGCAATTTATAACAAATACGGAGTAAAATAAGAATTACCTACTACATTTAGGTGACAATAAATGTACATATTGCAAAGGGAAAAACAGTACTATAAAACTAATAATTTTTGCAAATTTTTGTAGTTATTATGCATTTTTATGACTTTTGCGGCTAATAATGGACTACCAGTATTGAATGTGATAAAGTTTAGTGATAAAAAAAAACCGTCATGGAGGGTCTTCATACAGTTAAAAAACTCTTGAGACCATATTAACAGTAAACAATGACGAATCGGCCACAGACAAGAAATGAATATTTGATTCAATATGTATTGTCGGATAATGGACCAATGCAAAACAGTCCGATTATGGCTTTGAAAACATCAATATACCTCCGGAAAGTATAGGAAAAAACTAGACCCTCAGTGCATTATTTGGAAACGACCAACAACAGAGCCCTATTTACTCTCTCAATAGTATTGGAAAGACTTAATTTATACAAAATAGATAGGTATTTTCCCCTACTATCATAATAAATCACAAAAAGTGTGCCAAATCCAGTAAAACCCATCAAGTATGGAAATTAAACCTCTTATGAAAAAGCTGGAATACCGATTTTTTTTTTGGCTAGGATATTCTATATCAAGCAAAAAAGTATGCGAAGTCGGGTTCACGGACATAATAATGATTGTGAAGACATTTCCACTGACATAATTAGGAAATATTTGATAGTCATTATTCTGAAAGCTCAAATAAGTTTAACTACCGCCATTCCAAAGGGCAGATAATGACATATAATCCTTATTTGTGTAAAGTGTTTATGTAATATAACAACACTAAACTAATAAATACCTCGGGCCTATATCCTGTTATCAACCCTTATAACATTGTTGGGTCCATTTTAAGAAAAAAACTCGAAAAATATCCTCCAACGATGGATCAAGATTTACTAAAAATTGTGGAACCAGTACCCTTAGAGGAACATGCCGAGCTTTAATTTTGGGTTAACTAAGTTCGTTAAAGCTCCAATGAATGTCCAAAGTGGATAAACACTTATTTGGCAATTCTCCAAGACATCATAGATTTGGTAAGTTTTACAATACATTTATTGTCACCTCAATGTAGTAGGTAATTCATATTTTTGGCCGTATTTATTATAAATCGCAAATAAACTTTGCATATTTTGACGGAATATTGTTTTGTGGACCTATAGCAAGAAGTTTACACAAAAAACCCGTATTTATTTATTGTTGTTTATTCGACCTATTTATTGGTTTCAAATGAAGCAAAAAATATTTGCTTCATTTGAAAAAAAAAACCGTATAGTTTTTGCACAATTTTTTGCCATAAACGAACAATTAATATGAAAATTTGTACAATGTTGGTCTGGGCAATACATTCGTTGTCAAACTGTACGTATGTGCGTTTGGTTCTTAATATAATTAATATCTCCACCAGTGGCTTCAATGTATAACACCTTATACGCTTCTTTGTATAAGGGGACAAATTCTACTAACTTTCCACCAGGTCACCCAGTATATTTCTTCGATTCATAAATCTTAAATATTGGTTTATGTCGGTGAGAAGTACTCATCTTGTATTGGTTTACAGATGTTAAGCCCTTATTTAACATCTGTTGATGATCTCTGAGAGATCTGCTTAATAATTCTAATGATTTTTTGATCATCCGCCGCAGTAGATGTAGTTATCCCTACCTTCTTATGGCTATTTTACTACTTCTTACACAATATCCAGCTCAATTTTAGATATAGCACTGTTCCTATATTTATGCCTGGACTCAGTTGGATCCACAATTTTGAAAAATAAAATAATTTTAGTTTTTCTTGAAAGTTTGGACATGTCTGGTTTTAGGCATACTTGTCTGCCAAAAGTAAACATACATGGGTAAAATGTACTCCTCATGAAAGCGTTTTGTACCCTCCTTTTGGTTAAAAACTGCCACATGCGTTTCTTCGCTATTTCGCACATTTTTCAACATAAGTGTTAATAACTGTATAATCATTATTAAAATATGAGTATTGGGTCAAAATAGAATCAAATTATAAATATAAATTATTTCGAAGCTCAAATTGTTCCCAAAAATAGGTGAAATGTGAAATATGCATCTGAGTTGCAAATGTTTTCTGTAAAATTCAGGGGTGTGAAGAGAACACACATATTTACACTTGTGTTTTTTTCGAGCTGTATCTGCTATACAACGACATCAATATTGTTAAACGTATCGAGATGCAGCGATTACGTTGGCTAGGCCATATCATAAGAATGAGCGATGATGAACCCGCTAAAAAGGCGTATAAATACGGATCGCTTAACGGTGCACGCAGAATTGGCAGGCCACGAATAGATGGCGCAACAAGTGGATGATGAGATGAAAAGGCGCGGTATTCCAGAGTGCGAAGCAACAGATAGAGAGGAATGGAGATCTTTTCTTAGTTCGGCCTATGGAACAAATGTTCTGTAATGGGCCAGCTAAGTAAGTAAGTTGTTTTTCGGTGACATTTATTTTACAAATTATTACACGGTCTTCATAGAAATAAAACACATTTGTAAACATTTAAACAAAACAAGTAAAAATGGATTAGAAGGCTTTGCCGACAGAGATATACCCTCGCCCTGTGTGAATTGAACTTGAATCTTTAGACAGATCAAATACCGGCTACACAACAAACATCCCTTTTTAAACATTTTGTATTTAGGGGATTAACAGAATTTTATGGCCCTCTTTGGAGATACGAATATGGATTCGGATTAAAGTTCAAAAGTGTTGCGGAGGAGGTACCTGAAGTGGATCTCATTTTGAGAGACGGAATGTCTCGATATCGCTCCAGTCATTTCAGTTGGTTCAGAGCTTTTCTACCAATATGTCAAGCATGGAGTCGCAGACAAGAAACATAATTTCACAAAAGTACCTCCGTTAAAATTTCCAAAGAAAACTCGAACAGACTTTAAATTGCACTTAAAGAAACATGGGGAACGTTTGTGAAGGAGGTACCCTAGGAAGTGAACCGATAGGGCCCATTTTCAAACTTAAACTAGGTTTGAACAAAATACACATTGCTTTCATTTTAGAAAAAAAAATTGAACATTTGTGTGGTATGGACTTGCCCTAAAAAAATTTGAGTCACAGTACTCGTAAAAGGGGCCCAGAGAACAACCTGTTGCAAAAAAATCAAAACAAATCGAAATCAAGTCTTAAAATGAATTTTTCCGAAGTTTTGAGTGGAAGGTGCCCTAAGAAGTGGACCGATATAGTCCGCATTCGAACTTGGTCTATAACTGGTAGAATTATTACGATGTGCAAAGTATGTATGTACCAAATCGGTTAGTCCCTTCGAAAGTTATCGTGAGCATAATTTTTTCGAGGGAGGGAACGATATGGCCCATATTCGAAATTGATCTAAGTTTGAACCGATATATTACAAGAGCTAAATTTTGAACCAAATTGATGGTCCATTCTAGAGTTGCGCACCAGCCAGCCAGACAGACGGACGGACATGGACGGAAATTGTCTGAAACAGATTTCGTCCAAACATACTTGGGGTCAAATGATGAGGCACATTTTCGATCGTATCGTGTCTCGTTAGAAAAAAGGCTGAAAGTATATATATTGCTATTTCAAAAATTTTATCAGTTTTTGCGTTTGATCATTAATCAAGAACGAAAATAAAGTAAAACCCAATTCATGGCAGCGGGTTCTCTCGTACCGGATAGACCCGAAAACAGTTTTTGATTACCGCTTAATGTGAATTTTTCGCTTATAGTTATAACAATGAGACCTACTACATTAGATATACATCCCACAGCAGTAAAGCTAACTAAATCTCACTTAAATACCGCCATAAAAAAAGCTTTTACCAGTTTGTAACAATGCAGCAAGGTATGCAGTTAATGCAGTTTTGCTCAAATATCGCCTGATTGACTATGTGTCCGTCCATGTATTTCGGCCATGACTGACTAACTGACCTCTTAAAGAGCACAGAAAGCTGGACTACTAAATTTTTCACAACGAGATATACGATTTTCATCCATTAACAATTCTCAACGATCTAATTATAATGAGTCAAAAAAGATCAAACTACCTGTATTCCAGATATGCACCTAAATATAGCCAATCTGGCTGGAGATTGCTAAGAACATTAAAAAAGCTCATAAAATCGAGTTTGCAACATTGTTTTCTTTAATTTTTTCGTTAAATTTTGGTTAAAATATAGTTATCCTGTTTTGGTTGACATGAAAAATCGTCATATAACGGCATAAATCGTAAATAGTCATTTTCCAATTTTGGTAAAAAAAATCGTCAAAATGACGATAAATCGTCAAATTCGGCAACACTGCCAGGAATCACACAACATAAATGTTTCGGCCAGCGGCTGCCTCATCAGTGTACATGTGCTTGCATTTGTTTTGTTTTTCTGTGTTGGGAGCAGCATATCCCAGAATGCCTGCTCCAGATTCTTTTGGTCCGCCCGGGGCGGATGAAAATCCAGTCGCGGCGGTGCACAGAGGGGAAATTTGTGTTAAAAGTTGATCAAAAGCCCTAGAAAGCTCATTTATAGTCCGATTGATACAAAATTTTGCACAAAGCATATCTTCTATATAAGGATTAATCCTATAGAAAATAATGAAAATCGGTCCAGATTTGGATGCAGCTTCCACAAATCGGTACAGATGTATATATAGTCCCATATACACATATTTCATTCCAAATTTTATTTTTTGAAACTTACTTAAATTAAATTTTTCTCAATTCACATGAGAAAAGCCGTGAATGTTTCTGAATAATGCAAACATATTTGATAGGTGTTGGTTTAGTCTGATAAATAAGAGCATCGGTTATAAGGCGGAGCAAAATGTAGTGTGATTAAACCTTGCAATTCCATATAAAAATATTTCATATTTTAGTTGAGAAAAATTAGATTTTTTCGGAATGGCGCAAATATGCGCAAATTTTTATGATTGAATCTGATATTTGAGACTCAAGCGCATAAAACATTAGAAGAAACTATGGTCGGGAAACGACGGGGAATAGACTTTTTCACTATTGAAATATATATCCTCTTTATGAAATTTTTTTATGATAATTTTTAGGATTACTACAATTTCAATAGTGAAAAAGTCTATTCGCCGTCGTTTCCCGACCATAGTTTCTTCTAATGTTTTATGCGCTTGAGTCTCAAATATCAGATTCAATCATAAAAAATTGCGCATATTTGCGCCATTCCGAAAATCATTATTAAAGAGCAAAGATGTAAAATCAATCTGAAAATTTTAAATGCTAATCTTGTTCGGAGACTGTACAAAAACAATAAATCTTGAAAAATATAAATTTTCGCGAAAATAATGTCATTTTAATGTTCACCTAATTTCTTAGTTTTCGAAAATTTACTTTTTGTTTTCAGTATGGCTGAGTTCAATCGACTGCTGCATTGGATTGGATAATCTTACAAAGTCGAGGATGGTTATAGCAAATGTAGAAAAGAGTCTGGTTGCCGTTTATCGACATTTTTTCATAAAAAAACGATTTTCATGTTTTGAGTTTTGAGCAAATTTAGGCCTATGTTTCCCCTCTGTGCGGTGCAGGAAACCAAGCTCAAAAACAACTGCAGGTTACAGCGTTGTGATGGTTACAATTTATTAAGGAAGGATCGCACCAGAAGTGGAGGTGTAGGACAAGCTTTCCTTTTACACCAGTCTGTTCAATACAGACCTATCTCGCTTGAGGCTGACTCTAATGACCCGTACATGGAATATATGGGGATAGCAGTCCGCCGAGAAATAGCTGTACCTCAGATTACAAGCCTAACATTAGCAAGCTTTTGGAAGGGGATAATCGTCTTGTCTTGGGGGAACTTTAATGTGCATCATGAGATGTGGAAATCGGCCCTCGGAAATGACCAGAGAGGTACAACGCTGGCTAAGCAGATTGATAGCTCTAAGTTTTGCACTGTCAATGAGGACGCCCCTACCAGAATTAGAGTTCGCGAGACAACACCATCGTGTCACCGGGTCTGCCAAATGACGTTACCTGGCAGCCCGTCATTTCCCTTGGATCAGACCATCTCCCCTCAATTGTCACCATAAGTATCACCTTTGAACGCCGCACATTCGTCAGGTTTCAGAGAGTTCACCAATTACCGCTTCAGAGAACTGCCCAATCCTTCTGATGTTCGGGAAGCAGAAAGGACGTTCCGAGACATCATCACTGCTGCAGCCGCTCGCTATATACCAAACTTCCAGCAGAGGCGACGGGATTAGCAAATGAGCGTGATTAGCTCGACGAAGCTCATCAACCCCAATGACCCAACCCCAGTGACCCCAGGGCCAGGGAGCTGACACTGGAAGTTAACAGGCTGGTCGGCGAGCATAAGCGGAACAAATGGTTAAATCATCTGAAGAGTTGCAACATTGGTGCCGGTTCAAGTGAGTTGTGGGCAACGGGTAAGTCACTCTCGAACCCCAGAAGGAGGAAAGATAGGACCTCAGTCAAGTTTGGCGACGTTATGCTGACTGACCCGAAGAGGTGCGCAAGTTATTTCAATCGACAGTTTGTCGAGCACCCCTAGAGTGACAGGGCGACGTCGCTTCAGATCTCTTCCTGCCGAGGATGAACCACCACAGTTTGCAATGGATGATGTTGCGAATGTCATCAGGAACGCTAAATCATCCAAAGCGTTGGATGAGCCGGGAGTAGAGTATCTCACTAAAGTTCTTAACCTGTCGCTAGCCACCCTCATTGTTCCCTAAGTCAGAAAATTGGGCAAGGTGGTCCCGCTGATAAAGCTAGGCAAGGATGCCAGCAAAAGTGAATCGTGCAGGCCGATTTCGCTTTTGTTACCTGTAGCAAAGAATCTTGAGGCATTAGTCCTCCCCAGGGTTTCGGAGTATTTAAAATATGATACAGGAATATCAGGTTGTAAAAAAAACAGAATCATAACAACTATCCGTATTTCGTACATAGGTAGTAACTTGTACGAAATGTACCGAAATACATAAATATACGGATTTTTTCATAAAGTTACCCGTTCCTTTATGAAAAAATCCGTATGTTTATGTATTTCGGTACATTTCGTATAAGTTACTACCTATGTATGAAATACGGAAACTTGAAACTTGGGTTTCTTTTTCAGTTCAAGAACAAAACGGATGTGGAAGGAACTGAGCTATAAGGTCAAAATGTTCTACAAAAAAATTCCACATTCTATTTAACTGAAAACATGTAATCTCAAAATGATGAAACAATCTCGCCAAACAAAGCTCTAAAGCATTTTTTCAGGCGTTATTGGGGGCCAATCAAAAAAATCATTACGTCATAACTCAGAAATATCAGCTATCGGATCCTTTGGGTTACTTAATATACTTAATATTGGTTTTCATTCCCAAAGAAATTTTTCCCCCATAGACTTTGACTTCCATATGGTGTCACAGTGTAATCAGTAGGATATCCGAAGAGACCACAATGTCTTTCGACGGAGTCCAACAGGTCCTTTAATAGAAGACAAGAATGATTTCTCACAAAAGACAAAATGAAAAAAGTGTATTTACAAAAAATATATGTATATCATAATCAATATAAATATTAATCTCGATTTATAAAATGGATGTTGTTACTGAAGGTATTAACATATTTTCTATATAAATATATGAGTGTATAGTTGTCCCAGTATTGATAAAAATTTTAGCGAACATATGGTCAAATTAAATATTTTTTGTATCTTGATTAAAAGTTAATAAACATTTAACTACTATTGCTACCTATATCCACCGCCATATTTGCGCTTATTTTTAACTTTCGGTGTATACATTTAAAAAGTATAATAGTTACTTCCACCACTTTCCTTCGCGTGTTACAATCAATCAAAATGTAAACAATTTTTTTAGGTTATTTTACCTTTTCAAGGTTTAATTTTTATTTATGTTTTGTTGTTATTGCTAAATGTTAGTGTCCAAAATGATTTAAACATTTTACAATTTGTGTTAGGTGGTTTAAAACATGCGGTATTTACGCGGAATTTGCCAAAAATAATTGAGAATGATTTATCAATAGTAGAATTGTCGGAAGAGGCTGTAGAAGTCAAAAATAAGGACATCGAAATGTTCAGGTACCGTCACAACAGTAAATATTAGAGATTAATCTAACGAGAGTAAATATCATGATCTGCTCAAACCTAAGAGTAAAAAGATGTCGCTTAGAAATGTCAATGCAACGTATTGAACATAATGGATGTCTGGAATTTAACTGTCTTCCAAATCGTATTAAAGATCTACCACGAATTTCTTGTAGTTGAGTTTATATGAATTAATAAAAAATTAATAATTGAGGCAGCGAATGCAAGTTACTTCAACAGAAATCAATGTGATTTGATACCAGGTCTTAAAGTGAACTTATCCGAAATTTTGTGTGGGAGGTACCCGAAGGAGTTGAGTATAGTTGGAGTATAGTCCATATTGGAACTTGAACTATATCTGGTAGAAATCTTACGATGTACAAAGTATGGATCAAATCGGTTACTCCCTTTTCCGAACATTTTTGAACTTTTGTGGGGGAGGTACCTAAAGGAGTGGACCGAAATGGCTTATCTACGAACTTTAACTGAGTTTAAACAAAATATTACGAAGGTCAAATTTTGGACCGAATCGGCAGCTCCGTTCGAGAGTTATCTTGCGCTCCAACCATTACACACGGTGTCATAGGGATTTTTTTGCACCTTTCAGGCTATATTCTCAGAAAGTATGGACTTGCCCCTGATGCAACTTGTGGCCTCGTATGGGGGGGCAGTGAATACCAGTTGTTACAACAAAAATCAAAGAAATTCGATAGAAGGTTTTAAAGTGAACTTATCCGAAATTTTGTGTGGGAGGTACCCGAAGGTGAGGATCGATATAATCCATATTGGAGCTTGAACTGTGTCTGGTAGAAATCTTACCATGTGCAAAGTATGGACCAATCGGTTACTCCCTTCAAGAGTTGTCATAAGCACAAATGTTTCGAACATTTTCGAACTTTTGTGGGGGAGGTACCGGAAGCAGTGTACCGATATTACCCATCTTCGAACTTAAACTAAATTTTGAGAAAATATTACGAAAGCCAACTTCTAATAGAAATAGGAACTAACCAAAGAAGATTCTGAAGAATATTCCGAAATTGTGCGAAGGTTGCGGACTAGGGTTAAGACTTTTTACAACCTCATATCCCTGTATCATAGCATGATGAGTTTTGCCATAAGATTACATAAAATCATAATTATAAGGTGATTCGGTGAAAAAACCTCACGCACAAAATGATTTTAAAATTTGAATTTATCAAAATTATGGAAATTTTTTTTAATTTACTGTAAGCAGATATACAATTGAAAATAAACTTTAGATTCACATGAGATAATTTAACTGACATAACATTTATTTCTCACTAATTTTCTTCAATTCTGAGAATCGTAAAAATGTCGTAAACGCTTTTATTTAAAGACATAATTTTTTAACAAAAAACAAAAAATTTAAAATTTTTTAAAGTGGTTTGTGCATGACCTTTTTCAATATTTGAATGAAATAAACATTATTATAGTTATTAGTAGGCTTATATTTATTCATTCGTGCAACAAAAAATCATGGTATAAGTAAAAAGGTAGATTTAAATGAAAAAAAATCTGTAGAACCCTTGTTTTTCTTGAATTCCTAAAACTTCAAAATAAAAGCAACAAGTGGGTTTGTTTACAATCCATATTTTGAGCATTTTATAAAAAGCGCGAAAAATGAATGAAGAGTTAAGTTTTCTCTACATAATCGAGATGTGAATATGATAAACTGATTGTTTCAATGCAAATCTCACCAATTTCTTCCATACAAATGGTCTAAAAACAATTTTAAAAATCATTGAATTCGATTGTTTTTAAAATTGTTTGGCATATTATTCAAACACCACACACACATACACAGTTTGTTTATATTGTTTTGAAGTTTTAGGCATACCCAGCCAGCATTTTTTGAAAATTTTAATCAAATTCGAGCCTTTTTTGATCCGACTGCACGATTAAAAAGCTGGAATATGAGCTCATTTTCTGATCATAAATGACTCCTTTGTCGGGAGGAAAACGTAACCTCAGGTGACTCTTCTAAACAAATCACAAATGAGTCTTCCTCTGCATTAGATTCGAGTCATTTTTGCCCATTTTCATGAGTCTTTAGGGAGTCATTTATGAGTATTTTTATTAGACGAAATAAATTAAAAAAATTTCTTTTTATTCTTTTTTGTTCCTTTCCTTTCATTTATTGTCTTTTCTGCTTTGTTATGTCTTTTAATTATCCTTTATGTTGCGCGGTGGTTAGTATACTGCTTCTTCATTTCACTTGGCAAAACCTGAACATGTGTTTGTCTATACACTTAATGTTATACGTTACATTTATATCAAAGTTTTATAAAAAGTGTATATGAGAATTACTTACAACCAAACAAAAATAAAACAAAACAATCAGTTTTTAATCACCTAACTGTTCAAAATATGATCAGTAGATACATAATTATAATCACTTTTCAAACACCTGCATGACCCTTTTTTGATTAAGCATTTTTCAATCTTCATGAAGATCAATATGTGACTATAAATAACAAAAAAAAAAAAATAGTCACATTTTAAACGCCTCAATGTTTGCTACACATTTGTTGTTGTATTTTAAATTGAACTCTTTTTAATCATTACAGGGAGTCACTTTCGATTCCCTTTCTGATCATACAAGTTACTTAATCAGTTTTTGATCACAAAAAGGACTCTAAAAAGACTCAGCAATGTGATTTTTGAAAAAGTAATCATCCAAATGCTAGCTGGGTACTCGAATGAAAAAATTTAAATTGACATAAAGCTTTGGCTAACCTTTCTTATTAAACCATTCAAAAAATAATTTTTGAAAAAAGTTTTTTTTTTCATTTCATACATTTTTTCAGAAAATTATATTTTTAAAATCGATTTGTGCGTGACCTTTTTTTATATTTCAATGGAATAAACGATAGCGTAGTGACTATTAGGCAAAAGTTCATTCAACCCTGCAACAAGAAATCATTTTTGAGAAAAAATGTCAAAAAGTCATAACCTTATTGCGGACCTCCGAAATGTGGATTGCTGGGCACAAGTGTAGAATACTTAAAAAAAAAAAAATAATATTTTCGATGCACGTGCACAAACACTAAAAAAATTTTTAATGTTTTTAGTTTATGTATGTAAATCGTGAAGAACATTAGCTTAGGTTATGCTTTTTTCGAACGCTGAAAAAAACTAATATTTTTGATGAATTCAGATCATTTATAATTGTCGAAAACATTACATTTCTTGCCAAACTAAACATGTAGGAAACCTTTGTTTATTTTATCTTCTATGATCGTCTAAAGCATAAACATACTTACAAATATGTATGTGCATAAAATGTCTCTTTTTAAATTGTGAATCTTTATTCGATGATATTTATGGGATTCGCAATTAAATTTATTCCTCGGATTCATTTTGAATGACATAGTGGTCTTTTCTCCAGATATTTTTTATTAAAAAATGCATCAATGCACTAAGTGCAAAGGGCGTATGTCCTGCAGACTTGCCATTTTTCAATTGACTCCAATGTAAATAACGTTGAGTTGGCTGTTCGTTATTTAGACTCCTTCAAAAGCCATAATTTAAATTTAAACATCATCGGACCCAGCAAACTGAACACAATCGTAACTAACTGATACTCTGGGTAAGGCGGATAGATGTACGAGTATACATGTGCGTGCACTTGTCGGTTTTTGTTAGATAAATACATTGTCTTTTTACTCCTTTTATGACTTTTGACGACGATGACATAAATTTGTAACAAGCGCACATTCTCACAGTCTTTCTCTCCTCAAACAATGCTATCGAGCTCCAAAGTTTACATGTCAAAGATGCTCAGGAGCTCTTTAAAGTTTGAAGTACATTGTCGTTTTCCATTCCAGCCTAAGTCATGAGTCAGCTGAAAGATGTGGGCCGTCTTTTAACGTTGAATAAATAAAGTTCATTGAAATTCAGATGCCTTACACAAACACATAGAAGTATATGTGTCTGTAATGCGAATTTCCTGCCATTGTTCCGACAAGCGAAGATCTTAGGGAAAGGATGTACGCACAGACATCAAGGCAATTCTATTCTTTTGTTCCTATAAATGGACACGACAATCGCTTACAATGCCGCCCTGTGGCTACACTGTTGAAGTTATCTCCTTAGTGTTCTCTTTCTTTAAATATACATGTATAATATAGCCATTGTATAGACATATTCCCGGGGCACAATACTTATGTATCCTGCTTCATAGTTTGTTAACGATGATTGTAGTTATCAGTCTATGTAGTTGGTTTGGTTACTTGTAGCGATTGAAGTTAAAAAAAGAAACTTTTATTGAACATGAACTAAAATCGATTTGCAAATGCCGCGGGTAAAACAAAGGGATAATGATGTTGGAAAATGGCAAATAAAAAATAAAGCGAACGAAAACGGCAAATGAAAAACGGCGAAAGTGCATGTAATAATCGTAAATTGTTCTCTAAGTGACTACTTAACACTTCACTTTTGTGTAATGCTAAAGCTATGAGTGGGAAATGGCACTTAAGCGATAAACATCGCAAATGATGATGACTTCCAACCTCCATTTCGAAGCTAATTTTCCTCGTTCTTTTATCAATTAATTAATCGACTGAGTATATGAATATAAACGGGTTTTGAAAGTAAATAGCGTGAAAATGCTGTATGAACTCAAATACATATGACTATGTCTGAGACATACATACATATACATATGTATTTATCTAATGAGATAGCGTTTATCATGTCATTAATTATAGACAATACAATACGGACAAAGTTTGATGTTTTGTGAGTAAAATATAAAAAATGTCTAAAAAATTACCAATTCGGGGGCTCGGGCACCTCGCCAGGTGTTCACTATTATTTTTGCCAATTTACAGCCGTAATATGTCAAGTTAAGCCAACCATTCGTAGTTTATATGTAAAATTAGAAAAAAAACAAGTGAGCCAAGGCTAAAGTCGGATCGGGACCGACTATGTGATACCCTACACCACTACCCCTGTGCATAAGCTTTTGACGGGTTAAATTTAAAATATTAAAATTGGGATAGCTTAGCGCCTTTGCTCTGAATGTCTTCATTAATACATGTCAATTTTGTTGAAACGCATTTAAGTGCATCGCCAGTACAACTCAAATAAAAACAATGGAAACGTGGGATGTACGCCAACCATAAATAGGCTTCTTTCTCTGTGAGACCCCCATCAACCCCCAAAATTCCGCGAGGATCCGATCAAAATTCCGAACTGTAGTGTGATTGCACCAAAAATGGAAACACCCAAAATTTGGTGGCGATTGGATTAAAATTGCGACCTGTAGCGTGATTTCAAGGTTTAGACGGACGGACACACATAGCCAGATCGACTCAGCTCGTCGAGACATTCATTTGCGTTACAAACTTTTTGGCCAAAACCAACTTATATTACCCTCCCCACATAGTGGGTTTGGTAGTAATTCGAACGAATTTGTATTCGAATGGTCTTATTGAAACAGGCCCTTATAGTTGATGGCAGGGCAAGGTCTCTAGTCTACGATAAAAAAATTTAGCTGCTCTCATCTGCCAAGTTAATTTATTACTCTTATACCACGCCTGTATGGGAGCTATACCTAAATTTGGGCCTATATTGAACATTTTCTGCAAGGAGGTATTTTGTTCCCTCAGAACTCAAGATGCAAAATTACAGCCAAATCGGTTAGAAAAATTTGGCTAAAATCGTCAAACTACCGACAATCGGGCGCTACCTTTATATGAGGGCTATGTCTAACCGTGGACATTTTTGCAAGGAAGTATTTTCTTCACTCAGAACTCAAAATGCAAAATTTCAACCAAATCGGTTGGAAAATTTTGCTCAAATCCAAAAAAATACCAAAAATCGGGCGCTACTTTTATATGGAGACATACCCAAATGTGGACCTACATACATCCACTAAATGTAAGTTTCTATTTGGTATCGATTAGAACTATTTTTGGCATTCCTTTCCATACAAGTGGGACCACTATGCCTAAAAATAAGGCACGGACCAGCATTTTATGCCCTTTAATGCATAAACACGACTTTTTCGAGAAGGCACGAACACTCACGCACGAAATCATATTTCGTAAGAAAAAAATAAATATTGGTATATGTACATATGTTTCCACAGCAAATCAGGAGGGACAAGGGAGACTTCTCTCATATTAATGGGTGCATGCCTATTCATAGTGGCTCAAAGATATGGGACGATGTGTCCTACGACATCATTTGCAGAGAAGTTTTTCTTGGTTGAAATATTCAGAAAATGTAAGCCAACATGATTACTCTTAGGGGACAAGTTTGATGTTTAGATTGTCATGGACTGAACCGCAGACCTTCTGAGTGCAAGGCGGACGTGCTTACCACTGCACCACCGTAGCAATTTCTTTTAACAATAACATGGCTTTTACATTAGCTATAACGTTATATCATTTCTCTACATAGCGTTTAAGCAATTATTATTTTGTGTTTGCTTTCACTTCTTTAATGAATTGAGAGTCAGTGGTATCAGTTGAACAGTAATAGGCTATTATAAGTGGGGTTTGGCCATAAAGTTTATAACGCATCGAAATAATGGTCGTAGACCCATACTTATATATACCAAAATGAATGTATCGAAGAGCTGAGCCGATCTGGCTATGTGTGTCCATCTGTCCATCTAAACTTTGTAATCACGCTACAGGTCGCAATTTTGATCGGACCGTCACGAAAGTTTGGTGTTTAATGGGAGTCCTGATGGCCGGATAATATTCAGGGGTCGGAATGGGCAAAAAACGTATTTGAAGAAAAATTCAACGTTTTATTCAAAAGCAAATATCTCCGCGTCTATATACCAAAACAAAACCAAACAATGAAAGATGAACATATCACCTTTGTAACGATGTAACGTAGGTTGCCATAGGTGGTCAAACAACGAATATATCGCAATAGTCGCCAATGAAACCCAAATTTTCATTTTTACGATTTAAATTATAATGACGAATATCACAGATTTGGAAAGTGACCCTTCCAAAAGCAAAGCCTGACTATGAACGTAGAAAATCTTATCTTTGCAATGATGCAAAGTAGGTTGGCGTAGGAGATTAGAAATAGTCCGCAATACATTTTTTCATTTTTTTAAATCACGCTACACGTGGCAATTTTGACAGGATCGTAACGAAAATTTGGTGGTTAATAGGGCTCCCAGAGAGAAATATTGAGGCATATTGAGTTTGGTGATCGTCGGATAAAAATTCAAAGCTTTATTCTTACGCGAATATCTCCGCTTTTAGTAGTCGTATTCAAAAAGAAAGTCCGTCAATGGAGGAGGAAAATATCCACTTTATTATGATGCTAAATAGGTTGGCGAAAATCTCACTTTCCCATGTTTTTATTTGAATTGTACTGACGAGTATCTCAGCTTTGGTTGGATGCGTTGCAATAATGAAGGCATTCTGAGCTTTAAATTGTTCCCAATTATGTTACCAAAATTAGTGAAATGTAATGTTGAAAAAAATGGGATATCCCTATTTGTAATTTATGAAATCTTATTTACATGTCAGGTAATTCTGCTTCTGTTGAACAGATTTCAAGGAGAGAGCTTTACAATGAATCTAAACCATCTGAGTTTTAAATTAATACAAAATGTGGCATCTATGGTAAAAAAAGGCGCTAAGCTATCACAATTTTAATATTTTAAAGTTTTTACTTTAATGACAAATACTTCTGCTTCTATTTGGTGTATTAAAGACATGTAAAATGCTAATCAAGAAGACCAGGAAAGCTTTCAATCAGTACCAAGTAGATGTCGATAGTAGTCAAATATAAATTAAATATTAATTATTTTGTTCAGTTCGCCTTAAATCATTTGGTATAAAAGCCAGATAGGTGGAACCTTAGTATCTCCCAAAAAGAAATATTTACAAGTCAGCCCCGTCTCGACTATAGCATTTGCTCACTTGTTTCCGAGCTTAATTTTTCGGAACACTCTTTGAATATTTTGAGAAATTACCGTATATTGCCTTGCATTGAAAACTTTAAGTTGATTCCAACATGTTCTTATATCAATCAATCAAATTTTCCAATTCGGCATCATTATCGGTCACAAATACTGAATTTTCCAACTTGCCTTCGATATTAATTTCTTTCAATAATAGTGATGTCTAATTTGGAGTTTTTCGGCCTTTCAAATTTATTGGTCAATTAATGAATTACTTAAGCTCAAGGTCATGTTTTTGAGTTGTATATTTATTTATTTATCAATATGTCGCAATTTTCATGAATTTCATCCTCAGGATAATAATTATATTTTCTTAGAACTACAGTATCATCAATAACATCGCCATCAGTTAAGAATATGCCATAAAAACCATATCGCTCATTTACTCACAGAGTAACACATATTAAAAACGCCCAGTTTCGAAAAAAACGCATTTTAATTTGGCGATTAAAATTTAATTTATCAATTTAAAAACATTATTATACAAAAAATAAAATAACTACTTGGGCCATATTTCGCAAGCAGCTAGCCAGATATCAGTGCTAAATGTCTGTACAAGATCAACCATGATTTAAAACGTTTTAGTGCTTCATAAACTCGAAAAAATTTTTTGTTGAATTATGCCAAACCCTTAGCAAATAAACTGTATCTCGATGAGTTTTATATATCAGTTTTATAGCTCATATCTCGAGCATGAAAATTTGACACAAGAAAAAATAGAAATCGCTAACTCAGAAAACGCATTAATGTCACTCTTTGAGTAAATGAGCGGTAAGTTTACAATTCCATTTTAAAGTATGTGTGAGAAATTCCGAGCCATCGTAAATCTATGTGTGCACTGATAATAAAGGATGTGACAAAGTCCACACATAAAGATATCGATACGCGCAATAGGTAGCATGCACATTTAAACGTAGGAAACATTATATGTCTGCGTGTAGGCTAAACTAGAATGGTGTAAGTAGTTCTCAAGGAAAGTAGTTTTAAATGAAATCAGAATATACAACATTTTCACTTACGTACTTAACATGACCAAACACTTAACACTTTAAGAATCAAACAAGTAAAAAAGTGTCTGTCGGTTTTGCCGAATAAACTGTGGATTAGGAATAAACTGCACTAAGTCACAAAAGTAGAACTTTTGTGGGGAGGTGCCCTTAGAGAGGATCGATATGGGCCATTTTAGAAGTTAAACTAAATTTTTACAAAATATTAGGAGATTCAACGTTTGGACCAAATTTTAATATTTTTTAAATATTGGGGAGAAGTAAGGGAAGTTGTTGACAGGTATTGCCCCATGAAACTATAATATGACGAAGATCAAATGTTGGACCAAATCGGTTGAACAGTTCGAGAGTTTTCGTGCTCTCCGACCGCCACATATGGTGACTTTTACCGTCGTAATGAAGGTAGCGAATGCAAATCGCTTCAACAAAAAAGTGATTCGAGAGCAGGTCTTAAAGTAGACTTGTCCGAAATTTTGTGTGAGAGGTACCAGGAGTAATATAGACCATGTTCGAACCTGATATATATCTGGTAGATATAGTAAAATGTGCAAAGTATGGATTACATCGGTCACTCCCTTCAAGAGTTATCGTACGCACAATTTTTCCGAACATCTTTGAACTTTTGTGGGGGAGGTACCTGAAGGAGTGGACCGATATGGCTTTGGGGGTATAATGAATCATACAATCAGATGCAAGCAGTCTGTAACTCCAACTATGGTTAAAACACACAAAATGAGCTTAAAAAAAAAGTAAATATAAGGATTTTTTGTCTTTAACGCAAACATGTAAAAAACATTAGGTTCGACCGAGACCAGCTTTTGAGCTATAGCCTTCTGATGGGGGGCTATTCCAAATCGTGGAAATATCTCAAAAAGTTTTGTTAGAAGTTCTTTGAAGTTCTAGAAACTTTAAATGCCAAGTAACATCCAAATTGGACCAAAAGCGTCCATAAAACGTTCAAAATATCTGAAATCGGGCGGTACTGATATACTATATATTCGATATACTATAGTGTCGGGTGGAAAAATTTTTTGACCACTACAAATGCTAAATGCCAAAATGCATTCAATTTGGGTCGAAAACATCGATAAAAACTTTAAAATACCTAAAATCGGGTGGTACCGATTCAAATTGGACCGAAAACGTCGATAAAATTGTAATTTGAAGTATAACATGGGCAAATAGCTTTAATCGTTCCAGAGATATGGGTCGCCAAAGAGCCAAAAAAAATTTGAGGCCCAGTGACTCGTGTTAACATCTTCTAATTGTGCTCAAAAGTTGGCAATCATAAAATCTAACAACCTGAAACAATTTAGTGTGGTGCCACCCTAATGGATAATTTATATTCACTAAAAAATTATAAAAATAAAGTTGATTACGCTTGTGTCCGATTTATGCCGAAATATGGAAAATCATACGAAAAATATTCTAAAATTCAAACCATTAACGAAAGGATCAACCTACACCATCACGATTTCAATATAATGTAGCGAATTTCTTTCAAGCCCAATTTGAATCACATTTTCTAAATTTCATCAAAATGTCAGTCCAATTTTTTATTTACATCGGGCAAACACATATTTGAGATACATCAAAATCTGTACCGTTTTCAAAATAATTTGGCGAACTTATTTCTTGTCCAAATTCGGTCACACATATAAAATTGCTTCAAAATTGGACTACGTAGAGAGGTTGTGCACCAAATACCTAAAGTCGGACGAAAATATATGCGAGTTATATGCAAATCTGAACCCATTTCAGTATAATTTGGCGAAATTTTCTAGAACAAATTCGGTCACACATTCCATACTTAATGAAAATTGGACATAGAGAGCAAGCTTGGTGCAAAAAATACATCAAATCGGGCGAATATATATATGAGAGTTATATCTAAATCTGAACCAATTTCAAAATAATTTGGCAAACTTTTTTTCTAGTCCGAATTCCGTCACACAAATTCCATTAAAATTTGACATATAAGCGTGATTGGTGCGTCAAAATCCTCAAAAATATGTATGGGAGCTATATCCAAATTTATCATCAAAGGCATGAAATAAAGATTTTTGAAAAGAATCCCTTGCTCCTCAACTTCCTACTTTTTGGCAGCAATTAAGCGAAATGTAGACAGCTACAAATAATTTTCGATATTTGAGGCGCAATAAACGAGGCCAATATCGAACAAAAAATATAAGCATTTAATTACCTACCTACTTATTTTTCTAAATCCTTTTATTTTTTGGATTCTTATTTATCACATAATTTTCATTCATATTTTCGACGTATTATTTAACTAATGTTAAGCTTTAAGTTTATTTTCATGCTCACTGTACATATTTACATGTAATTGTACAGCATAAGTTTGTCTGACGTCTGAATTTGTTAACTGTTTGTCGGGATTTTAAATCGAAATTGTTTTAACGAACTCACGTTTCCGCAATTTACACGCATCGCAACTTTCCTCACATTTGCGAATAAATATTGAAAGGACGTGCAGTGGGTGGTGGTATTGGCGCCTGTTGATAAATACTGAACTTGCTTTTCAAGCAGCCACTTTACCCTCACTCAGCAAAGTACTAGTTCTTGAAAGTAAAACTTGTTAAGCATTTGATAAAATATTTCGATATACGTTATAAATTAACAGTATGCCGTACAAAACCTCACGAACATATGTACGAGTAGAACGTTTTTGTGTGTAGAACATTTAAATTTACTTTAGTTTTCAGCGCAAACTAAAAACGTAGCAAGTGTATATTTAGGAAATGCATACAATTTTCTAAATATAGAAATAATTAAATTATGTTATATAGAATTTGGGATTAAAATTAAAATGTCTTTTGTTGTAAAGCGATAATGCGATTTCACTGACATCGGGTACGTGGGAGGAAAGTTATTCTGTTTTTGATATAAAATAAACTTTATAGAGAAGCATATTCTGTAAACTAGAGTTTAGAGATGGTATTTACCGGGTATTTACCCACCGTGTGGGTATTTATTCCAAATACAACATCTTACACCCTATTTCTGGGTTTAGGATGTGAAATCGTTTCACAATGGATAGTTTAACAATACTTTAAACAAGTGGGTAAATACTTGGGTAAATACCCGAGTATTTACCCAAATATAGGGTAAAAACTCTTTATCTGCCGAACCACTTGACGTAGGCTGACGAAATTTGGCTAAAAACATTCTTATATCAATAGTATTAAGGGTATTGAAAATGGAGTCCCTGGGTCCATGTTTTGATATAGCCCCCATATAGCCGTACCTCCCGATTTAAGGTATTTTCACCTATTAGCCACATTATACAACCAAATTGGCTGTAATTTGGCTTAGTGAGACCTCAATGAGTGTACAGTATCCTTGCAAACATTTGTCAACGAAGGTCCACGATTTCTTATAGCCCCCATATAAGGTTATCCCGATTTCGAGTAGTTACCCTAATATAGGGTAAAAACTCTTTATCTGCCGAACCACTTTTAGCCACATTTATAACCAAATTGGCTGAAATTTGGCACAGTGAGTCCTCAATGAGTATAAAATATCTTTGCACAATTTTGTCAGCGTAGGTCCACGTTTTCTTATAGCCCCCATATAAGGATACCCCGATTTCCAGTTTTTACCCAAAAGTGGGTAAAAACTCTTTAACTGTCGAACCACTTGACGTAGGCTAACAAAATTTTAATCAAAAATCTTTCTAATATCAAAGTATTAAAGGTATTGAAAATGGAGTCCCTAGGTCCATGTTTTGATATAGCCCCGTATAGCCGTACCTCCCGAATTAAGGTATTTTTTACCTACTAGCCATATTCTACAATCATACTGACTGTAATTTGGTACAGTGAGTTCCCAATATGTATAAAATAACCTTGCAAAAAATTGTCGACGGAAGTCCAGGTTTTCTAGTAGCCCCTATATGGGTTTCTGAAATAGGGAGGTACTATTATATGGGGGCTATATCAAAACGTGGACCCAAAGATCCCATTTCCAGTACCAGAAGTTATTTGATAAAACAAAGATTTCAGTCCCTACGTCAATTGGTTCGGAAGATAAATAGGTTTTACTCAACTGTTTGGTAAAGATGACAATTTTTGCAAAGATATTTTCTACATATTGAGAACTGACTGTACCAAATTTTGTCAGCCTTCGTCAAGTGGTTCGGCAGATAAAGAGTTTTTACCCTTTATTTGGGTAAATACTCGAAATCAGGGTATCCTTATATGGGGGCTGTAAGAAAACGTGGACCTAAGTTGACAAATTTTTGCAAGGATATATTATACTCATTGAGGACTCACTGCGCCAAATTACAGCCAATTTGGTTGAAATAAATCGGGAGGTACGGCGATATGGGGGCTATATCAAAACATGGACCCAGGGACTCCATTTTCAATATCAGATGTTCTCTTGATATAAGTAAGATTTGAGCCAAATTTCGCCAGCCAACGTCAAGTGGTTCGACAGTTAAAGAGTTTTTACCCACTTTTGGGTAAATACTCGAAATCGGGGTACCCTTACATGGGGGCTACAAGAAAACGTGGACTTACGTTGACAAATTTTTGCAAGGATATATTATACTCATTGAAGACTCACTGCGCCAAATTACAGCCAATTTGGTTATAAAATGTGGCTAATAGATGAAAAATGCCTTAAATCGGGAGGTACGGCTATATGGGGGCTATACCAAAATATGGACCCAGGGACTCCATTTTCAATACCTTTAATACTATTGATATAAGACAGTTTTGAGCCAAAGTTTGTTAGCCTACGTCAAGTGGTTCGGCAGATAAAGAGTTTTTGCCCTATATTTGGGTAAATACTCGAAATCGGGGTACCCTTATTTTTGCTAGGGTATATTATACTCATTGAGGACTCACTGCGCCAAATTACAGCCAATTTGGTTGAATAATGTGGCTAGTAGGTGCAAAATTCCTTAAATCGGGAGGTACGGCGATATGGGGGCTATATGAAAACATGGACCCAAAGACCCCATTTTCAATACCAGATGTTCTCTTGATATGAATAAGATTTGAGCCAAATTTCGTCAGGCTACGTCAAGTGGTTCGGCAGTTAAAGATTTTTTATGACTTTTTGAAATTTTTTTTTCCAAAATGATTTCCTGTATTGAGAATGAATGCATATTAATGCTTAAAATAACATTCATTCCACTTTATTAAAAAAATCAAACCACTTTGAAATTTTTTTTTTAAAATTCTATGAAATGAAAAAAGTTTTTTTTTTCGCAAAAAATTATTTCCTGTTGTACGAATGGATGGTCTTTTACCTATTAATAACTTAAATAACTTTTATTCAACTTAAATTTTAAAAAAAAATCCACACAAACCGCTTTTAATTTTTATCCGTCAATCCGGAGATATAGCCTCAGAATAGGAGGTACCTCCAAGAAATTTAGATTTTGTATGCAGATATCTGATGAAATTTGGAATGTGTGACGGAATTTGGCATAGAAATAAATTTGCCAAACTATATTGAAATCGGTTCAGATTTGGATATAGCTCCCATATATATATATTTTCGGCCGATTTCATGTATTTTATGCACCAAACTCGATATGTGTGTCCAATTTCAATGAAATTTGGAATGTGTGACGGAATTGGATCTAGAAATAAATTTGCCAAATTATACTCCATCCGATTTCAAGTATTTGATGCACCAAAAACGCAATAGTAGTATAATATACAATTATATATATGGTATAATACGATGATAAAATTAGCGAGAAACAAACGGTTATGTCATTTTAGTTATGCCGTGTGCCCCTATACCTTGTTTTGAGTTAAATATCTGGTTACAGTGACTTGAAAAAATTTTAAAAGTTCTAAAAAATAAAAACTTTGAAAGATTTTTGTGCTGAAGTTTTTTTTTATCGAATCACTTTACTCACATCACAGGCCTGCTCAAGGTGCGCACCTGAGCTGTCGGTGTGTGTCAATTTTCTCACACACACAATTTAAAAAGAGAACTTTTGTTTTTGTTTTGAATATTTTCAAAATTAAAAATCAGTCTCTATTGAACATTCAATGAGGAAGGTTCTGTTTTCGAATTTGTCTATGAATTTATATGCGTACACTGAAAAAATGAATGAAGATACTGAATACGAATTTTTATTTGCCTAAAAATTTTACGGCAAATTAGAGTGTTTGGTTTGTCAACGCACTTTGGTTTGTCACGAATTTGATTTGCAACAAATTATAACATCAACAGTCACATTTGGTCAAAATAAAATAATTATTCTACTCTATATTTTGAAATATAAAATAAAAAAAAACTGTTACGATATTTCTCACAGTATACAGAGAGACAAAGGAAAATTGAAATTTGTGTATTTCAAAACCAACACAATTACAAAATGTGTTTGTATGTGTCTGAGCAGGCCTGCTTTATAACAAGGCTGTTCAAAGTGCGCACTTCCCCTGTCGGTGTGTGTCAATTTGCTCACACACACAATTTAAAAAGAGAGCTTTTGTTTTTGTTTTGAATATTTTCAAAATTACCAATCAGTCTCTATTGAACATTCAATGAGGAAGGTTCTGTTTTCGATTTTGTCTATGAATTTATATGCGTACACTGAAAAAATGAATGAAGATACTGAATACGAATTTTTATTTGCCGAAAATTATTACGGCAAATAAGAGTGTTTGGTTCGTCAGCGCACTTTGGTTTGTCACGAACTTGATTTGCAACAAATTATAACATCAACAGTCATATTTGGTTAAAATAAAATCATTTTTCTACTTTAAATTTTGAAACATAAAATAAAAAAAAAACTTGTACAATATTTCTCACAGTCTACAGAGGAAAAATGAAAACATTGAAATTTGTGTATTTCAAAACCAACACAATAACAAAATGCATTTGTATGTGTGTGAGCAGGCCTACTTTATAATTAAGATTTTATGTAATCTTAGGTAAAAACTCATCAAAATATCATAGAGGGATATGAGGTTGTAAAAAAGTCATAACCTTAGTGTAGGAGTAGATAACCCTGGGTTTGTGGAAATTAGAAGGGTACGAAAATTACTAAAAGGTACTACATATGTTACCCATTGTATTAGGCAAACGGGAAGAGTTAGAATTTTGGAATGAGGATCACTGATGGAGTGTTAGCAAGATGTACCAAAGGGTTTTTGAAAATTCGACCTATAAGTGTACGAAAAGTACTAAAAGTTATAAAATTTAGCGCCAGTTGTATATTTTGAACGGCTATAGCTACAATCTTGTAATTTGGTATGCCAATTAAGGTGGGGAAGTGGTATTTATAAAAGGAAATGGTTTTGGAAACTCATACACTTGTGTACGAAAAGTACTAAATGGTAATAAATTTAGTACAATTTGGAATTGGGCGAACGGATAGAGCTGGAAACCTGAAATTTGGAATTAAGATTACTATTGAAGTGTAAGATTGAGATATGGGGGTAGTTGTGTAAATTCGTACTTTTGTGTACGGAAAGTACTAAATGGTAATAAATTCTGTATAACTTGGATTTGGTGAACGGATAGAGCTGCAAACCTGAAATTTGGAATTAGAATTACTGTTGAAGTGTAGGGTTAAGATATTGAGCTTTGGAAATTCGTACTTATGTGTACGAAAAGTACTAAAGTGTACTAAATTTGATACAATTTAGATTTGGATGAATGGATAGAGTTTGAATCCTGAAATTTGGAATAGTACTAAACGGTACTACATTTGGTACAATTTGGATTTGGGTGAACGGATAGAGCTGGAATCCTGAAATTTAGAATTAAGATTACTAAATTTGTATATGAATAGAGGTGGAATTCTGAATTTTGTTATTAAAGTCGCTGTTCGTGTGTAGGGCTGAGATATGGATGTGGTTGTGGATACACCTACCATAAGTGATCTAAAATTACTATATGTTACAGAATTTGGTTCAAATTGTTATTGTGCTGAAATTGTGAAACTCGTTGTAAGGATAGCAGTTGGCGTTTAGAGTGGAGATAAATAAGGAGGACGTATTGGAAAATCGTACTTATGTATACGAAAAGTACTAAATATTGCTATAATTGTTTTTGGGAGAACATATAGAGCTGTAAATGAGTATCGCGGTTGGGATATAGTTTTTGGATATATGGATGTAATTTTTGAAACTTGTACGTATTATAAGTACTAAATTTGGTACCGTTTTGATGTTGCATTAAGGGATGTAGCTGGAATTCGAATTTTTGTATTAGGGTCTACGTTGTTTAGATAATGAATTTTTGAAATGCATACAAATTCTATTGTTTTCATGTTAACGCGAAGGCGTTTTAACAAAATTGTGCGACTATTGATTTACAAGCAGTTTTTTTACCCCTTACTGTTATATATGGGCCATGTCAAAGCGTGCACATTAAACAACATTTTTTGAATAAAGGTTTTCTACATGTGGATATCACTAATTCCGAAATTACTACTTCGGTCGGAAAATGTGGATAATGTTCTAATAAAACGTGAACTTAAATGTAAAATGTGGGTCGTTGTTGATGTATACGGGTGCGATAAGATCTTTTTTGCTAATTCGAACTAAAGGTATACGCACAGTACTTAAATTAAATATCAATAAAATAGGTGTAAGTACATCAAATGTTTCAGTTTCCAACATTTTCATATTAAACTAGCGGACCCGGCGAACTTCGTCTCGCTATTAAGGAATAAAATTGCACACAAAAACTCAATTTTCGATTTTTCCAATTTTCCGACTTTTCCCAGAGAGATTTTCCAAAATTTTCTTCCGTAAAGACCTTTTCCTCGAAAATACGAATAACTGACAAAAAATTTTACAGAAATCGGCCTAGCCGTTCTCATTTTATGAATTACTATACATTTTTTACACCATTTTTATATATATAGATATTGTTTATTTGTATTACTCTTTCCGCATACGAAGTAGTGGGCATTTTGCTAGTTCTGAATGAAAACTCCGAGTGAATTTTCTCACTTTCTCCTTTATGTTAAAACGAAAGAGAGACAAAACTCGCGGGGAGTTTTTATTCAGAATAACTCGCATAATCTGAACAAGATTTTTATAAACTTATTTTCTTTTTTTTTTAATTTTCCAAATTTTAAACGCAGACATCCGTCAGCTGTGTCCTACCCTTAGCCTAGGATCTATAGAAAAGAAGCAAACAAAATACTTTTGACTTCTATAGGTTTTTTTTGAATTTTTGGACCAAATAAAATTGTACCGTCTTAACTAGGGCCAAAAATTTAAAAACTATGCACTCTTTCCAAACTTTGTACTGGAAAGGGTGGTCCGATGTAGTCAATATTCGGACTTAATTCGAGGCTGTAAGAAATAATACGATGTACAACCAAATCATTTTTCTCACTTCAAGGGTTATCTTACCCAGCTTAATTGGTGCAGTCAAGGTTTCTTGGGGCTTATAGGCGATTAGCTCAGGAAGTATGGACTTGGAAAAATTGTACCATCGTAAAGGGGCCACAAGGTCTACATGCTGAAAAAATGCCAAAACGATGCGAGAGTAGCTCATAAACTTCACTTTTTCCGAATTTTGTGTGGGAGGTACGCGAAGGAGTCTACCGATATATTCCATATTCGAACCTGATTTATGCCTGGAAGCAATATTACCATCTTCGAACTTAAACTAAATTTGGACAAAGTGCTACGAATGCCGAATTTTGTTTCGGTTGCTTCTTTCGAGTGTTACTGTGTGTACCAGCCAGACAGATGAACGGACAGACATGACTAAATCGAATCCATATTGTCTGAAACAGAATTCGTCCAAACATAAATCGGTTTCTCCCTTCAAGGGTTATCTTACGTACTACCAATTAGATGGAGCCGTCAAATATAAACTTGCCTCGTTGTCCGCAAGGACAACACGCTGATAAAAGATTTCAAAACAATGCAAGAGGAGCCACTAAACTTCACTTTTTGCGAATTTTGTGAGGGAGGTACCCGAAGGAGTGGGTCGAAGGACTTTACCGATATAATCCATATTCGAACCTGATCTATGCCTGGAAACAATATTACTACATGTAAAGTTATGACCAGTCCGGTTACTCCCTTCGAGAATTATCGTGCGGACCATTTTTCGCGAACATTTTTTAAATTTTGCCAAATTTTGTTGCGGTCAATTTGTCAATTTTGTTTCGGTTGCTTCTTTCGAGGGTACCAGCCAGACAGACGGACATGGCTAAATGACTGATGGTATAAATATGTATGTGTCTTAATTATGGGAAACAAATTTAATTTCGGACGGAACTTTTAACACCTTCCACTACTCAAATAGCCAAAACTGCACAGTACATAGGCCATATCAAACTTATGGTGACAGCTCTTCTACCCTCTGAAAATGGGGATAATGTTTTCAAAAGTATGAGTACGACATCTATAACCGAATTGTAAATTTATGTAAACATTTAGTAAATACAATTTATGTCTACAATCTAATAAAATTAACTATTTTCATTTCATTAATTAATTTGCGCCGTAGCACGGTGGTCGAATCCACAGATCTGGCGGCGCGAAATTAATAATAATAATAATAACGAATTGAGATATATTACTGAAATTTTACACAAACACTGTCTGTGTCTGTGGGTAATAATGTGCCAAATATGAACAATATTGGCTAATGTTTTGGTATAGCCCTCATATAACGGTACCTTCCGATTTTCCGTATTTGGAGGATTTAAGCCACATTTTCCTTGCAAATTAGTTGTAATAGGTGCACGTTTTAATATTGTCCTCATGTAACCGTACCTTCCTATTTAAGGTATTTTGAATATCATGTCCACATTTTTCAACTGACTTGGCTGTTATTTATCACTGCGTGTAAAATCTTCATAAAAAACATTTTCAATGTGGATTTATGCTTTGATGTAGCCCCCTTTTATGGTACCCCCCGATTCACTGAATTTTTACTTGTTATCCCATATTTGTTACCGGATTTAACTATAATATCGTATCTTAGGGCCTCCGAGGGGTAGAACTCCTTCTTGCAAAAATTTCTCACGATAGGTCCATATTTTGATATAGCTCACATAAAATACCCAGCTAAATTAGTATTAATTTCAAGCAAAATCCCATATTTTAAAAGTGCAGTTATCAAAAGATTTACAAATATTTGCATCCCTAATGTGGTTATTCCGTGTCCAAAGAGTCCAATTTAATTCCCCAAAAAATAATCGAACCCAAGTTCGGACAAGTTTACAAAATGCACTTTATGGAAAAAGCGCGTAAAAGCAATAAAAACCCTATAAAAATTAATATTTTTTTAAATTTATTGCTATATAACTATGTACCTCCTGAAACAAAACTATTTTTTTGTAATTTAAGTCACACCCTCCGCTATCAATTAAAAATAAATCATGTTCAGTTTTCTTTAAACAACTATGAAGACAATTTTGTAGGAACAAATTTTTAAAATCTGATGCATCAAATTTTCGTCTATTTGATAGTGAATAACTGAGTGAATATTTACAACAACAAAAATTAAAAAAACTAAATTTTGGTCAGCAATGTGTCTGTAACAGTTACAATGGAAAATATTACGCAATTTTATAGCTTGATTTTTGGACTTTCGCGCCGCTAGATCAGTGGTTTCGACCAGTGTGCGTAAGTTTGATTGGTTCAGACCAAAGAGAGGACAATTTGAGAAGGGAAAATTTAAATGAAATATTGTTAATTAGCTAATATACGATAATTGTTATCTCAGCCATAACTCACAATATATATTTCAGGTTCTAATATTCTGTTCAATTTTCGCTGCGACGATCTTATAAACATCATTTGAAGCACCGCGATTGTTTTTATTCACAAATTCTTTGCGCCATTCTACAAGAGCCTCTTTGAGCGATTGTCCAATTTTGCCGGATCCATTTTTGAGGCCATGTGTTCATGCAATGTCAAATCATATAACCGATTTCATGCACACTTTCTTTGAACCAATTCACAGGAGCCTTTTTTGAGCGATTGTGCAGTGTTGCTGGATCTAACGAGAAAAATAAATTTTTGCGGCCAGATGTTTATGCAATGTCAAATAGTTGGTGGAAGAAATGCCCAAGGATGCCTCTATCTCACGGTATATATCATGGCGATCATGCATTATCCGTTCACGCACGTCTTAATTTTTTTCTGGCACAACGACTATTTTTGGACGACCCTCACGACCTTCGATTTTTGGCGAGTGTCGGATACTACTGAATTTGTTAAACCAGTTTTTTATATAGAAAATGTTCAGAAGTCAATTTAATTTTTTGTTACGCAACGTGATTTTTTACAAGTCTCTGGAAACAACACAACACCTGGTAGTATGACGAACTGTCCTGAGTACGTTTAGGCTTAACACCGTCAAACTTTCCAAAAACATCAAGTGGGGCCTGGCAACACGCGATGTTGCCTAGAGCAGATAGTGTCCGTGCAGCCCTTTTTTACATATTCTTCATCAGCACAAAATTCTGTCTGTTTGATTTCAGTCTGTTGAAATCAAGATACAGCTCGCAACATTCAAGATAGAGCTTTATAATTTGGTACAGAAATTTCTATTACTCCTAGCAGGTTTGGTATTGAAAATAGGCTATAGCGGTCAACGTTTTGATGTAGTTCTCATACAGTGATGCCAGATTTGCCGATTTATCGGCATTATGACAATTTTTAGTTCAAAAAAACATAAATGCCGATTTGACAATTTTTACCCCTAAAATGCCGATTTTTAGTTATAGCAACTTTTTCACAAAAATTGCGTTTTGTACGAATACTTTGGTTGGTAGCACTGATCTCTGAAGGACAACTATACCTCATTATAATACTTTTACATATAACCGGATTTAATAAAGCCACTGGGTATTATATGTCAATTCTATTGAGTCGTGCAGCTCAAAAAAATAATTTTGCACGATTTTTTTTTTTTTCAAAAAAAAGTACCGGTCTTTTTTTAACAGATATTTACTCTGTTTCCTGCAAAAAGCTACTATTTTTTACTACGATAACATTTTTCCTTTATGTTATCGTAAAAAATAGTAAAAATTCGTAGATTCTTGCATTACTGGAACAGATCAATATACATAAATTCATACATATGTATGAATGAAATTATTGTGTGGCAAACTGTGCGGACGTGGTTTTTGAATCGCTCCAATAAATCGTCAATTTACATTGCAACATAACATATATTAGCATAAACAACCTGAAAAATAAACTCACGTCGTGTCTCTAAAGCTAGGGTCACATTAGGCAAATATTTGCTCTAGCGACCGGCAGTGTGCGCTTACTGAGAGCAAATGAGCGTAAATAATGCTTTGAAATCTATGCTCACTTGCTCTCAGTAAACACACACTTCCTGTCGCTGGAGCAAATATTAGCCTAGTGTGACCCTAGCTTAAGTCGAAGTGTTTTCGAGTGCATACTTATTCTGGCGCTGTTAGCTTGTTATTTATCAACTAACATATAAGGAATTATTGTTTTCATTCGGCGTTTCTTCTTTGTGCTTCGTTTTCGTAACAAGAACTTTCTAAAGTGTAACAATAGCTTTTGCTTTAACCTGTCATCAATCACTATACCAATTCTCTTTCGCTGTTGCTGTTATCGTGAATACACTAAAGCTCTACTGTTAATATTGTGATTGGTTGCTGAACTCGCTAAATAACCACCAATAGCTTTTTTTGATCCTGCAACTTTACAGTGTCGCGCAAAAAATATAAACAAACTACCAATATGAGTTGTTCTCAGATTAATTGCAAAAACCTTTCGTTTAATGACCTTATGGTAACCTGTTGGCTTTGCCTTGATTCTTATCATTCAAAATGCATTGAGTTATCCTCAAAAACCGTTGATAATTTAAGAGAAGATAAAGGCCTGCGTTGGTGCTGCCGTAAATGCCGATCTTATGATGCTGAATTCTATTCATTTTTTAAGAATACCCGCACCGAATTCCATCATATCAGTCTCGAGCTAAACTCATTGATTGATAGGTTCATGAAGTACAAAGAAATGTTGGAGAAAACTACATGCCTGGATCAATTTCTTCATTCCCCAGACGATTCATCTCGCAAAAGAAAAAAAACATCTGATACCATTCCACAAAATTTGAACAAAGAAGTAAATCGTTTGCCTCTTCCTACTATCAACATCCTAAATACTGAAGATTCTTCATTAAATAATACTGCAAATACTGTGCCGACAATTGATAATAACAAAATAACAATAGATGACACTCCGTCTTGTTCGAATGCATTCTATTCTCCGATGAACGCACCAAAATCTCCAACTACAAGGTCTCCGAAATTCCAAGGTCGTGAATTGAAAGTTGTTGTCCCTAAAAAGACTATATTTGCTGGTCGATTCTCCTCAGATACAACTGAAGAAGACGTTTCATCTTATATAAGAGACAAAATGAATAAAAATCTCTATATTAAAGTATATAAATATACATATGCCACAAGACGTAGTAAAGTTTCCTTTAGAATAACCGTTGATGAAGATGACTTTGAAGCCATTGTTAATCCGTCTTTTTGGCCTAAAAAAGCCTTAATTCATGAATTTATTTTTAAAGAAATCCCAAAATCAGATATTGCTTATTTACCTAAATCTCAATCAAAAAACTAAATATTATACCTTCTGTCAATGATATTAGTATAGCATATCAAAATGTTAGAGGACTCAACACGAAATTATCATCCCTTTTTATCGAAAGTTTTGAATTTAATTTTGATATAATTGCATTAACTGAGACTTGGCTTCACAACAGTGTACTCGATACCGAAATTCTTTGTCATAAATTTCAGATCTTTAGACATGACCGCGTTGATACTATTAAAAGCAGAGGCGGTGGAGTCCTTATCGCAGTTTCTTCCCAGTTTTCATCTGAACAAATTCCTTTGCCTTTAGCGTGTGATATAGAAATTGTTGCTGTTAAAGTGAGTTTAAAAAACGTATCAATCTATATAACTTGTTCGTATGTACCTCCATGTTCTGATAGTGAAATATATATGAAACACATCTCATCTATCCTTTATACTTTTCAATCAGCAAAAACCAACGACATTTTAATATCACTTGGCGATTTCAATTTACCCAATATTATATGGTCTCAGACTAGTGACAATATTGATATTTTACCTATTCAAATTAATGAACGTACCAACCAATTCCTTAGTCCTTTGTTTAGCTTTGGTCTCTCGCAAATTAATAATGTTTATAACTGTTTAGATAAACTCCTTGACTTGGTGTTTGCCAGTCATCCGCGTGATATGCTACTACATAGATGTGATCCTCTAGTCACACCTGAGGATAAATACCATCCTACTTTAATAATAGAAGTCACCTCAGCTCTTTTTGTAAATAAATCTGCCAAAAAATGTTTAGATTTACCTAAATATAGTTTTACCAGAACTAATTATCCCCAATTAAATTCGTTGTTAAATGCCACAGATTGGTCATTTTTTCAATCGGTATCCTCCCTTGATGAGATGAACAACATATTTTACAAAACTTTAAATAATTTGATGTCTAAATCTGTTCCGAAAACATCAATCATTGGTAAATCTGGCCCACCATGGAGCTCTCCTACATTATCGAAAGTAAAAAATAAGAAAAATAAACTATACAAAATGTTTAAAAAAACTGGCAATCCTATCGATTTCACTAACTATTCGGTTATGAGATCGAAATATACCTTACTAAACAAACAACTCTATGGAAAATATATAACAAAAATAAAAAACGATTTAATACACAATCCTAAATCCTTTTATGGATTTATAAATAGTAAGCGTCGTTCTAACGTTATCCCCAAAACACTTAAATTCAAATCAATGGTTGCAACTGATGATGAAGGAATGTCTAATATATTTGCATCTTTCTTCCAAACGACATATAGTGATAAGTCACACGTTGACTCCTTTCATTATCCCTACTGTATTCCTGAATATCCCCCTATACAATTACCAACAGTTGACGTGTCTGCAGTTTTAAGTAATTTAAAAAACTTAAAATACTCTACTACTCCTGGCCCTGACGGAATACCTTCATGTATTTTAAAAAATTGTGCAGAAAATCTTGCTCTGCCTCTTTCTATCATGTTCAATAAATCTATAAATACTGGTTACTTTCCTTCAATTTGGAAACAGTCTTTCATTATTCCGTTATTTAAGTCGGGGAGTAGAACGGATGCATCCAATTACAGAGGAATAGCTAAGTTAAATGCAATTCCAAAACTATTTGAAAAAATGATAACCGACGTTTTATCATTTCGAGTTTCATCGATTTTATCCAATTTCCAACATGGCTTCCGGAAAAATAGATCCACTATCACAAATCTTTTAGAATTAACAACGATTGTAAATGATGGATTCAGAAATCGGTTTCAGACGGACTGTATTTACACTGATTTTAGTAAAGCGTTCGATAAGGTGAATCATAAACTACTATTGTTGAAGCTATATCTTATGGGCTTCTCCACATCGTCGTTAAATTGGATAGGATCATACTTATCAAACAGAGTTCAAGCTGTGAAATTGGATAGTGCCATTTCTAACAAAATTTATGTGAAATCTGGAGTTCCCCAAGGCAGCCACCTTGGCCCAGTCTTATTTACATTGTTTATCAATGACTTGCCAAATGTAGTGAGAAACTGTAAAGTGTTAATGTACGCGGATGACGTTAAAATTTTCCACTCTTTTAATCATGAATTAGGCCAGTTAGTACTTCAATCTGATTTAGACAATTTTTATAACTGGTGTGACATTAATTTACTGGAACTGAACACCTTAAAATGCAAACATATGTCATTTTTCCGTCTTAGAAAGATACAAAGTAACTATTTTTTGAATTTCTCTAAAGTTGAACAAATAGATTCCATTCAGGACCTTGGTATTCTTTTAGACCACAGGTTGAATTTCAAGGATCACATCTCTTTGATCACATCTAAAGCATATAAAAACCTGGGATTTGTTAAGCGTTGGAGTAAGGAATTCTTAGATCCCTTAGTCACAAAGCAATTGTATATATCCTTTGTTCGCTCCAATCTGGAGTATGGATCTATTATTTGGAACCCTGCATATCCTATTCATGCTAAGGTCATTGAATCTGTCCAAAAGCAGTTTCTTTTGTTTTGCCTGAGAGGTCGTGGTTGGAATTCACAAACTTTACCCTCATATGAACATAGATTAAACTTAATAAAGTTGCCCACATTAAAAAGTCGTCGGACAATGCTAAATGTAACTTTTATTTTAAACGTAATTCATGGCAAAATAATTTCAGATTTTCTATTAAACAGAATCCGTTTTTATGCCCCTATCAGACCCACACGTAATTACTCACTTCTTCATATTAATTATTTTACATCCGATTATGCAAACAACGATCCACTCCGCCGTCTCCTTCTTGAATTTAACAAATTATATAATCTTATAGATCTGTCTGAAAATCGTGAGTCATTAAAAAGAAAATTAATCATATACCTTAACACATAGTTTCTACATCAACGGTTGAAATTAATTCAGTTTTTGTATATAATTAGTTAGTAGTCTAGTCTGTAAGGATTTTGTATCTATAGACTTAAGTAATAAAAAAAAAAAAAAAAAAAAACCATATACATTTATAAATATTTTACATTGTTGCCTTGTTTCATGAATTGGTAATTATTGTCTTTACTAAACATTTTATTTTTACAGTGTTTTATTTAACTTGCTTTGGTGTCTGTTTAGTTCAAATCTGGTAACTCAATTTTGACACAGTTGCAGTCGACCAATCGGACTAAAACTTTGCACACTTTTCAGATTTGGATGACAATACATGAATATGAAATTAAAACAAAGATTGGTCCATTTTACAGAGTTTTAACTTGCATTTCAAATCTTGTAACTCATTTTTGACACAGTTGAAGTTGACCAATCGAACTAAAACTTTGCACCCTTTTCAGATATGGATGACAATACATGAATATGAAATCAAAACCTATATTGGTCCATTTTTACCATTTTACAGTGTTTTAACTGTGTTTTTTTAACTTGCATTTCAAATCTGGTAACCCATTTTTGACACAGTTGCAGTTGACCAATCGATCTAAAACTTTGCATACTTTTCATATATGGATGACAATACATGAATATGAAATCAAAACCAATATTGGTCCATATTTACCATTTTACAGTGTTTTAACGGTGTTTTATTTAAATCGCATTTCAAATCTGGTAAGTCAGTTTTGACACATTTGCAGTTGACCAATCGGACTAAAACTTCGCAAACTTTTCAGATTTGGATGACAATACATGTATATGAAATTAAAACAACGATTGGCCCATCTTACAGTGTTTTAACGGTGTTTTATTAAACTTTAATTTCAAATCTGGTAATTAATTTTTGACACAGTTGCAGATTTGGATAACAATACATGAATATGGCCCCATTTTTTCCTACAGCCCCCATATAGCGGTACCACCCGATTTCAGGTATTTTGGGGATTTCCCATAGAACGGCATTTTGACAGTTTTAGCCGCCTTATCTTACTGAAATGGCTGAAATATTTTATATTGTTTGTAGCTACAAAACTTCCGCTTGAAATTTGTCAGTCGACGTTTTGGTGTACATATGGTAAGAAAGATACTAAGCAACGCCCCTGACCGGCTTTAACATGACAAAGTCCAGGATTTATGTTAGTCCCTGTTTCATCTCACCTAACTTAACCGTGGTGTCACTTGGGACGCTGCCTTTAGCACCCGTCAAAGGTAGTGAGCTAACATGTACCCCGCATTCTTTATGGGTGATTGTTAAAAACATGGGTTGGGCGTTGGGCCAGTAACCCATCCCTCCAAAAATCTTGTAGTATGAAAAAACCAAGAAGAAGAGAAATACATTCCTCTGAAATTAACAAACCCACAACCGTTCGGACTATTATAGAGAAGGTGTAGTTTAAGCGCTGCCATACAGTAAATACGATGGACTGGGAAAGGCGTCGCCACAACTCCTAAAGCTGGTGCACTGTATTATAGCTGCCGTGACAAATATCATGAGTTTGGTTGAGGTTTTGTAATTAGTCCGAGGTTAAAACATCTGTTCTCCAGCTTCACCCCGGTGAATGAACGACTTGCTACAGTACTGATAAAAGCTAATTGCGCTAATGGTCCCACTGAATACAAGGACGAGCAGACCTAAGACATATTTTACAAGCGCTAGAGGAAACGTATGACCGGGGCCCTGCCCATAATATTAAAATTATTCTAAGCTGTTTAAATTTGGCCCAACATTAGGGAAATTCAGTATCCACAGGGAAATGGCTGAAAATGGAATGAATCTGATAGACTTTAAGCATCTCGACATTCATAATGGCACCTGGCTGTCACCAGAGCAAAAAACAAGAAATCTAATTGATCACATTGTTATAGATTGAAGATTTTCATCGAGTGTTCCGTCGAGCAAACATAGACTCGGACCTCCACCTTGTTGCAGCGAAGGTAAGTACCCGAGTAGCAAATAAGGCTAAAACAGACACAAGGCGGAAGTTGGACATCAACTGGCCCAATTGCTTAATCAAAACCCTGCTCGTTCCGATAACATATCAGCATAATGGCAAGGTATTGTCCACTCTATGCCAACAGCCGCAAAATCCATACCTGGAGACTGCAGGAAAAAGAACAATATGGAAATGAAGTCCGGAAATTCTACCAAAGAGTGAAACATCAAACTGATGGCTTTGGTACAGACACATCCTCTTGCAGAGACCAACAAGGTAATCAGGTTACAAATGCAGATAGTGTGCTCAGGACATGGAAAGAGCATTTGCCCAAACCGTTGGTATCAAATACCAGTGAAGACGACGAATATACAACAGATGATATTGAGTGGCCAAGGTGAAGTGAAGACAGCAATAAACCTGCTGAAGAGTAATAAGGCAGCAGGAGCCGATGACTTACCAGGGGACGGAGGGGACACGCATCTGCTAGTTATCACCACTTAGCCGAAGGATGCTGACCCAACGATTGGAACCTGAGCTTCCTGTGCCCTGTCTACAAGATAGGAGATAAGACTGTGATCTGTAACAATAGGGGCATAAGTCTGCTCCCTATTGCTTATAAGATAGTGTTAGTCATATTGTGTGAACGATTAAAGCCTACGGTCAACGAAATTTAGACCCGGCTAATACACAATTGACGAAATATTTACTTTGCGGCAAATCCTTGAAAAGACCCAAGAGATATTATCGACACTCACCATCTTTTTGTCCATTATAAAGTAGCACAGGATACACGAACTTTAAATGAAAGGAGCTTACACATGGGAAGTTTTTTTTTTTTTTGTCACTGCTATGTGGTATTTTCGAAGTTTGTAAAAAAAACATAAAATGTATGACCCTAGTACACATCTCAATAATATGCATAAAATGCCAATTCGATTTCCATCATAACATTGGAAGTGTAACCTTCATTTTGTATTCTTCTACTTTTACTTTCGGCAATCGAATAACAACGTAAAAACCTCGTTAGCTTCAACGTGTTTTTACCTATTTTTACTTCATTTTCACTTTTTTACAAAATTTTTAGCTTTGTTAAAAAACACTTAACTACAATAGTTCGCGTATTCATTTTTACTAAAAAATTGAATAAGGTTGGAAATAAGTCGACAACAAAAGCATCCAACGAAATGTGAGGAAACAATTAATTTTCTTTAAAATATATTTTTGCAAATGTTCGCGGATTTTTCGCGATATCTAAAATAAAATATGTCAGATCCTTCCTTGGATAAATGTAAACATTTCCGGTGTTAAACGCGAAACAAATCGGTTGTAAATTGGTCGACTAATTTTATATGAAAACTGCTTACACCTGCGAAGTTTTTGTGGATTCTGAAGCAATGTTCGTAGATGAGAAAAATCCAAAAACAAGAAAAAATCGCGATCAAAGTTCACATTTTTAGGTTTATTGTAGGTTTTCGCGATTTTGCTTGGAAAACGCAAGTCCTATCGAAATGGGGCTAAAGAAAATTTAAGGTTGATTCAAGAGCACCGTGAACATTCTGCAGCCCCATACACTCAAAGGTTTTTTAAGACGACATAATTTAAAGTAGAGCCTTAACGAAAAGTGTAGTATCAACAGATGTTTCAGTCAAAGAGATAGCCCTTCCTGTGACATATTCAACCTTCTATTGGAAAAGGTTATATGAGATGCAAGAGTTAAAAGAAATGACACACAATACACCCAAAGCCACATAGCTGACGACATTGACATCATGGGTCGATCAGAAAAATAAGTAATTGATAATAATAATAATAATAATAATAATAATAATAATAATAATAATAATAATAATAATAATAATAATAATAATAATAATAATAATAATAATAATAATAATAATAATAATAATAATAATAATAATAATAATAATAATAATAATAATAATAATAATAATAATAATAATAATAATAATAATAATAATAATAATAATAATAATAATAATAATAATAATAATAATAATAATAATAATAATAATAATAATAATAATAATAATAATAATAATAATAATAATAATAATAATAATAATAATAATAATAATAATAATAATAATAATAATAATAATAATAATAATAATAATAATAATAATAATAATAATAATAATAATAATAATAATAATAATAATAATAATAATAATAATAATAATAATAATAATAATAATAATAATAATAATAATAATAATAATAATAATAATAATAATAATAATAATAATAATAATAATAATAATAATAATAATAATAATAATAATAATAATAATAATAATAATAATAATAATAATAATAATAATAATAATAATAATAATAATAATAATAATAATAATAATAATAATAATAATAATA
The DNA here is from genome assembly GCF_047663935.1 of Musca autumnalis. Taxonomy (NCBI): domain Eukaryota; kingdom Metazoa; phylum Arthropoda; class Insecta; order Diptera; family Muscidae; genus Musca; species Musca autumnalis. The sequence continues at coordinate 123,267,822 of NW_027411644.1, read as the reverse complement.
ATAATAATAATAATAATAATAATAATAATAATAATAATATTATTATTAATAATAATAATAATAATAATAATAATAATAATAATAATAATAATAATTATAATAATAATAATAATAATAATAATAATAATAATAATAATAATAATAATAATAATAATAATAATAATAATAATAATAATAATAATAATAATAATAATAATAATAATAATAATAATAATAATAATAATAATAATAATAATAATAATAATAATAATAATAATAATAATAATAATAATAATAATAATAATAATAATAATAATAATAATAATAATAATAATAATAATAATAATAATAATAATAATAATAATAATAATAATAATAATAATAATAATAATAATAATAATAATAATAATAATAATAATAATAATAATAATAATAATAATAATAATAATAATAATAATAATAATAATAATAATAATAATAATAATAATAATAATAATATAATAATAATTGTTCCACAAACATCTCATACGGGACAAGGGATACTTCTCTCATACCAATGAGTGCACCCCGATTCATATTAGCTCAATGATAAGGGACCTACTGTTTATTGCCGAGTCCGAACGGCGTGTCCTAAGACACCACTTGTAAAGAAGTTTTACATGGCTGAAATACTCAGAAAATGTCGCCAACATTACTGAGGGGTATTTTGCCACCATTGAAATTTTTTTGATGTTGCCTGGCCGGGGAATAGAACCCACGACCTTTAGTGTGCAAGGCGGGTGTGCATACCATTGCACAACGGTGGCACCCAAAAAGTAATTGATACCTCTAACAAGTATCAGTCGGCTTTGCCGACAGATATATGCCCTCAGCCTATGTGAATTCAAACTTTTATCTACGGAGAGTTCGAATGTTTTCAGGGTATTTTCAGAATTTTTTTTGGCACTTTTTGGACATTTGAACTTGCCGAAAAAATGTGGATTAGGATTAAAGTTCAAAAGTTTTGCGGAGGAGGTACTTAAAGTAATGGACCGACATATTCCATTATAGAAGTGGATCTTATTTTGGAAGTCATATCTTTTCGATAGATATCGCGACCACTAGTCCAACAGATGGTTATCGTATAACTTTTGGACCAGAATGCTAGGAAGCATGGACTTGTCAACGGAAAACATAATATGGCTGTAAACAGGACCACAAAGGAGTTCATCGGTATACATTTCCAAAGGATCTTCGAACAGACCCTAAACTGTACTTAGACACAAATGTTGAAAATTTATATGGGCGGTACCATAAGGAGAGGGCCGATATGGGCCATTTTAGATGTTAAGCTAAATTTGGAAAAAATATTAGAAGATCCAAAGTTTGCAACAAATTGGTTGGCCAGTTCAAGAGATATCGTGCATACCATTTTAATGCTATTTTTTTAATATTGGGAGAAGTACCGGAAGTTGTGGACCGGTATTGGCCATCTTCGAACTGAAACTAAGTTTGGACAAAATATGACAAGAGACCAACTTTTCGACCAAATCGGTTGATAAGTTCCAGAGTTAACGTGCTCTCCAGCCACTCCATATGGTTTTTTACTCCTTTCGGGCTGTTTTCTCATGAAGTATGAACTTTCCCTTGAAAACACTTTTACCGTCGTAATTGCGGCTGCAAATTTCTTCAACAAATAATTACATCACAAAATCGGAGAAACATAACTTGACGTGTCACTCTGCTGAAGCCCCAACACTTTATGGGTTACCCAAGATACATAAAGAAAATGTACCTATTAGACCTATATCTTCGTCCACTAAATTACCATGTTAGAATTTATCTCAACATATGGGTAAAATCCTAAAAAACATCATCTCAACGGACTATAATATAAAAAACTCAGGTGAACTCAAAGAAAAATTAAATATGATTCGTTTGGGTGAAAATGATATTCTAGTCTCCTTTGACGTGGTATCGTTATTTACTAACATACCTACACACCTAGCAATAAGAAATATTTTGGACAAATGGGAAACATTGCAAGAATACACGAAGATTCCAAAGAGAAGATTTCTGGAATTGCTACAATTTTGTCTAGTTGATAACAACTATTTTAAATACAGCGATAACATTTACACCCAAACATACGGAATGCCAATGGGAAATCCGCTGTCACCAACTATTGCAGACATTGTCTTAGACACATTATTAGATGACGTACTTGGAGAATTAAGAAGGAACAATATCGAAATCAAATTAATATCGAAATATGTTGATGACATTTTCGCAATAATAGACAAAAACCATACAAACGCCATACTAAAATTATTAAATTCATACCACAATAAGCTGCAATTTACACTAGAATTGGAGAATAACAACAAAATACCATATTTAGATATGACGATCATAAGATACAACAATATAATCATAACAAATTGGTACACCAAAGCTACATCTTCAGGAAGAATGATCAATTTCCGTTCAACTCAAACACAATAAAAATCAACACTGCAAACAACTTGATAAATAAAGTTTTTTACCTGAGTGATAAAGAATGTACCAATGCTAACAGAAAGAGAATTACAGAAATACTACTCAAAAACAATTACCCACTGTACATCAGGGGAAGGCATTGTGACTCACAAGAGAGCCCATGTGCTCTACGTGAGCGTAAATTTGTTATCGCTCACAGCCTGTCATGGTACAATAAGAAAGGTAGATGCATCGGCGAATTGCTACAACAAAGCAACTTTTTTTGTAATGTAAAATGTCAAAAATAAGGCGAAAAAGCACAATTCGCCTTAACATATGAATTTTGCGGCAAATTTGATTCAGCCAATTAAAACAAAAAATAATAGAAACATATTGCATGGAAACAGAAAAATAACAAAAAATAATTCTTCATTTGTTTACTATTTCGTGAAAATCTAAGAAATGTAAGAATTTATAATGACTGTTGAAAATTTGAAGTTTTTTGATGTGAAAGAATCCCGAAGGATGTCATGGCCATTGTTTTTGATGGTTGTTTATGTTAATGTTTTGATGGTAATATATTACATTGTCCAACTACATTATTCAGACAAAAATTAAATTATTTTGCAGAAGACGTTCATATTTCTGGAGATATGAGCTGCTAACCGCTGTTCTTCCCTAGATTCACATCGATAAATGTCATGTCGTCACCATAAATGCCCACCAAAAACCTTCCTGTTCGGAACCAGGATACCGTCGCCAAGAGCCTATTTTCAACCGTCCAAGTGGTGAGCAGTGTGGAAAATGGATTTAGTGGCGGATATTTTCATATTCCTCAGATGAAAGAACTGCACTTGTCAGCTATGTAGACATTTACATTCCACAATACAATAACTTTACCGTATGGAGGGTGTGCAGTTTTAGAAAGGAAGAGATTTAAAAGCTCCGAAGATATCAGCGCGCTTTGGGGAACTCCCTGTTCATTCTACGGGTTTTTGGACTTCTTATTTCTGAATACCACAAACGACTGTTTTCCACACATATACTTGGTTATCCAAAGTTTCAATCCCGACTGGAGGGGCAGCCTTCTCTATATCTTCGACCAGCTTGGCATGGTTGACGGTATGCAATGCCTTCGACAGGCCAGAAGCCACCATGACTGTTCTGTCACATGGCCTGTTCTGGTTCAGTCCTCTCCTGATATGTGTGGATATTGCGTATAATGATGTGACACTGTGCATTTTCCGAAATCAATGCTGATTTTGGGCGGGACCACCCTGCCAACATTGAAGGCTTCTGGTGCAATATGGGCGGCTAACGATCGATTGAAGGCACTTACTAAATACTAAACTCCGGGATCATCCAGTTCCGTAAGCATTAACATTTTGTGGGTGCCGTCGCTGCACAGTGTTGCCTCAATGAACAAAAATCCAAAAAATGTGATGTTAACTTTCATATATGTTTACGTTTCTTTCTTATTGTAAACACATCAAATCAATAATAAAGTGAAAACCTTTCAGATCAAGTTTCTTTTAAAATCTTGATATTAAAACTTTTGTATGGTGATTTTACGAGTAGGCTGTAAATATTAACAATTGAGCACGAAAAGTTGACATCAGCTACATGGGCGTAGCCATCCCAACAAGCATTTGTTATCGTAGTAAAAATTAGTAGATTCCTGCAGGTTCTACAACAAGCAATCCCTATATAACGGTACCTGCGGATTTCAAATACACATTTAGAAGAACATATTTATATACATTGGAAAACAGCCCATATTGAACATGAAGGTCTGTGATATAACGATGTAATTTTGTTTAAATCAAGATAGATTTCACAATATTTAAGATAGTCATACGTCATAGTTTCCCATTTTAGATATTTTGAAAGTTTTAGCATCATTATTCAACCGAAATTTCAGGAATGTCTGACATAAAAGTTATTCTGAGAGTGCATTATAAACAACTTTATTGGGTACAAATACATTAAAGATCAAATACACATTTAGAAGAACATATTTATATACATTGGAAAACAACCCATATTGAACATGAAGGTCTGTGATATAACGATGTAATTTTGTTTAAATCAAGATAGATCTCACAATATTTAAGATAGTCATACGTCATAGTTTCCCATTTTAGATATTTTGAAAGTTTTAGCATCATTATTCAACCGAAATTTCAGGAATGTCTGACATAAAAGTTATTCTGAGAGTGCATTATAAACAACTTTATTGGGTACAAATACATTAAAGATACATTTAATTAAATAAATGGTATTAACTTTAATATGAACGTATAAATATATACCGAAAAACTATAGAAATATAAAAAACTTGTAATATATTATACACACTTATAATATGATTGTCAGTGTACTTGATAATTTGTAATAATTATCATAAATTTTACTACAAATGTGTTTCAGCAAAATGTAGTAAAAATTATGAAGTAAAAGAACAAACGGATTATGTACATATCATGGCACAATTACCAAGAAGGTAGTGGCATCAAAAAAATGTTGTATTTGTGCCATGGTACATATGTACGTATAAATATACAATACATGTTTATATTAAAAATAGTGGACCTACATATATAGCGTAAAAATGCGATAAGTTAAACCATAATCGATAGCTACGGTTTCCGCACAGCGGATTTTGGTAAAAACTTGAGTATATATTTGATCAAAATCAGAGTCGATTGCCATGGTTTTAGCATAGCAGAGCTCGATAAAACACTTATATTACGTTAGTACGTATAAATATTCAAAACATACTTATATTAAAAAAGCAGTGGATCTTCATATATAGCGTAAAAATTCGATAACTTAAACTAGAATCGATAGTTACGGTTTCCGCACAGCGGAATTTAACTAGATCATGAATAGGAAATAACAGTTAAAATCACAGTCGATTGCTACGGGTTCATCACAGCGGATTTTGGTTAAAAACTTGAGTACATATTTTATCAAAATCAGAGTCGATTGCCATGGTTTTCGCACAGCGGAGCTTGAATAATTTGTATCACTGAAAAACAAAAGGAATATAAGATTAAAATTTTATTTCTTATATTAGTTTGGATACTGATTTATTTGTCGCATTACCCAATACGTAAAAGAAATGATAATATACGCTTGGATTAATGCGATTTAATATACATACCATTTCATATCAGTAAGAATATTTCTAGCAGTAGTGTTCGTAGGACGTTTTCGTTTCTTAAATGTCCGGTTAACTGGCATTGCCTCCATTCCTTAACAATTTCTTGGTGCCTTGAATATATTTACAGGTAGTTAGTCTCGTAATGTTTTAATGTTTACGCTTGTTAAATTTAAAATTGTGTCCGCAATTGCCTTTATTCCATAATTTCTTTACAATGATATCCGTCTTTGTCTCTTATAAAATACAGTAAGTTAATCTGGAATATATAAATTAAATTGGTAAATGAGATATGAATATGATAGAGGTGCATAACTAAATATTGTTTTTGTTTAGGACTACACGCTTTCTTCTATAAAACATGTCGTTATAGAGAAGATTGACTGTATGTTATTCACACTTGTGAATCTTGAAAATTTTGTATTTTTTCATACTTACTGTTGTAAGATTATTACAACTTCAATTTTACTAGTTTCTTATTTCCCATAATTCTTTGCTTCGCCTTTTGGATCCTGAGTCGTTTATTTAGATTCCTGATTCTGAAGAAAATTCTACATCTAAAGAACAATTCCTTTACTTTCTCCGGTAGATGAACATTGTTACTCCTTGTAATAAGATTCTGCCGAAGATTGGCGACATGAGCAATGTCCTTGTCATTTAGATTATTAAAGATCTCGTCCAATTGTTTAATTTTTGAAATGAATTGTTCACTGGGCTTTCGTAGGGATCCTTTGGAAATCTGATCAACCCATGTATAAGTCAGGCTTTCACTTTCTAAGTCTTCAAAATCCAGTTTTCGCATAATGTAACCAGATACGTACTCCAGCGCATCCTCTTGAAGTTGGCCGCTGTCGACTATATCGTCATCGTTCAAGTCATTTAGGTCGGAAATCTGTGAACATGGAATATCCTCAATATCGTTACAATCGTCGCAATCGTCATCTTGTAACCATTCTTCGCATTCCTGTAGGCTATGATGAAACTGATCAAGTGAAGGATTGTTGTAGTCAAACCATTCACTTGATGTAGCTTCAACATTGCCATTATCGGAAAGATTTTCCGTGTTTCGAGCTAAAAATGAAAATGTTGTGAAAAATCCTGTTTTACCATTTTCTTGTTATTTTACCCAAGATATATTTGCGAATTCTGTTCTTGAAATCTTTAGGTGAAGGGTGATCATTAAGGCCACCTTTGCTTCGCAAAGCCCCAAAAAAATGTTCTAACACGTCTTGGTTTAATCGACGTGTCAGTATATGCTTTATGGAATACTTTTCCAAGTATTGGTGAAGCATAACGAGGGCATTATTGGAAATTAGTATTCCAAGTTGAAATAAAGTACGAGATTTTCTGTTTGGAACAATGGTGCATGGACATAATTTCATTCATTCTTTTTAATGTATCTTTTTGTTCCGCTAACTTTATCCCAAACGGCTCCTAGTGTTAATTTGACATTAGAATTGCGACATGATAGTAATGAGAGCATAATATTCACTTTTCCCGGTAGACCAAAAGTACCAAATGATGAATTGTGGACGTCAAACCAGTCGTTTACTAGTTGTATGAAGTCCGCCGTTTCAATAGCTTTGTATATGTCTAAACCCGTCATTGCACAACGTCATATTGCATTTGCAGTGGTGTGTGAAAACAGCTGAGCCGCTAGTTTCACCGTTTGCCCGCCTAATATTAAAAAATAAAATATACTCAAGTTCCATTGTTGTTTTCCATACATACCTGTACCTTTAACCGAAAGATGTTCTTCGGTTACTTTGTACATAATGGATAGGCCTTTCTTTTTGGTATGCATCAACACCTCAGTAACAATTCTGGAAACTAAATGCTCATTTCTGATAATTAGACCAGTATCCAAAAAATAGTTCCTTATTAATCTTAAGAGATGAGGAACATCAAAAAGTGCAAAGATTTTATCTCCTGCACTAAATGGATGTGGGAACCAAGGTTTGTCTAAGAGTTTTATATGAAATGGATATGTAAGATTTATAATTCTAAAATAGAATGTAATAAGGATGAAATATTCGCACATGCATAAAGTAGCTCGATGCTGGATGATTGTAGCGATATAGAGTATGAAATTCAAAAGCGATGAAACAATAATCGAAAGATTGAAGAAGAACTACAGTATAGTCTCGATAATCCGGACCCCGCCGAAACATGTGGTGTCCGGCTTATTAAGACTATACTGTATATGAATAGTTTTGCGTATGTAAAATGTATATTATGTTAACTTAATTTACCATTATTTTTATAATTTTGTTCGAGATAGAAATAAAATCCTTTTGCTCTGACTTCCGAATTAGTATCCTTACGTAAGTTAGAATCGAGTAAATATTGTGCAGCTTGAAAGGCTTTTGGCACTGGTTTTGTTTTAAAATACTCACCAGGTGTTATGCCCAATTCTCTGCTCAACTTACGGTTTGTAGACCCCATGTCGCAAACTACTGCCACAACAGTAAAACCGACACTTTTCAGAGCTTTGATAATGCGGTGTAAAATATGTATCGTCATTTTGCAATCAAAACTGTAAAACACGGGCTGCTTCCACGATCTTTTTAAACCGCTGAACCGCTGGCCATTACAACCTGCGCCAAACTAGCAGGTTTTCGCACAAAATCTTCGCGTGGGTTGTATTCATAAGTCTCGGTTACCTTCATTTCGTCGAAGGACAAAACACATATTTTCTCTTCGGTGGACATATATGTAATTTGGCGCATAAACTCTATGCAGGTAGAGAGCAGTCCTTCATCAATGTTTATCTTGTTGCACCACCGTTGGAGTGTAACAACATGCGGAAGAGGATATCCTTTTTTATACAGATGCCTATAGGCTCTAGCCCCGGAAGCATGTAAACATATCGCTGAGGATATGTCCTCCCATTTCCACTCTACTCTGGAGTTATTTCCAAGCCTTTTCAATTGGCCATCAGTAAAAATTTCTCTTAAAAATTTTATTACAGAATTCGCTTCCATCAATTGGCAATTTACATTTTTAAGTTCCGCCTGTAACGTTTTCACATTGTGGCTGTATTCTTCCGTGTCCGATGCAAAAATTACTTGACTATAAATGACAAATACAATTTTAACAGGTAAAGAAAAAATAACAGTCGGACATGCCGACTATATTGCACCTTACACCACAATATGCTCTTGGTCCAAAAACCCACATGAAAATGGATCCCAAAAACCAAGAGAGAGATTTGGCTTTCATTGCATACACCCAATCGAACATAATTGTTAAAACCCAAAATAATCGCTCTCATAAGATTCATATGCCATAAAACAGTTTTTTTTGGTTTTGTGTGTTACGTCTTCTATATACCGTGGGCTGGCCTAATTATTGCACCCTGAATCAAAATAATTACGACACTATCGAGATCAAGGCATTTTTATAGATGTGCACAGATTACTTCAACTGTATGTCCTATACAACACTGGAAGAACTGGCTCAATAACATCGACATACGAGGGCTACTCAAAAATGTCTTGCCTAGGTAAGACAGTTTCATTGCAAAATTTTAACATAGATAGTTTGACATACGAATATGTTTTGCGTTCTTTACAGTGACTTCAAAAAATCAATTTGGCAAAAAGGTAGAATTTACTTGTGAACATATTCGTCATACCATTTTTCACAACTTTCGACTTGAAAGAGTGCATGGTTGAAATTAATTCGTTGAAGCACTATCCTATAGCACTGTGCAAAACTGGTTTAATGAATTCAGTCGTGGCTAACGTTCGCTCAAGAACCAAGGACGTCCAAAAATGACCATTGCACCAAAGACATTGATGCCGTGCATGATAATGCAAGATCGCTTTGGCCATTTTTTCCAAAATCAAATATTGCATGACCATTGTCCGTAAAAAAGGTTTATTTTTGTTGAATTCCCAGCTCGTGTTGAAAAATGAGGTCGCGGTCCTTCAAAAGTCGTTTATAAGATCGTCACGGAAACAAAACAGCAATCGACCATGTGGACTTCGCAGACGAGCCAAAGCGTTTCCAAGCAAAAAGCTTAGATAGTCCTCATTACATTATTTCGATGTGTTAAAAACTTTTTAGTCAAAACAATTATAATACCCTCCCCAAAATAACTATGGGTCCTATTGCAACTTCTCTTTTCATGTTAAAAAATGCACTGAGATAAATACGTGTACCAAGGGTGGTGTTGGGTATAACATTTAAATTTTTTACTCAGTCTGAGTTTCAGCATTTTTCAGATGTTTCCACTGCTGCTTTTTGGTCTGGGGAGGAATATTTTGTTTTAATATAACTTCGGAGTTGTTGGAGTTGTCTACTTCCAACGCAATATGGGTTTCCATTGGCTCTTGAATGCTTGCAGATGTACTGCATGATATAAAGGCATGTAAAAACATGATATGATATGATATTTCAATGTTTACTTACCATGGTTGATCTTGTCGCAGTTGTGGAACTGCAAGTGGCAATAATCGCATTCTGGCGCTAGTTCCTGTAACGTGTCTTGGATTGAAGTGGTCCAGACATATTTTTGACTTCAAGGTCAACTTTACACCGCAAGATACGCTCCACTCCAATCTTTTTCCTTCATCCTTTGGCACAGCAAAAAATGTTCCTTTGCCAAAACGATCTTGTTTTTTGCATATGCAGCATACTCTCATTATTATCTTTTCACTTGAAAATAACTATTTTATATTTATACGTATATTTATTTTATTTTAAAATAATTATTTCTGTAATAAAAAAATATTTTCACTTCAAACAATTGTTTTTGTTTTGACGTATGAATATTTGTTTTGATTTTTGTTTTGACGTTTGAATATTTGTTTTGATTTTTTGCGGCGAATTCGCAATCTTTTTCGACGTTTTAGATTCGATCAGCTGGGCTGAGGCATCTACCTTTCTTATTGTACCATGCAGCCTGTGTAGATGCTAACACGTTGTGAACAACAACAAGTTTACGCTCATTAAGAGCACAAGAGAGACCCAAAAATGTTCTCTGCCTCACTCTGCTGTACATAATAAAGAATCTGATCAACAGAAAAATTGAAAATAGTTGTGTCTTTTTACTTTTTCAGTAATAATTATTCAGTAACTTCTTTTCAGAGAGTAAGAGAGATTTTACTCTTTGATAAGAAAATAGAGAAAAAAGTAAAAAGACAGCATTTAGTAAACTTTAGCAAGATAACAGTTGATAACCAAAACAAAAACATTGGCGCCAATGCATGAACGAAAAAATAACTCCAAAGCAATGAAAAAGTTTTTCAATTTTAAGCAAAATAAATAGAAAATAATTAATATATTATTAAAATAATCAATTAATAAACCTAAATCGTAATATTTATAGTATTTTTCCACAAAAAATAATATAAACATTGAGCAGCTGACCATTTGCAGATGATTAAAAAACAGCTGATCGAACTTGCTAAAGGTTGCTGGGAAAAATTCTTTCAGCAACTTTTAGCAATTTCTCAGCAAACAACTGTCAAACTTGTTCTCTCACTTCGCTCTCTTTTACTGAACTTTTGTGTAAAAAGACAGCATTTAGTAACATTTCGTAATAATTATTACAAATTATCACGTAAAAAGACACACCTAATATGAGAATCCATAACACATCAAATAAACCCGAAAACAAAACTTACTTTTTCAGTGTCCCTTACATACCAAAACTAACAGATAGAAACACATTAAGAACAATAACAACATCATCAGTAGAAAACAACACAATAGCATACCGATCGAACGAAACACTACAGAAAATATTTACAAAAAGAAACAAAACAGAAAAATTAAAAGAAAATAATGTTGTTTATGAAATAACTTGTAAAGGCAACAAAGGAGACTCCTGTAAAAAAGTTTATGTTGGAACGACGAAACGAATGCTTAGCATAAGATTAAACGAACACGAAACTGATATAAAAAAGGGAAAGAAAGTACTGCATTAGCTCAGCACATAAAAGAGTATGGCCATACTGGAGATTTTGAGAATGTGCGAATATTGGATATAGAAAAAAGGGAGAGTAAAAGGTATACACTGGAGAGCTTACGTATTCAAGAGAGGATACATAAATCAGTCAACACCAAAGAGGATAAAGATAACACCGAGCTCCAATATTCAGTTGCCATCTTTTAAATGAAACAGTTCTGTGATTTAGATTTAAGTGCTGCAATATTTTCATTTACATTATTATTATTTATTCAAATTCTGTGTTGTGATGTCCAGTTTTTTATATTTTGGATGACAATATCTAATAAGAATGTAGCTAAGACTAATTGTAAGTATACGAAAAATCTGTTTGCACAAAATGTTGTATAAGTAACCAATTGTATTTTGTCGTTAGGATTTTCATAATAAAGAACTCCTGAAGAAGTTGGAAACAGACCAACGAAACGTTGAGTTAAAACATGAAATAAATTATTTTTACCGAATCGGCCCGGTGAAAAACACTCTTCTTGGAAAAATCATAGTGATTCTAGAGCATATCTTAAAGTGAACTTATCCGAGATTTCGTGAGGGAGGCACCCGAAGGAGTGGACATATATAGTCCATATTCGAACCTGATCTATATTTGGTATATATATTAGGATGTGTAAAGTATGGACCATGTCGGTCACTCCCTTCAATAGTTATCGTGAGCAAAATTGTTCCGAACATTTTTGAACTTTTTTGGGGAGGTACTTGACGGCGTGGACCGATATGGCTTATCTTCGAACTTAAACTACGATTGCAAAAAATATTACGAAGGCCACATTTTGGACCGCATCGGCAGATCCGTTCGAGAGTTATCTTGCGTTCCAACCACTACACACGGTGTCATAGGGGTTTTTTTGCAACTTTCAGGCTATTTTCTCAGGAAGTATGGACTTGCCCCTGATGAAACTTGTACCGTTGCATAAGGGGCCTTGTGTACAAGTTGTTACGATAAAAATCAAAGCGATTCGAGAACAGGTCCTAAACTGAACTTTTTCGAAATTTTGTGTGAGAGGTACCCGAAAGAGTGGACCGATTGAGTCCATATTGAAACCGTCTCGTAGAAATTTCACGATGTGCAAAGTATGAACCAAATCGGTTACTCCCTTCTAAAGTTAACGTGCGCACAAATTTTCCGAACATTTTAGAATTTTTGTGGGGGAGGTACCGAAACGAGTGGACCAATGTAATCCATCTTCGAACTTCACGGACGGACATGTCTAAATCGACTCTAAACTGTCTGAAACGGATTTCGTCCAAACATACTTGGGGTCTAAAACCATTATTTCGATGAGGCACATTTTGCCCGTATGAAAGTGTATATGAGTAAAGGACAAAAAAAAACAGTTTACATCAAACCAAGGTTTATACTATTATAATACGCGAACTATTATAGTTTGCCAGCAACTATGGCTTTTACTGGATCAAAGTAAGTGTTTTTGACCAAAATTTAGCAAAGAAAAAATATTAAATTGTGTGGAAGTTGTGACCGCGTAAATGAATAAACATAGGCAAAAACATGTTGAAGCTATCGAGGTTTTTTACATTGATATTCGATTGCTGGTTAAACCATTCAAATGACGGACATCTCTCCAGAGTAAAAGTGAAAGAATACAAAATGAAGATTACACTTCTAATCAGTGTTCGAAAAGAAACAGTACACTAAAATAACGTACCGCTCCAGGTACGGTATCACTAAAAAATATTTTAGCGTACCGTACCGGAGCACAACCACTAAAAAATATTTTAGCGTACCGTACCGGAGCACAACGAAAATCGTAGTCAACCGCAGTCGGTACACTAAAAAATCGTAGCGTACCGCAGTCTGTACACTAAAATATCGTAGTGTACCACTGGTCGGTTCACTAAAAAAATAACGTACCGGTAATGTACCACACATGTGTTTTATGAGGAAATATGAATTGTTATATGCTTTCTTAGCAAAGAAGGCAAGTATAATAAATAAAATTCAATATTGTATGAATTAATGACATTTTAAGTGTTTATAAATATTGAGAAAATGACTAGAAAATATAATGTTGTTTACCATGTTAGGCACTTAGACATTTATGATATCCAAAAAGGGTGAAAATCGTGAATTATAAAATCATTTACATGAATGACTAAAGAATAATTTTACTATTTTGATGTCATTAGCATTTTTTTGGGAAAAAATATTTTTCAGAGAAATGTAATATTTGCTATACAATCCATATTAATATTATCTGTACCAACAAAAAATACTCATATATTTCGTTTGTAGTGAACAGTATTCGCTAAAGCTGATCGCTCATCACTAAGGGTTTTTTCAAGCTATTTTTATTTACACATTTAAAAGTATTTGTAGCCAAATTACAAAATTTAATATGATGTTTTCAATATGGAATGAGGTTTCTAATTGACGTCATAAAGATGTTTATTTTCGACAAAAGTCCCCTTGTGCAAAATCATTATTATTGGTGGCACCAATAACAGAAAATCTATTCATAGCAAGGTAATGTGGACGATCAACGAGAATTTTGCCTGTTACTTTGTGGTACCACTGAAAAAGTCGAAGCAGTAAAAATTCGTACTTCGTATTGTTGGAACAATGAAAATAATATATATATCTCTAATGTACCATAGATGTGCTTTTATGAATTATGAGAAAATGTAAAATGTTTAATTGTTTTTTGTTTTATTATGGAAGACTATATAAATTGACCCCATAATTGTGTTATATACATACATATGTATATCCAGGTGCCGTGACATAACTCCCAACGGACATAACTCCCAAAACGATTTTGGGACTTATGTCCGCAGTGGGGGTCGGACATAGCTCCCAAAAAAATGGGTGTTATGTCCGCAAACCAAGGCGGACATAAGTCCCAAAATCGTTTTGGGAGTTATGTCCGTTGGGAGTTATGTCACGGCACCTGGATGGGAGTTATGTCCGTTATTAAGTGATTTTTATTCAAATACAATTTCTATTTCAAATGTATAAGAAAATTAAAAATTAACTTTAAGTTCATATATATTTTTCATTTCATAATGTAATTTATAATTAATTCAACATTTTTAAGACAATTAAGTTCAAAATAAGTAGTAGCCAATACAAATCGAACTATATTCAAAATTTGCATTAAACCTATTTTTAAGGAAAATAAAAAGGTTTTGTTAAAATTTGAAAATACTTTCTGAAAAAAAATGCCGGAGGCGAAAATATTAAACAAAATCGCAAGATTTTTTACCAAATTATTTTCACTATTTAAGAAATTAATAAGTTTTTGTTAAAATTACCAAACGGTTTTTCACAATTTAAGTAGATAAAAAGTTTTTGCAAAAAGCACCGCAGGCTTAAGTATTTTTGAAAAAATCGCCCGATTTTCTTAATAAAAATTTTCAATTTAAGAAATACCGTAGTATGGTAACACATTTCTGAACAGATACATACGTATTTTCGGCATAATTTCGTTTTTAAATAATTTTATGAAATCAGGAGGATTTTGTGGATACTTCGGCATTGGTTGGCACTAAGGCCTTCTCAAATAACTCCGCTTACATTCGAACTTCTACACTAAAATTTATAAAAAATTTAACTATAAATTTCAAAATTAAGCAAAGAAATAATTTTGAAATTAAGAAAAAAGAACGTTGGGAGTTATGTCCGCGATTTTTTTGGGTGTTATGTCCGCTTTGCTTCACGGGCATAACTCCCAACGAATTTTGGGAGTTATGTCCTCAAAACGCAGCGGACATAACGCCCCAAATCATTTTGGGAGTTATGTCCGGGCACCGTATATCCAAAATATTTGTATAAAGTAATAAAGCACGTGTTGGTGTCACATTGATGTTTTTGGGCCAAACGAACAGTGGAAAAAATACCGATATAGCGCGCCAAAATTGAAAAAAATCACATACGCCTATTTAAAAATTATTGGTGCAGTATTGATCTAAGGTGTCCACAGAATCTAAAGACCGTTAAAATAATTAGTTTTACATTAGCCAAAGAGGAATAACGGTTAATTTTTTGTTCACAATTTATGGACTGGTTTTTATAATATATTTAATTGTATATTTGCGATTTCTATTTAAAATTAGCGAAATTCGAGCGGTACCTTTCTATGGGGGCCATATCAAAACGTGAACCTGTGCAGACAATTCTCCGTCGGAATATTTTATACTCCCAACGTAGACTAAATGCCAAGTTTCAACTAATTCGGTTGGATCACGTGGTTATAACCTTCAAGATAACCAATATCGGCGGAACCCTTCTATGGGGGCTATATAAAAACGTGGACCTGTACCGAAAATTCTTATAGAAATGTATGTATAACCCCAACGGACACTAGATACCAAATCTTAGCCATTTTGGTAGGATAATGTGGTAGAAATCTTTAAAATACCGAAAATCGGCAGGTACCGTTATATGGGTAAAAATACAAATTTAATAATATAATAATAATAAATGAAGTACACTTGCCAATCTAGAGCTGTTCTTATCCAAATTATGGATAAACGTAAACGTATTCTACCAGCAGTTATTACCACTACGAAGACGCCCTCTAAAGTTTGAGTTTTGAGGCATTTTTCTCATATTCTTACCATTTTGTTTTGTTACCTATTACAAACGGATTTTATGTTTTATGCAATTTTTTTATGCCGCAAATAAGCATCATTTTGACACCAACATATTAACGTTATTTTTTCCATTCATAGAAATGGTTTTATGACACATGCATTATCACCCCTTTTTACTTGTAAAAACTGTCTAATTATTTAACTAGGGAACAAATAATATTTAAAAAACAGTGTTTTAATATGTACATTGACTACAAGGACTCTAATGAGTCCATAATAAAATTTTATCAAAGCGAGTAATTAGAAATACATACATTAATAATATGGGTTTTAAACCTAATGCTATAATAGAGGGTGGTACACTTAAAACTTCTTATAGAATTAATTAAAATATGTATTGGTTGGAAATTTCAGATATTTTCATATTTTGCACTAATTTTCTCAAAATTCGTATACCGACCGAATTTACCACATTCGTTCTTTTAATTTATATAATATTGAATTTTAGTTACTATTCTTGCCCTTATTCTCAAAAACATCAAACATATAATTTACGGTACATTACCGGTACGTTATATTTTAGTGAACCGACCAGTGGTACACTACGATAATCGTACTGTACCGCAGTCGGTTCACTAAAAAATCGTAGCGTACCGCAGTCGGTACACTAAAAATCGTTGTGTACCGCAGTCGGTACAGTAAGATTTTCGTTGTGCTCCGGTACAGTATCACTAAAATATTTTTTAGTGTTTGTGTACCGGTACGGTACATTATCGTAGCGTACCTATCCACCTTGGTACGGTACAGAACGGTACGGTACGATACTATAGTGTTTATTTTCGAACACTGATTGTAACCCACACAGCATCACAGTAATCTACTGCCAAAGGCCAAAATTTAGTGTGATATTTTTAAAAAACACCTATTATTTTGAGTGTGCTGGTACCCCGCGATCATATCATATAAATCATAGATCGTGAAAATCCATCCGCTAGATCGTCGAAAGCGGCTAATGCAGAAATTGAAAAATTTGCGAAAAATGTTTTTGAAAATATCGCGGATTAATTCAAGTTTTCAGTGGATCATTTCAGTTAAGAAACCGACACGTCACTCTCGTTTTTGCGGAAACAGAGGTATAAAAATTAAGCTATATGGAAACTGTATCCGATTTATCCCAAAAATACTGTGTGATGCTACATCTACGGTTCTTGATGGATTTTATTGAAATAGGTTTATATCGATGTATTTTTTCACGATCGTATCGGATGGGCATAAAAAGTTAGCGTTATACAATTTTTGCACACTAAACTGCAGACGATGCAACATCGCCGGCGCTAATGTAAATCTTGGTAAATGTTTACAAATGGAAAAAAAAATTCGTTGCATTGGGAAACCGCATGCGCATCAAGGATTTTGCAATTTGCACGCATTTCAAAATGTATTCCCCATTAAAAGGTACCCCAAATTTATATGAACGTCTTCCCTATCTTCCTCAAGATGTTAGCGCGTATTCGGGAAGTGATTACAATGATAAATGTGTGTTTTCGCGTAAAAAAGATGAATAACTCCGACCTAGTTTTCCTACATTTTCTTCAACTAACTCAGAAAATAAATTTGAAAAATATTTTTTTCTTACAAACGTTTTTTAAATTTGTTCAATATATGTTTTTGTTGTTGCTATAATATGCGAACAGCTAAAAAGATTTGCAAAGTTTTGGCTTCATTTGAATCTTCGCAATGTTTAGATTACGTACACACTTTTTAAATATATTTAAGATGCATAACAGCTTGAATTTTATTAAAACATTTTGCAAACTATCATTTTTTTAATTTTTCCTTATTTTCCGCGAAAATTTACATATTTTTCGCTAAAGTTATGGGACCTCAGTAATCATATAGTATGTAGGAAGCCATTAATTTACAATGTTTCTCAATATAATGTGTAGCGCTTTTTTGAGATTTTTTCTTATTATCAGAATTGAAACAGCTATAACTTTTACGCGCAATAACCGAAATTAGTATCTCGAAGAGATTTGGGAATGGGCATTTTTTCTCATATTGGTTGAGTGTTTGGCGACTTCGCTAGAATTCACTTTTTCAATACAAAACTGCTTAGGTCATGTAAGCTCGATTAAAAATTCAATTAATTAAAAACTTTCATAAATAATGACCATCGTCCTACTAAGACAACAATAAATAAAAACCACGTATCGTCAAACAGAAATAACACCCTACAAAACACTGGGTATCGGCTATACAACTACATCAGTATGGTTAAACGTATCGAGATACAACGAGATCGAAACAAACACGATCAGGGTTATCATGAATAAAAATTCCGTGCGGATTTTTTCCCTTTCCCCAATATTACAATTTTTTTATTTCCATATTTAAGTCCAAAAAGGGAATATTTATGTCGATTTGGTGAGAATATTGAATAATTAATTGATTCTAGTAGTTTTTAGCACTTTAAAATATCTATTTTAAAAGAATTTCACTTTTCAAAATTATTTTCCATGCGGAAAATTCCGCGGGAAATAGTTCGGCTCTGTGAGAGAAAATCGTCTTTAGGGATATATCAAAACGTGAACCTATACCAATACATTTTTCAGGAATGTTGCATATCCCCAACTAAGACTCAAATCTTGAAAATACCGAAAATCTGGAGGTTTCGTTACATGGGCGCTATACAAAAACGTGGACCGATATAGCCCATCTTCCAACATTGACCTGCCCATGGCAAAAAGACACTGAGTGCAAAAACATAGATTTTTTGTGAACTCTAGAATGAATACTGGACAAATTCGCTGAATTTGCCATTATTTTAAATGAAATCTAATTTAAAAATCTATTTTTAAATTCTATTTATTTAATTTGAAATTTATATTTAATAATTGTGAATTATTACTATAGTGAATTATAGTATTAGTATTAGAATAAGTAAAATGAATTGTACTCATATTCTAATTAGTTTCTATCTCAATATCTCTCTTTAACGAAAAAAATGTATATTGAATTTATAGCTTACCTAGTGCAAATCCTTTTGTATTGAATTCACTCTTTATATCGACTCGCACTGCAACAAAAACCGCATTACAGTCCACTCCGCAGCGTTTCGTTGAAGTCTGGTTTTGTCTCCTCTTACTTACCCTCAGCGGAACTCCATCCGAACATACATAATAAAAGGCTACATTTATTCATGGTCCATTCGCTGCCTTTCGAAAACATCAGCAAAACAACACAGAATATGAGGTAACATCAAACATCTCTATCGATACTCTATTTATTTGCCAGCGAGTCGGTGAGTGCATTTTCAATTTTTACATACATTAGAAAAGTGAATATCAACGAGAAAGAGTGTGTGTGCAAACAAAAAGGGAAAAAATCCAACAAGAATCGCTAAAATCTATCCATAATTACAAAAACAACAAGTGCCATAAGTAAAATCAACGAATTTGTGTAGTGATAGAACAATTAACTCCACTAACAATAATAGTTCAACTCTCACCAACAAGAAAAAAAGCTCAAAAGTGAGAAAAAATTACATAAAAATCAACAAGTGACTGGTATTTGCAGAAAAAACAACAAAAAATTCCATCTCTGTGCTGTGTGTTGATAGCAAAAAGTTAAATTTAAAAAGATCAAAGAAACACTCAAAAAAATTTGTTATATATTTTGTGTTCGTGAAAAAAAAATATATATAATGAGCATATAAAAACGAGAAGATAAATAGATTCCGTTTGAAAAATATTGCGAGCTAAAAAATTCTTTGAACATAAAAGGTCAATAACCTCAGTCTCATAAAACAGTTACATACATATATATATATAAAAGTACATATATACAGTAAATAAAAAACAGCACACATTTGGAAAGTTTTCATAAAAGCAACAAATACCACGTTAACTGCAATTATTTATCAGCATATAAGGTAATAATACATATTATTACATACATATTGGCACATCTCATAACATAGAAAAAGTCATCTCATATATTGGCACTATCATTATTTTTTGAGTGTACGCATTTATCATCGATAAATTAAATACCCAACAGAAATAATCTCCACCAACAATATCATCGTTAAACAAGCACCACTCTCATCTCTTAACTAAACAAACGTATATACATACACACACAGCGTATATAATTCGAACCACGCTTAGCTAGTGGAGAGAATACGACACAAAGAAGACACGAAATAATAACAACAACAACACAGCATATGATACCGCTCACTATACACCCAAGCAAAAATATTAGTTCATTTCTCAAAGGGTGTATAGTCAAAGAAAAAAGTCAGTTAATTTCAACAAAATAATTAAATGCAAGAAAATTTTTCGGAATTCTCATACGATTAAATAATTAATACACTAACACTGCATGCAATTATACTTACTCATCTCATATATATCATAATATATTAAACATAATATAGTTTTTTTCAGCATATAAAGAGATTGTGTTTTAAGAATGTGCAAGTGAATAAAAAGAAAGTTAATAATAATAATTTGTATGCAAGATTAAGTGCTTTGTTTGGAAAATTAACTTGAATAACTCAAGAAAAATAAAATTTTTTGGTGAAATTTTTTCGAGGATTTTGAATTTTGGAATTCTTTTGGTGAAATTTTTCGAATTTTTAATTAAAATCATTAATAAAGTGAAAGAATATCAATATTTAAAGCAATTTAATAATTTTTCCGTCTCAAGTGTGCCATTCTTAAAGCTACAGTGCTCATCTCTAAAACATATTTGTGAATTTTAAACAATTTTTCTGTGGAAATACGCTCAAAACGTTGTTTTGAGTGCTATTTATTCAAATTTTCAATTTTTTACACGTTTCCTTTTGGGGAAATCTAGTTTGTGAAAATTTTATTTGGGAATTTCGTGAAAATTAAGCCAAGGCGCTTCTAAAATTTTTCGTTTTCAATCTACAAGGCTCATCTCTTTGAATAATTTGAAATTTTAAACAATTTTTTCTGTGGAAATATCAGAGTGCGAGAGTTATTTTCTTCAATAATTGAATACTTTTCAATCTCAACGAATTTTATGAAAAGCTTTGTGAAGTAATTTCTCTAAAATAATTGTGCGAACACAACTTTTACTCAGTTTAAGCGGAATTTTCAGTGAGTTTTAATTTTTTTCGGATTTTCAACTGATTTTCGATTCAATTTATATACGGTTTGGTAGTCACCCTATAAAACTACAAGCTTCTCTTTCAAATGGTTCGGTAGTCACCCATTAAAACTACAACTACATGAAAACATTGTAAATTTTTTGGAAATTCGTGCAAGTTTTAAAAGTTTGGGAAAATTTGAAAAGTTTAAATTTCAAGGTTGGAAATTTCTCTCTCTCTCTCTATTCAATATTAGTTTCAATTAAACATACCAATTTGGAATTACTCGTCTCATTTAAGCATTTTTAAAAGAGATCTTGAAGAAATTCATTTGTCTAATTTCACACTCGATATATCTTTTCTCAATTTGAATATAATTGATAGTTGAAGAATATTTCAAGGTTTCAACTACTCGAAGTTGAAGTTGCTCTGACCCATAGAAGAATTATTATCGTGATTAATATTTTTAATTTTGGGATTTCACTTAAAAAGTCAACATGTCCATCTCTGAAAATAGTGCCAATGATTCCTTGAAAGCTTCCAACAGTAATGTTGTTGCGCAATCATCTCCAGAACTTGATGTGTTTCTTTTTGAATGCGATCATTTAGTCAACTTTTGCCAGCAGTTTGATCAAAGTGACATTACGGATCAAACTGACTCAGTTTTACAAGTCAAGTTATGCGATTTAGAGCAAAGATGGGTAAATTTACAGAAAGCTTACAGAAATATCATGTTGTCTCCTAAATCCTCTAATGTAAAAGAATTTAAAGAAAATGCAAAAATCAATTTTAATGCTACTTCTGAAGCATATTACACGGCCAAGTCGCAAATTGAGGACATTTTAAGAATGTCAGCTGCTCACAATCAGCAGAATCATGGACAAAACGTTCCTCCAGCTAGCTTACATCAGTCTTCTCTTGATAACTCAAACATTTGTATAAAGGTTCCTCCATGTGACACAGAGATATTTTCAGGGGGCTATGAAGAATGGCCTTCTTTTCGTGACATGTTCACAGCGGTCTACGCCGACCACAAACAATTGTCCCAGGCTCAAAAACTTTATCATTTGCGAAATAAGACCAGAGGACCTGCAGGGGCCATAGTGAAACGATTTCCTCTCTGTGATGACAATTTTCAGTTAGCATGGAATGCGCTCAAATCTCGATATGAGAACAGAAGGGTCCTTGTAGATAATCAGCTCAAAATCTTGTTTAACATTCCTGTGGCTAAAATGGAAAATAGCGAGTCTATTCAAAAAGTTCATTCTACGGTCAATGACTGTCTTTGTACCCTAAAAACTCTCAAAGTTGACATAGAAAGTTGGGATCCAATCCTTATATATTTAGTCTCTACCAAATTACCTGATGAAACTCTATCTCTTTGGGAGCAATCGCTCAAATCACATCGAGAGTTGCCAACATGGGCTCAACTAGACGAATTTCTTATAAATAGGTTCGAAGTAGTTGAACGAATATCGAGCATTCGACAAACAAAAGTGTCTCAATCCTCAACTTCTAATAATTTCCTTAAAAAACAACAAAACTCCTCTCAAGAAAAGGTTGATTTTAAGTGTCCCTATTGCAAGACGAATCATCAGATCAGGTCGTGTCAAGAGTTTCGAAAATTGTCAGTACAAGAACGTGTAGATTTTGTGGTAAAAAATAACATATGTTTCAACTGCTTATCCGCTGGTCACATGAAGCAAAATTGCAAAAGTAATAATACTTGTTTGATGTGTCACAAAGACCATCATACACTTCTTCACATAAACAAATCTTCTTCAGAGAACTTTTCTAAGAATTCAAGTCACGGTGACTCAAACAAGAAGTCTTACAACCCAAATCACTCTGCTTCCCTGGAAGCTCCATCAACGTCAAAACTAAAACGCTCGTCTCAAGTTCAAGCCAATTTTTGTGCCGATAGCAACACAATTCTTCTTCGAACAGCTCTAGTTCAAATCGAACGCATGGTCGAATTATTTACACTGAGAACTCTAATTGATCCAGGTTCTCAAAGAACTTTCATTTCAGAAAGAGTGCGAAACTTATTGCAAATTCCCACCTCTAAAGGTTGTTTCGAAATTACTGGCGTTGGAGGCCAAAAACAAACTTCTGAGAAAGAATGTGAGTTATTTATTGTCGCCCAGAAGCACAATATACGTTTTTCGATTACGACTATCGTATTACCCAAAGTCGCTCAATCGCTTCCTTCTGTTACTTTTGAAGTCCCTAATCCTCAAGCTTTGGAAGATATCGATCTGGCTGATCCATCCTTCAACAAATCGTCTCAAATAGATCTTATCTTGGGTAATGATTCTGAAAGGTTTATAAACCTAGAAGGTATTAAAAAGAATATATGTGGCAACGCATCTGCTTACAACACAATTTTTGGTTGGGTGCTCAGTGGCCCCATGCAAATTGAACAAGTTCATTCGTTCACCTCTCGAATTGTTGAATCTGAAAACCATTTAATAAGCAATTTGTTAAGGAAGTTTTGGGAACAGGAAGAAGTTCCACGCACTTTACCCGTCTCCGTCTCAGATGAATTCTGTGAAGAATTTTACAAGAAAACAACAACGCGCTCTTCAGATGGCCGTTATGTTGTCCGATTGCCCTTTAGAAACGAATTTTCTGATACATTATCTCTTGGCTCTTCAAGGTACATAGCCTTAGCCCAATATACTCGTTTGGAAAAAACTATTGCGAACAATAATGAGTTGGCGACTGAGTACAACAAAGTTTTAAATGAATACTTGTCGTTAGACCACATGGAAGAAACCTCGTCTCATGAGCTATGTATTGAAGGCAAATACTTGTCATTTTATCTCCCACACCATGCTGTTGTACGGCCAGAGCATAAAAGCACGAAAGTAAGAGTAGTTTTCAACGCGTCTCGCAAATCTAAGTCAGGATTTTCTCTTAACGACGTTCTTCATACGGGTCCCACTCTTCAAACAGATCTAATTTCTGTAATCCTTAATTGGCGTAAATACCCCTTTGTCTTCAGCGGAGACATTCAAAAAATGTATAGGCAAATTCTCGTGCACCCACACGATAGAGCTTATCAAAGAATTCTCTTTCGATCTAGTCCAGAAGATCCTATTAAAGACTACAACTTAAAAACAGTCACATTTGGTGTGAATTGCGCACCATTTCTCGCAATACGCACACTACTACAACTAGCAGAAGACTCTAAAAGTGAATATCCTCATGTCTCTAAAATAATTCAGCAAGAAACATACGTTGAGGCTTCTGGAGGCTTCACTGTAGAAGAAGCTATCAAAAATCAGCAAGATCTTATATCGGTTCTCAATAGTGCAGGATTTCCTCTCAAAAAATTGACAGCAAACGATAAAAACCTCCTTTCAACAATCTCTACTGAAGATCTTTACGATTCAGAATTTCTCAACTTACAAGAAAATAGCTCTACAAAAACACTTGGAGTTAAATGGAACGCTTTAACTGACACTTTCTCATATCACATCGATTTAGTAAGAACAAATCAAACAATGACTAAACGTCAAGTACTCTCGATAGTTGCTCAACTCTTTGACCCGGCAGGTTGGATAGCCCCAGTAATAATTCGCGCGAAAGTATTGATGCAGCATCTCTGGTTAGAAGGTATCGATTGGGACGAAAAAATTAGCGCCGAATCAGAGGCAAAATGGAATAATTTGTTGTCAGATTTGCAAAATATTGGTGTAATCTCAATTCCACGATGGATTCAGTATTTCCCTCAAGACAAACTTGAAATTCATGGGTTTGCTGACGCTTCTCAAGCTGCCATTTGTGCCTGCGTATATGTTCGCTGTCAAACAGAGAAAGGTGCTGTCTTTTCCAATCTGCTCGTAGCTAAAAGTAAAGTTGCCCCATTGCAGCCAATTTGTTTGCCAAGGTTGGAGCTTAGCGGTGTTGTTTTGCTCGCAAAATTAGTTAACTACGTTGTATCTACCTTCGATTTCAAATTCACAACAATAAATTTATGGACAGATTCTTCTATTGTACTAGGTTGGCTTTCCAAACCCCCATGGTCATGGGAAACATTCGTAGCGAATCGAACCGCCCAAATACTAGAGTTAATTCCAAACGCCGTTTGGCGTCACGTTCCTACCCACGACAATCCTGCTGATCTGGGTACCAGGGGTTGTAAACCTCAAGACTTTTCACCAAATTCAATGTGGTTTCATGGTCCACATTGGCTTACGCATCCATCAACAGAATGGCCAAAGAAGAACTTTATTGGTTCCCCTGATATAGGCAAACGAGCAAACATAACGAGTATGGTTGCAACAGAGAATAAAACAGATCCGCAAGATTCCGATTTTTTGAAACCAATTTCTACGTACAAACGTGCGTTAAAAGTCTTTGCTTATGTTGGCCGTTTCTATCGAAATAGCATAAGCAGACTCCACAATTCATCCAGAACATCCGAAGAGAACTTAACACATTCCGAATACTCTTTTGCTAAATATGGGCTAATCATTTACTATCAAAAAATGTTCTATGAAGATGAATATAAGTGCTTGGAAAACAACACTGAAATTTCGCCAAAAAGCTCCCTAAAGTCACTTAATCCGTTTCTGGATTCAAAAGGGATAATGCGAGTTAATGGCAGATTAGCTAATTCATCTTTACCATACAATGAAAGATTCCCAATAATTGTTCCAAATAAATCTCGATTTTGTCGTTTATATTTAGAGCATTTGCACACCTGTTTGGCTCACGCTGATTGCAATCTTATGTGTAGAATGGTTCAGACTGAATTCTACATTTCTCGTCTCAAAACAAAAGTCAAAAGTATCATACATAAATGCAAAACATGCATTATTTTCAAACAAAAATGTTGTTCACAAATTATGGCTCCTTTACCACCGGAAAGGTGCAGTTTAACTCCTCCGTTTCACATCACTGGAATAGATTTTGCAGGCCCTTTCGAGCTAAAAAGTTCTATTTTGCGTCAATCTCCAATAATCAAAGGTTACGTTTGCTTATTTGTTTGTTTCACCACAAAAGCGATCCACTTAGAGCCCTGTTCAGAGTTGTCAACAGTAGCATTTGAGGCCGCACTTGCTCGTTTCGTTGGGAGGCGAGGACTACCCTCACGGATAGTATCGGATAATGGGAAGAACTTTCTAGGTGCTAGTAGACATCTCGCAAAAGAATTCTGTAGTTTCCTGAAATCGTCAGCTAAGGACATTTCTGACAAATATGCTATTCATGGCTTCGAATGGAAGTTTATTCCACCCATGCCCCACATATGGGCGGGTTATGGGAGTCGGCTGTGAAAAGCTTCAAACACCATTTCAAGCGCATTGCTGGAGCTCACAGATTTACTTTCGAACAGTTGGCTACAGTACTGGCTAGAATTGAAGGTGTTCTTAATTCGCGTCCTATCTCTGCTGTTTCAGAAGATCCTTCCGACTTCACTGCACTAACGCCTGGACATTTTCTTCGAGGATCTCCTATTATGGCATTACCAGAACCTACAAATCAAAATTTGTCTCTCATAAATAGGTGGTTGAAACTGAAGGCAATTCATCATCAATTCTCTCGCAGATGGAAAGAAGATTACCTAAAGGCATTACAAAAGCGTTACAAATGGAAACGGACATCCCCAAATCTAAAAGTCGGTGACTTAGTCGTCGTTATGGACGATTTGTTGCCTCCAAGTGAATGGAGATTAGGTAGAATCACCAACACTCATAGCGGATCAGATGACCAAGTCAGAGTAGTCGAGGTAAAAACTGCTTCCGGTATCATAACTCGACCAATTGTCAAACTCTGCTACCTGCCTTTATTGGACGATGATGCATCAGAATAACACATCAACTCTAATTTTCATCCATCAATTCACAAAAATCATTTCATTTCAGCTCTAACTATATTATAATCATTTGGTAACCATATCACACCTCATTTTTCTTTATCTCATCTCATTTACTTTCATTTCCAAAATTTTAAATGGGCCGTACTAATATTTGTCCCATTTCAGGTCAAACAGCAGCCGAGAAATCTACCAATGTGTTTTGTGCAAGCAGCGTCATTCCTTGCGGTTCTGTCCGGATTTTGTGATGATGAGGGTGCCAGCGAGAAGGAACATCATTCGGAAATACAAGTACTGCCTTAATTGTCTAGCCAAGAGTCACACTGTGAAAGATTGCCATTCTAAAGATGTCTGCCGCAAGTGCGGTTACCAGCACCACACCATGCTCCATCCCGAATCGCAAGGCAACTTTCGACCAAATGTACACAGCCGGCTTGCACTACCCAGCCCTGACCGCAATGAGTCTAGTGAGTTGGCTCGCTACACCCCTACGGCACATCAGTCAACATCGCAGCGCACATACCGATCGGCCCGCCGACCTTCCTTCCAACAACGTCAGTCACCACAGCAACACCGAACCAGAGCACCTCAGCAATTCCAGCAAAGGCAACAACCGAAGCGTTTCTATACCCGCCAGGTTCACCATAACAACTCTCCACAGCGTACGTCTACACGCAGAGTTATAATGCCAAATCAAAGGGTGTTATCGCAGGCCATTAAATCTCTGGCGTCGGTCTTATGCGTTTCCGCATCTGTTGCACAGGTGCAAGGCCGGGGCCATGGACAAATTCGCTGAATTTGCCATTATTTTAAATGAAATCTAATTTAAAAATCTATTTTTAAATTCTATTTATTTAATTTGAAATTTATATTTAATAATTGTGAATTATTACTATCGTGAATTATAGTATTAGTATTAGAATAAGTAAAATGAATTGTACTCATATTCTAATTAGTTTCTATCTCAATATCTCTCTTTAACGAAAAAAATGTATATTGAATTTATAGCTTACCTAGTGCAAATCCTTTTGTATTGAATTCACTCTTTATATCGACTCGCACTGCAACAAAAACCGCATTACAGTCCACTCCGCAGCGTTTCGTTGAAGTCTGGTTTTGTCTCCTCTTACTTACCCTCAGCGGAACTCCATCCGAACATACATAATAAAAGGCTACATTTATTCAATACAAAGGACGGCTCAGAATTTTATCTTGATCAAAAATTTATCGGAAATGATTATTTCAGTGCGTTAAAAATGAAAAACAAAATCAACATATGTACCTTCCATACTATATGATACCCTCCGAAAATAGTTGATGTTGCGCGAAAACAAAATTTTAATAGTTTTTGAAAAGGAATATGGCAACATTTCCCATATGTATGTTTATATTTCTTCAAATATCTAAAGTAGAATATAAACTCATATTAGTTGAGTTAAAGAAAATGCAAAATAGTACGACTTAGTACTATTTTTCCAAATTTCTGCTAGAAACCCGTTCCCAAGAAGTAGCAAAAGTTGCACTTCTCTTTAACCAAAAATGGAGCTTAATACCGCTCTCTTCTACTATTTTCGACTAGACAAATTTGGGTGAGTAGACACTAGCAGCTTCCTTCCTGGCATCTGATTGGCTGGTACGTTGATTTTGACGGTTCGGACAAATTGTTTTCAATGTTTGTTATTTTTCCGTTCCCGTACTTTTTGAACAAATTTGTATGGAACAGTAATTTTGAATGTTACTTCTTCTGCGGGAACATAGCAATTATGCATTTATTTTAGGTAAATTAATAATATATTTGTTCCAGTTTTTTCAAATATTAAAATAAACTGTTCAGTCTTTTTGGCGATGGTTGAGAAGATTATAATAGTTCGAATCTCGCAAAATATTGCCGTCAGCTCCCACTCTGATTATAAGTTTCGTAAAATGTCTTATTTTTTAAAATCTGATTGCCACAAATTGAAAAATCTAATTTCCACTACTATTTTGATGTTATGTTGTTTCCTACGCATTAACTCTGATGTAGCTTACATTCAAAATTCTTGGATATGTTACGAACTTACTGTTATAAAGTTTTAACCCCACACACATGTGTGTATATACATACATATTTATAAAACACGTAAAATTCACATTTGTTATTAAAAAGTTCTAGCATTCAAATTGAAATTTATAATTTGAAAAGTTGTATGTAATACAGTACCATTATATCTGGATACCTACATTATAAATTCTATGAGAACAGTTTTGTCTAGAGTCACCGGTAACTTGCCATTCTTTGCAAAGTGTAGTAAGTAAAGAGGCCTTAGGAAATGAATTATGGTGCATTAAACATAAACACTTTTTCGAAAAAAGTGAAGCAAATGTAAAGATAATGAAATGTTATATGTTGGATGGTTGGTTTACATGGTCGTCTCATAGTCTCAATTAGTACCCCTGCAAGCAAAAACTATTGCGGAAGTGACTTAGGCGTGTCGCCCAGGGCGATGAAAACAGTCGCGGCGATAGTCGCAGAAGTCACCCTGAAGTGACCTCCGTTGTGAAGAAATGAACCACGCCGGGGTGTCGTCTTGGAAGTCACTCCAGCGACACTTCTAGAAGATCATTTCCGCGATAGTTCTAGAAATTAAAAAAAATGTGTTTTTATTTATTTTTTTTTTAAATTTTTATTTTTATTTTTTATTTTTTTATTATTATTTAATTTTATTTTTCTTCTTTTTTTGAGAAATTATTCTTTGTAATTTCCTACATTAATTTTGTCATTTTAAAAATGTGATGTTTTGTTGCCTGACTTGGGAAGCGAACCCGGACCTTCAGATTGCAAAGCGAGTATGCTTACCACTGCACCACCGCCTCATATAACCATCAGATAGAAAATGTCCCATATTAGTTGAAATGCCTTGAATCATTAAATAAATGTAAACAATCGCCTTGGAAGTCACTCAGAAGTCACTCCGAAGCGTCGGCATACGCGATAAAACGTAATCACAATAAGGCTATAGAAATTGTTTGTGTAATTCACCAACGATCTTCCATGGCGTGTCTCCGGAGTGACCTCTTAGGCGAGGGAGTGCGAAACTCACTTCCAATTGCTGGCAGGGACGTTTAATATGTATGTATTATGTTAAGATGTGTTGAAAAGGATACCAATCGTGCAATGGATATTGCTTTGCCACTTTGCTGATATATTGTCGGAACTAGAAGAACTTTGATTAAACAATTGGGACAGTTGAATGGAATATGCTGTAGCTATCTTTAGTGATAGCAGCTTACCGATGTCCACAACGTGATCAATTTGATTTCCAGTTTCATGGTCTGCTGATAGACAGGTGTCCTGGATGCTTAAATCCGGTACTGCTAAGTACCATGTTCTTGCCGCTGCGAAGTCTTTCAGCCTCATTCCGTTTCCAGACGTTTGATTGTGGAGACTGAATTTTCGGACTGTTGCGCCAATTATGGCCTTCAAATCGCCTGAACAAGGAACAATCGATATCTCCCACAGAAGAAGCCATATATAACTTAATTGGTATGAAATCTTATGCAGAGGGGGTGACTGCAAAACCATATGGACTTCCCAACGAAGAAACGACGTCATCACTACAAGAAGAACATTTGGACGACAGGTTTAATGGAACAGAACTTCAAATGAGTGAAGACATGCCTATGTATACAGAGAAGTATCAAAGAAAAGCTATACTTTGATAGAAAAATATCCCATGAAATTCTTCAGACCGAGTTGGAGATTCAAAATGAACTCTTGGCAACCATAAAAAGTGTCGCGGAAAATCTAAATCACCAAAGTGAAATTTAGAGACGTATATACAGATCGATAGATAAATTAGGTGATATGCAAAAAGCATTTCCAGGAAATGGATACATTGAAGACAAAGGAATTGGAAGAAACTAGACGCCACAATAATATTATCCACAAACTTCGAATAAGAGAAATCGAATACAAGTTGGAAAAAACAAACTTGCAATTGCGAGAAATAATTTCAGAAGTTGATCACTAGAAAATAAGTGAATTTTAATGTATTTGTGTTTTTTGTTTCTAATCTTGAAAGTTTAAAGTGCAAATGAGAACAACGTTTTTTATAATAATAAATTTAAAATACTATGTTAAGTAATGGTGTTTTAATTGGTTGTTGAAGCTTAGTAATTCTTATTCTCATGATAAATTATACATTCTATGTCCTATACTAGACCTAATATTTTAAGCTGCATTAAGGTATTAGTTTTGAAATTGTGGCGGTGAAATATCTTGGAATTTCACAATCTTCTTCTCCTACATTATAATGTATACACAAGTTATGTAGAGCATAACGCACATTAATATTTTTGCCGGCTTTTTCGGGACTGTATGGCAGTTCTATTCATCAAAGAGACAGCGCCAACGGTTCTTCAATAGACCTTTTGTCCTTTCAATGATGTTTCGACATTTTGAATGTACTTCATTGAATGGCATTCCCGAAGAACCAACTTCTGGCACTCAACGCGGAGTAAGGAGCCAAGGCTCTAGCGGATATCCTGTATCTCCTATAAATTTAAAATTAAATTTGATGTTGTGCGTTCATACATATACAAGATTTGAAATTACCAAGTAAGCCTAAAATTGGCTTCTCTCTGTAAGTATTTATGTTCGAAGTACGTTCGTAGCTCGCTGGTGGTCCATATGAAGCAATCATGGCAGGCACCAGAATGAGAAGCAACAGCGTGTATTCTCAATTTGTGGTCACAAAGCTGGAACTAAAGTCGACGAATATGAAATGAAGGAACATTCTCTTGTAAAAGACAACATACCAACACACCGCACGGCGCTCTTGAAACAATTTTAAATGGAAGGTGCTTACACCTCGGAAGTTTTTGCGGATTCTGAAACTACAATGTTTATAGATGAGAAAAATCAAAAAACAAAAAAAATCGCCGGAGCGCTTTTTAAATAAATCGCGATTTAAGTTGACATTTTTAGGGGTTGTTTAGGTTTTCACGATTTTGCTTAGAAACCGCAAGTTCTATCAAAAGCGGACTAAAGATATTGTTGTAGCTATGAAAATTCTCTACAAGATTGACCTTTTTGGTATTCTCGACGGTTTTACCGTTTTTGAGATATAGAAGTTCAAATTGGGACAATTCAAATTCAATTAAATTCTGTATCGTCCCCTTATAAAACAATGTCATGACTGCAAATTCCCAACTTAAACTTATATATCTAAAAACATGTTACAACTTAGGATAAGTTACTTAAGCCAGTCTTGTAGAGAATTTTCACAGCTTTAAGATTTTCTCAGGTCCCATATCGATAAGACTTACCGTATTCAAGCAATATCGCGAAACCCTAACAAAAAAACCTAAATATGTAAACTGAGCTTCATTATCTCAAAAATGGTACAGGCTGGGAACAAATGATAAACGTCAATCCTATAGAGAATTTTCACAGCTACAACATTTTCTTTAGCTCCATTTCGATTGGACTTGCGGTTTCCAAGCAAAATCGTGAAAACCAAAATACCACCTAAAAATGTGAATTTTGACCGCGATTTATTCAAAAATCCCTACAGCGATTTTTTCTTGTTTTTGGATTTTTCTCATCTATGAACACTGCTGTTTTAGAATTCACAAAAACTTTCCCTGTGTAAGCGGTTTTCATCAAAAGTTAGTTAAGGCGCACCCTTCATGACATTGTTTTGTAAGGGGGCGATACAGTCAGTGCATTGTCCCAATTTGAACTTCTATAACTCAAAAAATGGTAAAAACTACGAAAATACCGTAAAGGTCGATCTTGTAGAGAATTTTCATAGCTACAATATTTTCTTTAGTACCATTTTGATAGGACTTGCGGTTTTTAAACAAAATCGTGAAAACCTAAACAACCCTTAAAAATGTTAACTTAAATCGCGATTTATTTAAAAAGCGCTCCGGCGATTTTTTTTGTTTTTGGATTTTTCCCATCTATGAACATTGTAGTTTCAGAATCCACAAAAACTTTCAAGGTGTAAGCACCTTCCATTTAAAATTGTTTCAAGAGCACCGTGTTGTGCTTTCTATAAAAAGCCAACGATATATCCTATTTTTCCTCGGTGGTGTCAGCAACTTTTATCCATTATGGACAAAGATGTGCTTCCAAAGAAGCCACGACTTCTGTAAGCACCTTACAGACTCTCCCGATGCATGTTTGATACCCACCTTCAGCAAAGAAACGCAATGCAGCGCTCAGTTTGACTATGGGAGAATATCTAAACTACTTCTTGTTTGGTGGTACATAATAAAGACTTACAAAGTCCAAATATATAATTATTGTAGAGCTGTTCATACTTATTTTTTATTTATTAATTCATTTATTTAATTTCATTATTGTTAAAAAATATAATATAGAGCTAAAAAGTGATTATTAAGTGACGCCAAATTCAGCAATAATTATTCCTTTTTATTCATGATTGGAAAAATCTTCTATTCCTAGAGAATTGAATTTCTCGAGAATATTTATGATTGGGTTCCAAATGTCATGGGCAGGACAACTAGTCCAGTCAAAGTAGACAATGAAATAGCGAAGGTGCGAGATAAGGCTGGGTATTGTAAAATTCGTGCTGGAAGGGGACTAAATATCGTAATCTATATCCTTAAGTATAAAATTTGATTTTACTGTTGTATCTGCATAGTAAATTCACCTTTGTACATTTTCACCGCCCTACAGGACTTAATCAATTTATGAAGCATACCGATAGTTGTCTTCAATTAAATCGTTGTCGCGTGTAAAGCGAACGCAGATTGCTGATCTAAATCAGCTTTAGCGAACCAAATGACAACACAACTTTCCACGTTGAAAGCTATGCATCTACTGTCTGTTTATTTCTTGTTAGAAAACAAAGAAAAATCCGTGGTGAGATTAGCTTTGAAACTCACCACAAGCAGATTGAGACTGAGATTGAGACAAGGGAACTGATGAGATCCAGTGGCGTGGATCGAAACTTGTCTTCCCTGCCTTCCCCCTTGGCGAACAATGCCAAACCTTCTCCACTAATAAATTAGTTGTTTTAAATATTAAAACAACAACAATGGGATTAAGCCAGACTATTTTGAAAAATCAAAATTATTTATACCCATGGTAATGGCCGGCAATGACGGAAAGGTGACTGTTCTTGAATTTTTTTCGATCGTTCCCAACGCCACTCTCACCCGCCCCTGCCGACCGACGGGGCCACCGCCGTATATCGTAGGGAGCGCGTACACCCCATAGTCCGAACTGTGGAGGTTTAGTAGGAGGCAAAATCTGCTACAGTAAAACATCATCCGGTTAAACATTTAAACAATAACTAAAAACTATAAAAAAAAAAACAGTAATACAATATACAGAACTTAAA
The DNA here is from genome assembly GCF_047663935.1 of Musca autumnalis. Taxonomy (NCBI): domain Eukaryota; kingdom Metazoa; phylum Arthropoda; class Insecta; order Diptera; family Muscidae; genus Musca; species Musca autumnalis. The sequence continues at coordinate 123,233,400 of NW_027411644.1, read as the reverse complement.
CTATAATTAATCTGACAACTTCTGGCTTACTAATTCAACTTCGTAAAATATTATTTTGTATGACATATGATATGCTACTCTATCTAATCTGCTACAGTAAAACATCATCCGGTTAAACATTTAAACAATAACTAAAAACTATAAAAAAAAAAAACAGTAATACAATATACAGAACTTAAACTATAATTAATCTGACAACTTCTGGCTTACTAATTCAACTTCGTAAAATATTATTTTGTATGACATATGATATGCTACTCTATAGTTTGTTATTAATATCACACAAAGATCTAAGAGGATTACTTAATTCATAATTCTAGCTAAATTAAGTCTAAGTGGAATATAATTCCGCGTATTACGAGAAGGGTTATTAAAGTTTAGTTCGCCAATTAGAAACTGCGAATCGATTTGACCACGCAACAATTTGATGATGAACATTCCTCTAAGCATTAAGCGTATTTTTTCCAGCGTTGGAAGATCTATAAGTTTTAGTCGGTTTTCGAATGGTAGAAGAGTTTCATTTGAATTCCATCTTAAACCTCTAAGAGCAAACAGAAGGAATTGAATTTGTACTGATTCTAATTGCTTGGAATATACTTTATAAAAAGGACTCCATTGTACATAGTCATTTTCTAAAGTAGGTCGATCCAGGCTAACAAATAAGCGCTTAGTTACATAAGGATCATCGAATTCCTTAGACCAGAACTTAATAAACCCTCCCAGCAAAATTTTATGGAAGTGGTTCCATGAGATGCCATGTTTTCACTGGATCTTTTGCATTGGTTCAAATGAAGTCGTGAAAGATCCGATCTTTTCATCAGCATTTGAACCCATTCGAAGGAATTCGTGAAAGATCCGATCGTTTCATCAGCATTTGAACCAATTCAAAGGAAGTCGTGATAGATCCGATCTTTTCCTTAGCATTTGAACCCATTCCATCGATGCAATAGAGATAAATTTTGTGTTTTTATTTTTACACATGTATATATTCTTTTATTTATCTAAATATGTACGTTTAAAGCAATGTAAGATTTATTATGCTAGGAAGTCCCAATCATTGAGCTAAAAGTAGAGTAGGACTGCACTCTTTGTTATTAGTCGTGTTCCTTTACGTGCCTGAGGTTACCAGTTTTTACCCGCAAAGTGTTTCCTTACTTTTAAAAGCATACAATTTATATGAAAGCAGTTCACCACTTTTACCATTTTTGAAACAATTACCGTTTTTAAAGACCAATTATAAAAGTTTCCTGCTCAACAAGTGGATTTGTAGATCCCTACAAAACAACAAACATTTTCAAAACGTTGTAAAATAAAATTCATGAAATAGTAATCTGCAGTTGGAGTCAATGTCGAAATCTGCACTGCACTGATGGGAAGTAAAATCCTTTTGTAAAAAAAGTCTGGAAAATAGGCCAGCTACTGAAGCCCGCTTTTCGCTTTTGTCGCCCGTAGGGTCCTTGTGGCTATAGTTCTTCCAGCATCAGAAATAACTTTCCAGTTGCCGATCAATAGCATAGGATCCGTAAGCAGTACAACAACTGCGCTGAAGGCCATCTCCATCTCCATATTAGCCGAGGGCTTACTCAGAGCAAGCCGTGCGATAGAACAGTGATAGTGACACTTGATTTAGCAAAGTCCTTTGATATTGTCAAGCACCCTCGTTGTTTGATGTCATCGAGCAGACTACGCACCGTCCAAGTTTGAAACGTTGGATAATAAATTTTAAGTGTGGACGATAGTAGTACGTAGAATTTAGGATCAAGAAGTCCAAGACCCGTAGAGTGAAGAAAATCTCTTCTAAATTCCAAACGCTGCAGACGACATTGAGATCGTAACGTATGCGAATGATTGTACTATCTTGGCGTCAGGTGCCTTCCTTGACGACATTTGTGAAAGACTGAACTCCTTTTTGTCTGATCTTAGCATTTTTTCCACGCGAGGAATATGCAAATACCAGCCAATAAATCTACGGCCACTCTGTTCACTACCTGGGTGGCAGAGTTGGGAACAATAGAGTTGAATGTCATGGTCGATGATAGCAGAATTCAGACCACAGACACAGGCAGCAAGAGAACCTCTAGATCAACAAGCCTTTCAACCAGGTTTAAGTAGCATTCACACGAATGCAGTCGCAGATGCAGTAAACAGTTATCGTGTGAATGCGGTCTTTGGAGAACATCCACCATCTATCGATGCTGAGAAGCGCCAGCTGTCAGGACAAACCAGAGTAGTTTTGGGTCAATACGCTCGGGATGGTGCAGCCGTCAAAATTCCTATAGGGCAAGTACTGACGACACCGTGGAAAACATCTGCCAGGCATACAGCACAGGCCCCCACGACACACTGCTCCTTTTAAATTGCCCTACCAATCCTGCTAAGAAACTTAAGTTTGCAGCTTTGTGGTTACAAACCATATAAATAGCGAAATAGCCACATTCTTACGACTGATAGACCCAGAGTCAGATTTTATATTTTACTAGCGGACCCGGCAAACTTCGTCTCGCTATTGAGGAATAAAATTTCATACAAAAACTCAATTTTCGATTTTTCCAATTTTCCGACTTTTCCAGAGAGATTTTCCAAAATTTTCTTCCGTAAAGACCTTCTCCTGGAAAATGCGAATAACTGACAAAAAATTTTACAGAAATCGGCCTAGCCGTTCTCATTTTATGAATTACTATACATTTTTTACACCATTTTTATATATATAGATTTTATTAATTCCTTTCAATTAATAAAATAAAAAACATGAAAATCATTTTTCAATACAGCATTTTCCATTTTCCGAACAAGGCGTGAAAATTACATGCCAAAGGGTTGGTGAAAATGACATGCCAAAGATTAGTGAAAATGCTATTCTTGGGAATTGGTTAAGATGGCATGCCAAAGGATCGGTATAGATGCCATGCCAAAGAATTGTTGAAGATGCCATTCCATCGAGTTAGTAAAGATGACATGCTTAGGATCTGAAAATGAATTGCATCTTTTAGGGGTCACGCTCTTGTAAAAAGAATGAGTGAAGATGCTGAAAAAATGACATTCCATTTTACTTGCACCCATTCTTGAAGAGCATATTTGGCATCGATCATTTTGCTGGGCTAGCGCGGACTTTGCTTTATTTACACAATTTAAATGTGGAAATCTTCAAAATCTGTTATAAAATATAATTTAATGAAAACCATAAATTTGGAAATTATTATATAAATAACGAAAAAATAAATACTCACCACGGGAATGACTAAATTTCAGGAACATACACAAAAAAACTAAACACTTCAACAGCTCTTAAACAGCTGACTACATTTTTCACTTCTGTCGAGTTTTAAAACTAATGTAAATTGTTATTACATTGATAGATTACATCTAACCAAAAATCGATTTAAAGCATTTTTTAATAAACCTATTTGCCCACGGGAATAAACAAAAAATTGAGACAATGATTACATTTTTTGATAGATTACATCTAACCAAAAATCGATTTAAAGCATTTTTTAATAAACCCATTTGCCCACGGGAATAAACAAAAAATTGAAACAAAATCAAAAAATAAAATCTTTATATATAAAACTCAATTGTCGTTTGTTGGTAATTGAATCAGTTGAAAACGGCTAGAGCGATTTGGATAATTTTTTGTAAAAATGTTAGTCATAGTCCAGTTTAGGTTTTTATGCAAAGAAAAATTGGCCACGCCCACTTTTCCGCCCACTTTTATAAATATGTTATATCTACGGAACTACTCAATAGATTTTCCTGAAATTTGCAGGGAACGTAAAGTGATGGCCCCAGGTTGAAATAGGCTACATATTTGGTTGAATTTCGGATCGGGCGGGGTACCTCCCCTATGCCCTATTTTTGTAAAAATGCAATATTTGCAACAATTACAAATGTATCGCCTTGAAAATTAATTTCCGAGTCAATGGCGATTGTGTCTCCGACCTTACGTGCTTAAGACTGGACAACGCCCACTTTTTTAAATATGTTATATCTACGAAACTACTAAATCGATTTTCCTGAAACTTTCAGCGAATGTACAGGGTTGGTCCCCGATAAAAATAGGCAACATATTTTTTGACTTTCGGATCGGGCGGGTACCTCCCCTATGCCCTTTTTTTTTTGTAAAAATGCAATATTTGCTACAAATACGAATGTATCGGTTTGGGAATTTATTTGCAAGTCAATGACGATTGTGTCTCCAACCTTACGTACTTATTTTGTGACTTAAGATCCGACCACGCTCACTTTCTAATTAGGTTATATCTACAGGGGATTTTCAAGAAAATCGCGATTTGTCTAAACTTTTAAATCTTTATAAATACAAATCAAATATCGTTCGTTGGTAATGGCATCAGTTGAGAACGGCTGGACCGATTTTCGACCTGGGTTTTTATGCAAAGAAAATTTGATCATGCCCACTTTTACGCCCAATTTTTTCAATTTTCTATTTTTATCATTTCTACAAAAACTACTGATCCGATTTTCCTGAAATTGCCAGGGAATGTACAGAGATGGTCCCCGCTTAAAATAGGCTACAAATTCAGTTGAATTTCGGAAAGGGCGGGGAACTTCCCCTATACCCTACTTTTTTAAAAATGTTATATTTACAATAATTACGAATGTATCTATTTAGAAGTTAATTTTCGAGACAATTGTGGTTGTGTCTCCGACCTTACCTACTTTTTTAGGAACCACAGACTTGACCATGCCCACTTTTTAAAATATGTTACATCTACAAAACTACTGAACCGATATTCGTGAAAATGTCAGGGAATGCACTGGCATATTTTCTTGAATTTTGAAGAGGGCATATTTAAAAAAACGCCTTACCTTTATGAATAAAAATCAAATGCTGTCATAACCACGCCCCCGAAAACAGGTTACATATTTTATTGAATTCCAGAGGAGGCGGGGTGATATTTTTTAAAAACACGTTATATTTGCAAAAATTATGTATGTATCGGAATAAAAATTTACGGATTAATCTTGGGGCCTGTTTTTTTTAGCCTGTTTTTTTAGTATGTCATAACTCCAATACTACTGAAGGGATTTCTATAAAATTTGCAGCAAAAGCTCAATGTTTGCCGTTGTTATGTGGGTTACCTTCCCCATGCCTTTCTGTTAAACGCTATATGTATAAGCCAAACTTATGATTATATCGGTTTCAGCATACATTTTGGTAGGCAATGAAGTTGTGTGCAACCTAGGACCGGACCAGGCCCACTTTTTTTAATATGTTATATCTTGAAAACTGATGACCACGCCCACTCTTTTCAAAACATTATTTTTCCAAAACTACTGAACCTAATTTTCAGAAAATATTCAGGAATGTCTCGTGGTCCAAAATGCTATATATTTGTAGACGAATTTCGGGGCCTATTATTTTATAATCGGTGTATTTGTTAAACTAATGAGTGCATCAGGTTGCAAATTAGTTTTCGAGACAACGGTGGTTGTCCCCCGATCAAGAAAAACTATATATTTACAAATGTACTTAAATGGTGAGGTTCAACGGTCCATCAGCCATGAAAAGCTAAAACATATAGGTCTAAATAAGCGCGATAATTCGATTTAATCTTTTTTTAACTTTTATTATTAGATCGCTTTAGGATAAAGACAGTGACATGGACGATAATAAATCCTAAAAGGCACAAATTGGCGAAAAATCCGACAAAGTCCGTAAGAGAAAAGAAAGGTTACGGACAAAATCTGTTGATAAATTTAAAATCCTTCTCGGTTTGACAATGGACCGAAGAAGTGAGGTAGAAAATACCTACTTTTGAATTAAAACTCATTACGACGGGCCAGCAACGCGGACCGGGGTCTGCTAGTTATATTTATGAAATTAAAATTGACTTGGTTCTAGAATAACTCGTCGTATTTTTTTTTATATAATATATTTTGAAGTATTAATGAATATCAGTGTTTTTTGAGCGCAAAACAAACCAAATTTTTTCATATAAATATGTAGAATATTTTGTTTTTGAGCCTCGTAAACGGACATTTTGTTTCTAAGAATTTAAATATTTTCAATATTTTTAACCCTTAATGCGACGAGACACATAAAGCAGTCTTTTCGAAATATTCATCTACACATATATCAAACATGAAAGATAAATTGATACGAAATTCTAAAAAGTTTTATGCTTTTGGGAGGGTTGGCGTTTTTTGTTTGGGATGACGACTTCTATTTTGTTTTTCAAAATAGTCAGGCTTAATCCCATAGTCGTTGTTTTAATATTTTATTAAAACAACTTTAATTTATTAGTGGGAAAAAATTTATGCTTTTATAAACTCAAAACGCAGATCCACCAATTTTTCAAGCTCCCTTAAGACGATGATATAACCATTACGGAAATAGGTTTAACTTAGCCCCGCGTAGATTTTGTTTTATATTCCGATACGAATCGTACCAAATAAACGAGGTTTCGTTTAGATTACAATTCTACAATGTTGTCTGATGTTCTTCACTTCAATTATTCACAAAGCACACAGCATAACTCTACTAGGCACAAAGCTGAATCAACGAGGCAGAGGAACGATTGTTAAGAACAAAGGGGGCAGAGGTAATAAATACACGAGAGTAGAAGGGGTAATAATGAATGACTTCACAATATAAGCTACACAGTTGTATGATCAAAACAAATAAGAGAGATAGTGAATAACAAATACAACAGCAAAATAATCATGTCAAATTGAGACTACTCGATAATTTCATGATTGTTGCAAATTCTATACAGTAGTTGATTTTGTAATACTGACCCAAATAAAGTAAATGCTCAATAAAATTTATGTTACAGTTCAATTTTTAAATTGACGAGACTTCATCAAAATTAAATTTAATCTACTTGTTATATTCACAACAATATATTCGATAAGAAAGCTAATCATTACTTATTGCTTATGAAACTTGATAGGGTGAGTTTCAGGAATTTGTTATTACAATGGGTATATTATTTATATGAAGGAACGCAAAAGCTAAAATTTAACAGTGGTACTTCCAAGACTATCTATGTTTCATCTGGTGTTCTCCAAGTCAGTCATCTTTGTCCTATTATTTTCACCCTTTTCATTATTGATTTCCCAACTAATTTTATATGGAAGGTGCTTACACCTGGGAAGTTTTTGCAGATTCTGATACTAGAATGCTCATAGATGAGAAATATCAAGAAACAAAAAAAAATCCCCGGAGGGATTTTCAAATAAATCGCGATTTAAGTCACATTTTTAAGAGTTCTTTAGGTTTTTACGATTTTGCGTGGAAACCGCGAGTCCTATTTAAATCGGCCTAAAGAAAATTTTGTAGCTGTGAAAATTCTTCACAAGATTGACCTTTATAAAATGTTCGTAAGTTTTGCCGTTTTTATACCCTCCACCATATGGAGGGTATAATTAAATTTGTCATTCCGTTTGTAACACATCGAAATATTCGTCGGAGACCCTATAAAGTATATATATTATTGATCAGCATAAAATTTTATGTCGATTTGACCATGTCCGTCCGTCTGTCTGTCTGTTGAAATCAAGATACAGCTCGCAATTTAAAAGATAGAGAGTCAAAATTTGGTACAGAAGTTTTTATTACTTGCAGGATGGTTGGTATTGAAAATGGGATATATCGGTCCACGTTTTGATATAGCCCCCATGGAACGGTACCTCCCGATTTTCGGTATTTTTAAGGTTTTAGCTTCATTATCCTACCAAAATGACTGAAATTTGGTACGTAGTCTTCTTTAGGGGTATAAAACTTTCCCCCAGAATTTTGTCGGTATCGGTCCACACCTTCATATAGCCCCTATAGAACGGTACCTCCCGATTTTCGGTATTTTTAAGGTTTTAGCTTCATTATCCTACCAAAATGGCTAAAATTTGGTACGTAGTCTTCTTTAGGGGTATAAAATTTTCCCCCAGAATTTTGTCGGTATCGGTCCACACCTTCATATAGCCCCCATAGAACGGTACCTCCCTATTTTCGGTATTTTTAAGGTTTTAGCTTCATTATCCTACCAAAATGGCTGAAATTTGGTACGTAGTCTTCTTTAGGGGTATAAAACTTTCCCCCAGAATTTTGTCGGTATCGGTCCACACCTTCATATAGCCCCCATAGAACGGTACCTCCCGATTTTCGGTATTTTTAAGGTTTTAGCTTCATTATCTCTCCTGATTTTCGGTATTTTGAACGTCGTGGCCTGAATATTCCACCGAAATGTCTGAAACTTGGTATTTAGACTTCGTTGAGGGTACTCAAACTTCCCCTTTACATTTGTCGGTATCGGTCCACGCCTATATATAGCCCCCATGGAAAGGTATCTCCCGATTTTTCGTATTTTGAAGGTTGTGTCTTTAATATTCCACATAAAATGGCTGAAATTTGGTATTTAGTCTTCAATGTGATATAAAACTGTTCACCAGAAATATGTCTGCACAGGTCCACGCTTTCATATTGCCCCATTTCTGACTACAATTCGTCGGTATAGGTCCACGTTTCGATATAGCCCCCATATAACGGTACATCCCGATTTTCGTAATACTGAAGAGTGTGACGTCAATATCCAACCGAAATGGCTGAAATTCGTTATTTCGTCTTCCAAGAGTTATAAAATATTCCAGAAGAGTATAATCAGTATAGGTCCACGTCTTCCTATATCCCCATAGAAGCGTACTTCTTGATTCTCTTACCGAAATATAGGAAATTTGGTATTTAGTGTTCTTTGAGCCTAAAAACTTTCCGTCAGAAATTTGTCGGTATAGATCGACGTTTTGAAATAGCCCCCATAGAATGGTGCCTCACATAGTTTTAACGAAATTGCTGAAATTTAGTATTAAGTCTTCTTCATACACGAAAGGAAACTAATTATTCCATTTTACTTCAATACAACTTGTGGTGGAGGGTGTAACAAGTTCGGCCCGGCCGAACTTAACGCCGTTCTTACTTGTTGAGATATATAAGTTCAAATTGAAACAATGCACTGACTGTATCGCCTCCTTATAAAACAATGTCATTACTGCAATTTCCCAAATTAAACTTATATATTTTGAAAATGGTAAAACCTAGGAAAAAATAAAACATACAATCTTGTAGAGAATTTTCTAAACTTCAACATTTTCTTTAGTCCCATTTTGATATGACTTGCGGTTTCCAAGCAAAATCTTGAAGACTTAAGATAAAAACCTAAAAATTCGAACTGAACCTCTATATCTCAAAAATGATAAAACCTACGAAAAAACCTTAAGGTCAGTCTTGTAGGGAATTTTCACAGCCACATCATTTTCTTTAGACTCATTTCGATACGACTTGCGGTTTTCAAGCAAAATCGTGAAAACCCAAAAAACCCCTAAAATTGTGAATTTTGATGGCGATTTATTTAAAAATCCCTCCGGCGATTTTTTCTGCTTTTTTTTATCTATGAACCTTGCTGTTTCAGAATCAGCGAAATCTTCCCATGTGTAAGTGGTTTTCATCAAAAGTTAGTTAAGGCGCACTGAGCATGATATGGTTTTATAAGGAGGGGATACAGTCAGTGCATTGTCTCAATTTGAACTTCTATATCTCAAAAACGGTAAAACCTACGAAAATATCATAATGGCCAATCTTATGGAGAATTTTCACAGCTACAACATTTTCCTTAGGCCCATTTACATAGGACTCGCGGTTTCCAAGCAAAATCGTGAAAACCTAAAGAACCCCTAAAAATGTGAACTTAAATCGCGATTTATTTGAAAATACCTCCGGCGATTTTTTTGTTTCTTGAGATTTCTCATCTACGAGCATTTTAGTTTCAGAATCTGCAAAAACTTTCCAGGTGTAAGCACCTTCCATTTAAATTTGGTTAAGGCACACCGTGTACATAGTTAATTCGCCAATCCATGCGAGCAGAATATCCTGCAATCTGACTTATATCGTTTTTATGCGTAGTACAACGAAAACCTAAATGAATAAACTTGCGCAAAAGCTTTAATACGAAGTATTATTTTCACGAGCTTGAACGTTGCCAACAGACGGATATGCGTAATTCGACTCAGAAAGTTCTTCTACGTATATCTCTAGAAGAAACTATGGGTCTATCTCGTTTCCTAAATACTTCCAACAGACAAATACTTCTACACCTCAATACATACATTTTAATAACATTTGTATCTGTTACTGTTTATAATAACAGAAAATGTTGTAAATATGTATATTATATTAGTATGTAAGGATAAATGTAATATCTACAGACTCAATAAAAAATCTAAAACTTAATATTCCCTCCATACTATGGTGGAGGGTACAAAATCGTGGATATAAGTCATTCTACGTGAAAGAAGGAAGAACGGTATATTTTTTAATTTACATAATTTGACTTATGTAGTTCTTTCTGAAATCAACATACATGGTTTTTTTAAAACGATACTCACCACCGGAATGACTAAATTTCAAGAACATACACAAAAAAAAACTAAACACTTCAACAGCTCTTAAACAGCTGACTACATTTTTCACTTCTGTCGAGTTTTAAAACTAATGGAAATTGTTATTACATTGATAGATTACATCTAACCAAAAAATCGATTTAAAGCATTTTTTAGTAAACATATTTGCCCACGGGAATAAACAAAAAATTGAGACAAAATCAAAAAATAAAATTATATTTATGAAATTAAAATTGACTTGGTTCTAGAATAACTCGGCGTATTTTTTTATATAATATATTTTGAAATATTAATGAATATCAGTGTTTTTTTTAGCGCAAAACAAACCAAATTTTTTCATATAAATATGTAGAATATTTTGTTTTTGAGCCTCGTTAACGGACATTTTGTTTCTAAGAATTTAAAATTTTTCAATATTTTTAACCCTAAATGCGTCGAGACACATAAAGCAGTCTTTTCGAAATATTCATCCATACATATATCAAACATGAAAAATAAATTGATACGAAATCCTAAAAAGTTTTATGCTTTTATAAACTCAAAACGCAGATCCACCAATTTTTCAAGCTCCCTTAAGACGATGATATAACCATTACGGAATTAGGTTTAACTTACCTCCGCGTAGATTTTGTTTTATATTCCGATACGAATCGTACCAAATAAACGAGGTTTCGTTTAGATTACAATTCTACAATGTTGTCTGATGTTCTTCACTTCAATTATTGCAAATTCTATATAGTAGTTGTTGTTGTAATACTGACCCAAATAAAGTAAATGCTCAATAAAATTTATGTTACAGTTCAATTTTTAAATTGACGAAACTTCATCAAAATTAAATTTAATCTACTTGTTATACGAGGGCGGTTCGGAAACTTCTTAGCCTATCAATGAAAGAGAATATGTAGTTAGTTTTTCAAAAATATTTTTTTTTTTTCAATATAATCTCCTGAAACTTCAATACACTTAGTCCAACGCTTTTCTAGAAATTCTATCCTTTGATTAAAATAGTTTTCCTCAAGGTATTCAAAATAGTGGTTTACAACTGTAATTGCATCCTCATTTGAGGTAAAACGCTTGCCAGCAAGGATTTTTTTAGATTTGGGAACAAGTAAATTCACTGGGAGCTACATCAGGAGAATAAGGTGGGTGGTCAAGCAACTCGTACTTTTATTCGTTGATTTTAGCCATTGTGCGCTGGTGCGTTGTCTTGATGAAAAATTATTTTTTTGTGTTGTAACCCAGGACGTTTTTCTCGAATTTGTACATTTAATTGATCCAAAAGGTTGCAATAGTACTCTGAATTTATTGTTTTACCCTTTTGCAGATAGTCAATCAATAAAACACCTTTGAAGTCCCAAAAAACCGTTGCCATAACCTTACCAGCCGATTGAATTGTTTTTGCCTTTTTCGGGGCACTTCCTCCAGCTTCAGTCCATTGTTTGGATTGTTCTTTTGTCTCTGGAGTATAGTGGTGGATCCATGTCTCATCAACAGTTATGAAACGACGCTTAAAATACATTTTATTTCGCTTAAAACAATCCAAACAAGCTTGAGAAATGTTCATTCTTATGCGTTTTTGATCGACTGTTAACAAATGCGGCACCCATCTTGCAGAAAGCTTTTTCATCTGTAGTTCTTCATGCAAAATTAAATGGACTCGATCATTTTAGATGCCCATGATATTAGCAATTTCACGCTTTTTTATTCGTCGATCATTTAATACCATATCATGCGCTTTGGCTACAATTTCTGTTGTTGTTGCTGTTTTTGGACGTCCACTACTTGGTTCATCTTCAACGCTTGTACGACCACGTTTAAATTCAGCAACCCAATTTTTTACTGTTGCATATGAAGGAGCACTTTCACCTAGCACATTCACCATATCATTATGAATTTCTTGTCCCGATTAACCGTTTTTATGTAAATTTTTAATGACAGCACGCATTTCTAATTTTTCCATTGTAAAAAAATTGCGGATGCGTCTTTTTTGAACACCTGTTTCTATATGAAGGAGTTGCCAGATCGAAACAAAATTTAACATGTGTTCATAACAGAGATGGAAGCTTCCAAAACACTTAACTTTTTTCTAAAAAGTTTCCGAACTGCCCTCGTATTCACAACAATATATTCGAAAAGAAAGCTAATCATTACTTATTGCTTATGAAACTTGATAGGGTGGGTTTCAGGAATTGTTTATTAAAATGGGTATATTATTTATATGAATTAACGCAAAAGCTAAAATTTAACAGTGGTACTTCCAAGACTATCTATGTTTCATCTGGTGTTCTCCAAGTCAGTCATCTTTGTCCTATTCTTTTCACCCTTTTCATTATTGATTTCCCAACAGTACATAGTTAAATATTCTAATATCTTAATTAACCAGATGACCGGAAAGAATTTCGTTAATTCGCCAATCCATGCGAGCAGAATAACCTGCAATCTGACTTATATCGTTTTTATGCGTAGTACAACGAAAATCTAAATGAATTAAACTTGCGCAAAAGCTTTAATACGAAGTATTATTTTCACGAGCTTGAAACTATAGAAACATTACTCAATCAATAAGTAATAATAGATAACTCTGATGCAAATCTGTAACGATTTTCACCAAAAGCAATAGCGTTCTTCCTATTCCCCAATTTTCAGCCGAATCGGACAATATGTAAATGCGACTTGTACGAGTACATTGCCATCAGACGGATATGCGTAATTCGACTCAAAAAGTTCTTCTACGTATATCTCTAGAAAAAACTATGGGTCTGTCTCGTTTCCTAAATACTTTCAAGAGACAAATACTTCTACACCTCAATACATAAATTTTAATACCATTTGTATCTGTTACTGTTTATAATAACAGAAAATATTGTAAATAGGTATATTAGTATGTAAGGATAAATGTAATATCTACAAACTAAATAAAAAATCTAAAACTTAATATTCCCTCCATACTATGGTGGAGGGTACAAATTGGGATATAAGTCGTTCTACGTGAAAGAAGGAAGAACGGTATATTTTTTAATTTTCATAATTTGACTTATGTAGTTCTTTCTGAAACCAACATACATGGTTTTTTTTTTTAACGATAAGCGGTAAAACACTAAACTGTCTTAAATATCATTATTGGATTTCATTTTGATAAAAAAGTTGTTAATAGGAAATTTATTATCCTTTCTTATATTCATGCGGATTTTACGCTAACGAGTAGCGGGTACTTACTGGTATATAAATAAGTTCTGTTTTGAATGCAATTCCGAAAATTATTAAACAATTTTTAAAAAAATTGGAAAATTTTTACCAAACTTATCTTAGGAACGGACAACACTTTTGCCAAGTATAGCTCTGAGAAAGTATGTCTACGAGGCATCACTAACTTAAAATATACATACATAAGTCGGCTTATGTATGAATTTATATTTGAATACCACAGACATGCATTTTAGAAAACGATAAGTGGTAAAATTTTAAGCATTCGTGAGTAATAATACTGGATTTTATTTTGATAAAAAAGTTGTAAATAAGAACGGGTGGAGCTATGTTCTGAATATTGGTCCATTTATTTATTATCCAATTTTATATTCATGTAGATTTTCCGCAAAAGAAGTAGCGGGCACTTGTTGGTAGACATATATTTTTAACCTTTTCTCGAATCAATTAAATAATTTTCTATACAAATATGTACATATATAAGGTTAATTAATGACTCAAATTAGATTATCTGTGTACAAATTGCGCCACAACCGCTTTATCTGTGCTGCACGAATTAAAATTGATAATTTTATTTACGCAAACGTATTACATGTGTTTTATAATTAAATGGATTAAAACGAAAATTCAAAAGTACTAATAACTCACATCCATGTGCATGTATATATGTATGTACATATTTAACTGTAATTGGTGTCATAATTATGGCGATTATCACCGCTTGACCAAACCTTTTGTATCTAAAATATACACACAGACAAAATATTTTGATAATTATCGTTTACTTAATTTAAGGGATTTTACAAAGGCATTTATAATTGAAAGGATGTTTATATTGTGCGACAGTCATAAAGTCGGAAATATTTAAGTAGGTGACATTCATGTGTTGAATGAATAACAAATGGACATCTAAAGGATAAATAATTTTCTTAGAATTTGTTCGCAGGTACTATCACAACGATATTAATATTGTAACAGGGAATTTCTTTGGTAGTTGTCCAGGAAAAATACCCCTTACAAAACCCAGTAATAATCCATTAATTTAACAAGGCCACTAAAATAAATAGTTAATTAAGAAGTCACATCTTTTAGCATTACTTATTTTAGTGGCCTTGTCAACTTAATGGGTTAGAATGGTATTTTGTAACGGGTATTTTTGCTGGGAATGTAACATACTGTTATGTTACGATATTGTGTCATATCTAGGGTGTCCAAACCCGAAACCGGTTTTCGCCAAAAACGTAATTTTCGGTTAACCGAAAAAAGGTTATTTGTGCCGTTTTTTTAAAGTACTAATATATTTAAATTTCGTAACAAGTGTGTTCTTGAAGGTAAACTAAACTTAACTAACACAAGGTACGGCAAATGTCAGATACCTTTACATTTGAAAAATGTGTAAAATGTAAAGTGCCAGCAAAATGTTTGCCTCCAAAGATGCAGTAAAATCATATGTACAAGTGATCTGGAAGTGCATCAAATTATGCATTTTCACGCATGATTTTTACAAAAGCGTGACTACGGAAAGATGCACTCCATTAGCACTGCATTTTACCTAACCCTTTGGAATCGCATTTTAACTAACCCTTTAGGGTAGAACACTCGTAGGATGTAGTCCAATTTGCATCCACAGCACGTGTTTTGAGGCAGTGCTTTGGATTGAATTTAAAGACACTCTTCATAGTATAGTGTGTCCAAATCTGAACCGGTCTCGATATAATTTGGCACGTTGATTTTTGGAACAAATTCCGTCAGACATTCCAAATTTCAGCGACATTGGACACATATAGCGTGTTTAATGCATCAAGTACAGAAATCGGCCGAAAATATATATAGGAGCAATATCCGAATCTGATATAATTTGGCACATTTATGTCTAGACCAAATTCCGTTACGCATTCCAAATTTCGGCGAAATTGGACATATATAGCGAGTTTGGTGCATAAAATGCAGGAAATCGGCCGAAAATATATACAGGAGCTATATCCAAATCTGATATAATTTGGCACATTTATTTCTAGACCAAGTTCTATAACTCATTCCCAATTTCAGCGAATTTGGACATATATAGCGTGTTTGGTGCATAAAATAAGGAAATCGGCCGAAAATATATGTATATGGGAGCTATATCCAAATCTGAACCAATCTCGATATAATTTGGCACATTTATTTCTAGAATAAATTCCGTCAGACGTCCAAAATTTCAGCGAAATTGGATATATATAGCATGTTTGGTACATAAAATAAGGAAGTCGGCCGAAAATATATGTGTATGGGAGCTATATCCAAATCTGAACCGATTTTGATATAATTTGGCATATTTATTTCCAGAGCAAGTTCGGTCACACATTCTAAATTTCATTGAAATTGGACATAAATAGCATGTTTGGTATATAAAATAAGGAAATCGGCCGAAAATATATGTATGTGGGAGCTATATCCAAATCTAAACCGATTTGAATATAATTTTATAAATTTATTCCTACATCAAATTCCGTCACACATGCAAAATTTGAAGATTGTATCTGTAATAGTTCTAAAAATATTTGCATACAAAATCTAATTTTTTTGGAGGTACCTCCGGTTTTGATGCTATATCTCCAAATCAACGAGAAATTTCAAAAAATTATAGATCCTATTTTCATTCCAGGGCATGTAGCAATGTATCCTAAAAATTTCAGTAAGATCTGTTTAGCGGTTTTCGAGTCTATAAGGCACAAACAAACAAAGGTACAAACAAATTTCAATTTTATATACATACTAGCTGACCCGGTCCGCGTTGCTGGCCCGTTTTTAGTTTTCCGTGTAAACATTTATAACCCATCTATATATTTCTATATACACCTTTTCAGATTCAATTCGAATCATTCTAGTTGTAATTCCAGAATTCCATTTTTAATTCGTAACATTTTATTTGTAATTCGAGAATTGCATTTGTAATTCCAAACATTTCAATTGTAATTCGAATTTATCTGTTTGTAATTTGAGTTATTATATTTGTAATTCGAATTGTTCTATTTGTAATTCGACTTATTTTACTTGTAATTCGAACTATTTTATTTGTAATCCGAATTATTCCATTTGTTCCTTTCCTTTTTATAAATGAAATAATTCAAATTACAAAAGGAATATTTTGACTTACAAATAGAATAGTCGAATTACAAATGGAATAATTTGAATTACAAATAGAATAATCGAATTATGAATGAAATGTTGCGATTTTCGAACCGAATTGACGTAACTATGCATTCTTCTTGAAACTTCATAAAATAAAATTTTTAGGAAAACTCTCATGTAATTGTATCTCTAGATTTAAAATAGAAAATTCTTTTAATATTACCCTCCATCATATGATGAAGGGTATAGCTAACTTTTTGTTTCCGTTTGTAAAACTTCGAATTTTTTTATCAAAACAGCCCGCAATATTTAACATTGATGAATTTCTCCTAGGATGTTTGGTATTGGAAGTGGGCTATACCGGTCCACGTTTTGATATAATTCCCATGGAACTGTACCACCCGATTTTCGGTATTCGCCATTAAATGGGATTTAGTCTTCCTTGGTGTATAAGCATTCCCATTCTGTGTCCAGTTTTTGATAAAGCACCCGCTGTTGGGTATTTTCAAGATTTGAGCCAAATTATTATACTGAAATGGCTATAATTTGGTTGGTTGGTGTCCGTTGGGGGTCGTAAATACTCCTGCAGAGAATTGTCGCTACAGGTCCACTTTTTGATAAAGCTCCCATAGAACGGTACCTCATGATTTTCTATAGTAAAGAGGTTTTGCCTAATTTTCCCACCGTAATGGTTGTTGTTGGTCTTCGTCGGGTGTCGTAAACATACCTGCAGAGACTTGTCGGTATAAGTCCACGTTCTGATATAGCTACCATAGAACAGTTTGGAGGTTTCCCACCGTCATGGCCACAATTTGGTATTTAGTCTTCGTTGTGGGTAGAAGACATTCCCACATAGACTATTAGGTTTTTATATAGACTACATAGAACGGTACCTCCTGATTTTCAGTATATGCCAGGTTTTAGCCGCATTATTCAACCGATATGGCTATATTTGGTATTTAGTCGCCCTTGGAGGTTTCAGCCACATTATCCAACCGAAATGGATAACATCTGGTTTCAATATAAATTATGGTGAATGGTAAAAAAGTTTGGCGCGGTCGAACTTTACGCCGTTTTTACTTCTTGTTAACAAAGTGCTGATTAACTGAATACGTTATTATTTTAAGTTCCTAAACATGAAAACATCAGTTACTCATGAAAAATGAATTCAAAATGCTAGTTGAATTTATCTAGACTTTTCTGTATAAAAAACGTGATCGTGATCGAGTTATTCCAAGCACTGCAGTCAACGTTCATGTCGTGTTTGCAGTAAGAATAAAGTTTTCAAAAATTGGACGTAATCGCGGCATTCAGCTTCCAAAACTCCCATTAATGGCAGAAGCCACCATTGTTGATGTATTGAATACTAATATGTCTAATAATCTCTGAGATTTCGCGATTTTCGGTATTCTTACCACCTTATGAACCTACACAAAATTGTATCAAACTCGGTCCGGCCGATTCGGATGTTTAAAGAACTTGACTTGATATAGATTATAGATACACCGCATTTTTGGCCCGTCGTTTTAGTGACCAATGCTAATTTTTTAGACGTTCTAGTTATTTAAACATCTTTAAAATTAGGTTTTGCCTGATTTCACAATCGATTTTTTTGGAACTTCGGTCAAGCAACATTTAACATTATCGGGGTTGTACTGTATACCAACATGTGGGGATGATCGCGCATTCCCACTTATTGAAGCCAGTGTTTATAGCGTTTTGGTAGTCACGCTTACTAAAATTAAGTATATAAACTATAATTATACAATTTTGAAAAATTGGGCTGACCGCGATATTCCACTTCCGAGATGACCATTCGGGATCAAGACAATTATTACCATAGTATTGCAAGCAATTTTTAAACAATACGTTCAAAAATATCTTTGATTTCACGTTTTCTTTAAAAAAATTGTGGGGAAGGTACCCTGGTCACTCAACTGACCAATATAAAAAGTAGCTAAAAACCTATTCTCAGACCTAAAAACTCCACATACAAAATTGTGTGGAATTCGGTCCAGCCGTTTCGTAGGAGTTTAATTTCGAACATCATGGCAGACTCGAAGAATTTTATATATCTTTATATATAAAACTCAATTGTTGTTTGTTGGTAATTGAATCAGTTGAAAACGGCTAGAGCGATTTGGATAATTTTTTGTGGAAATGTTAGTCATAGTCCAGTTTAGGTTTTTATGCAAAGAAAAATTGGCCACGCCCACTTTTCAGCCCACTTTTATAAATATTATATCTACGGAACTACTCAATAGATTTTCCTGAAATTTGCAGGGAACGTAAAGTGATGGCCCCCGGTTGAAATAGGCTAAATATTTGGTTGAATTTCGGATCGGGCGGGGTACCTCCCCTATGCCCTATTTTTGTAAAAATGCAATATTTGCAACAATTACAAATATTTCGCCTTGAAAATTAATTTCCGAGTCAATGGCGATTGTGTCTCCGACCTTACGTACTTATTTGGGGCATTAACCCATATCGTACCGAGGAAAATTTTTTATTTATTTTTTTAAAAACAAAGCACTTTTTAGGGTAATTAGGACCCACTGATGTCAAAAATCAACTCAAAAAAATTTTCCGATTTTTCGTTTTCCCGGAAAGTGGTGTTCGAAATTTCGAACACTGGTACTTAAGCTATGTATATGTTTAGAAGTAAAATAAAATTGATTTATTTGCCGTTTTATTGATTTATTTCACAATTTTTGTATGAAAATATGGTTGAAGATTGGTATTGAGACTTCTTTGGACCTACAAAACTTTTCCCCGAAATGTGTCAGCACTGGTCCACGTTTTGGATTGCCCCCCATAGAACGGTACCGCCCGATTTTCGGGAGATCTCAAGGATTTAGCTGCATTATCCTACAGAAATGACTGCAAATTTATATATATTTAGTCTTTTTTGAGGTTACTTAACTTTCCTCCAGAAATTTGTCAGCATAGGTCCACGTTTTGTATAGCCTCCGTTGAATTGTACCTAACGATTTTAGGATATTTCAGGCTTTTAGCCGCACTATCCATTAGAAATGGCTGAATTGTAGTATTTAGTCTTATATTGTGCTATAATAACTTTTCCCCGCAATTTGTCAGTAAATTTCGACGTTTTGATATACCCATCGATATGTACGTTAAGTACCAGCGTTCGAAATTTCGAACAGTCAAATTTGCACATCTGTAAATTCGCGCTTGCGCATGTAAATCAAGTTTTCTATATTTTGTGAAACGGCTACATATATTGGCATAATTCCCCATGATTACTTTTTTAATTTAATTTCCAAAAATATAGGTTTTAAAAACCTACCCTTAACATCGAGGGGGACGGGGGGGGTTTTCAAGGGAACAATTTTTTTTTATTTGCTGACAGATTAGACTTTATACATATACCAAAACTTGTCTTTATATATAAAACTCAATTGTCGTTTGTTGGTAATTGAATCAGTTGAAAACGGCTAGAGCGATTTGGATAATTTTTTGTAAAAATGTTAGTCATAGTCCAGTTTAGGTTTTTATGCAAAGAAAAATTGGCCACGCCCACTTTTCCGCCCACTTTTATAAATATGTTATATCTACGGAACTACTCAATAGATTTTCCTGAAATTTGCAGGGAACGTAAAGTGATGGCCCCAGGTTGAAATAGGCTACATATTTGGTTGAATTTCGGATCGGGCGGGGTACCTCCCCTATGCCCTATTTTTGTAAAAATGCAATATTTGCAACAATTACAAATGTATCGCCTTGAAAATTAATTTCCGAGTCAATGGCGATTGTGTCTCCGACCTTACGTGCTTAAGACTGGACAACGCCCACTTTTTTAAATATGTTATATCTACGAAACTACTAAATCGATTTTCCTGAAACTTTCAGCGAATGTACAGGGTTGGTCCCCGATAAAAATAGGCAACATATTTTTTGACTTTCGGATCGGGCGGGTACCTCCCCTATGCCCTTTTTTTGTAAAAATGCAATATTTGCTACAAATACGAATGTATCGGTTTGGGAATTTATTTGCAAGTCAATGACGATTGTGTCTCCAACCTTACGTACTTATTTTGTGACTTAAGATCCGACCACGCTCACTTTCTAATTAGGTTATATCTACAGGGGATTTTCAAGAAAATCGCGATTTGTCTAAACTTTTAAATCTTTATAAATACAAATCAAATATCGTTCGTTGGTAATGGCATCAGTTGAGAACGGCTGGACCGATTTTCGACCTGGGTTTTTATGCAAAGAAAATTTGATCATGCCCACTTTTACGCCCAATTTTTTCAATTTTCTATTTTTATCATTTCTACAAAAACTACTGATCCGATTTTCCTGAAATTGCCAGGGAATGTACAGAGATGGTCCCCGCTTAAAATAGGCTACAAATTCAGTTGAATTTCGGAAAGGGCGGGGAACTTCCCCTATACCCTACTTTTTTAAAAATGTTATATTTACAATAATTACGAATGTATCTATTTAGAAGTTAATTTTCGAGACAATTGTGGTTGTGTCTCCGACCTTACCTACTTTTTTAGGAACCACAGACTTGACCATGCCCACTTTTTAAAATATGTTACATCTACAAAACTACTGAACCGATATTCGTGAAAATGTCAGGGAATGCACTGGCATATTTTCTTGAATTTTGAAGAGGGCATATTTAAAAAAACGCCTTACCTTTATGAATAAAAATCAAATGCTGTCATAACCACGCCCCCGAAAACAGGTTACATATTTTATTGAATTCCAGAGGAGGCGGGGTGATATTTTTTAAAAACACGTTATATTTGCAAAAATTATGTATGTATCGGAATAAAAATTTACGGATTAATCTACAATCTAGGTACTTCTTTGGGGCCTGTTTTTTAGCCTGTTTTTTTAGTATGTCATAACTCCAATACTACTGAAGGGATTTCTATAAAATTTGCAGCAAAAGCTCAATGTTTGCCGTTGTTATGTGGGTTACCTTCCCCATGCCTTTCTGTTAAACGCTATATGTATAAGCCAAACTTATGATTATATCGGTTTCAGCATACATTTTGGTAGGCAATGAAGTTGTGTGCAACCTAGGACCGGACCAGGCCCACTTTTTTTAATATGTTATATCTTGAAAACTGATGACCACGCCCACTCTTTTCAAAACATTATTTTTCCAAAACTACTGAACCTAATTTTCAGAAAATATTCAGGAATGTCCCGTGGTCCAAAATGCTATATATTTGTAGACGAATTTCGGGGCCTATTATTTTATAATCGGTGTATTTGTTAAACTTATGAGTGCATCAGGTTGCAAATTAGTTTTCGAGACAACGGTGGTTGTCCCCCGATCAAGAAAAACTATATATTTACAAATGTACTTAAATGGTGAGGTTCAACGGTCCATCAGCCATGAAAAGCTAAAACATATAGGTCTAAATAAGCGCGATAATTCGATTTAATCTTTTTTTAACTTTTATTATTAGATCGCTTTAGGATAAAGACAGTGACATGGACGATAATAAATCCTAAAAGGCACAAATTGGCGAAAAATCCGACAAAGTCCGTAAGAGAAAAGAAAGGTTACGGACAAAATCTGTTGATAAATTTAAAATCCTTCTCGGTTTGACAATGGACCGAAGAAGTGAGGTAGAAAATACCTACTTTTGAATTAAAACTCATTACGACGGGCCAGCAACGCGGACCGGGGTCTGCTAGTATATAGATATAGATTTTAGAAATTGATGCACACTTTTTCTATCTTTGAAAAATTCTGTAATTGTAGGTATCTACAAATCGGCTTGCTTATTAGGGATCACTAAGCAACTGCTTGTAAAATGTATCGAAAGGAATGCCTTTTCACGCCTCCCTTGAACTGCATTCGGATGCAATTTATATTTGAGAGCATCCAAATGCTGTTAAAATGTAAGGAATTGGAGTGCCTTTTTCACGACTCTAATTGAACTGCATCCAGATGTTGTTAAAATGTGAGGAAAGGATGTCATTCATTGGATCGAATTCGAATGTGGTTATAATGTATGGAATGGAGTGCCTCTTTCACGACTCCGTTTGAACTGCATCAAAACATGCCGTGAAAGAACTAGTCTACATTGCACTACTTCCAATTTATTTTATTTCTAATCTAATTCACCAGGCAGTTCCAATGGTCCCCATTATTTGTAAGAAAAATTTGGGTATACGTAATGTCAAACGTTAGTTTGTATGACGTTACACTTACGTTTTCGAACTACATAGTACAGCGAAGTAGGAACATGAGCTACAGTACCTACAATTTGAAACTAATGTTTAGTCCATGACTATGTATTACACTATGCAACACTGAAAATGCAAACAACTTCTAGTATGCATTTTTTGAAAGTACATATTGAGAGTACAAAAGCCTAATAGGGTTTTGTCCTGTCAGATCCAGTTTGTATTTTATGGCCTCATAAACCGGGCTAAAACTACAGTTTTGTGCATTTATCGGGCCTTTATCTCCGAAACGATTAGGAATTTGGCCTTGTTGTGTTAGGCATTATTGTAGCCCTGAACTAGTAGAACTTATCATTTGAACAGCCACATAAGAAAATCCCCAATTAATTAATTCTTTTGGTACACACTTTTATATTTGTAAGGGCTTTTACTATTCTTAAAGAACAATTTCTGCACAATTTTGATGTCCCCACTTCGAGGTTGAATTTCAAGTAACTCTTTATACTTAACTAGCATGTGCCCGCTACTTCGTTAGCGAAAAGTTCACATTAATAGAAAAGAGGATGCAAACAGGTTTTTTACCCTTACATATTTTGAGCATTGAGAATTTATAAAGTAAAATATGAAAAATTTGTTCAAATTACAAAATTCGATTACTAACCTGCCTAATATTAATGGTATAAAATTAATACTTTTCGTACACTTATTGCGGGGGTCTGTAAGACTCGAATTCAAATTCGTTCGCATTAGTACCAAACACATGTAAATGCAAAATTATAGGATCCCAATTCTATTCCTTCAACTAATACCAAAATTAATCCAAATGTAGTACCATTTAGAATGCATTTAGTATGCATTTATACAATTCAGAAATCCAGTAAGCCTATCCTGTAACTTTTATCGATTGAAAAGTTGTTAAAATTTCTTTTGTTTTTGTAACAACTACAAAACAAACAAATAAAATTGTTGTAAAATAGAGTAAAGTTGTTAAAGAGTTCCAGAATAGGCTCCCAGAAAGACCCAATACCAAATTTTGTACCTTTATGGTACACATTTTCATAACCTCCAAATCTCAACCCCACACACTAACATTGTGTTGGGTGTACCATTTCATACCTTTCGTAATAATATAGTACATATTTCAAAAACGTTCCCTGCGACGAATACAAAATACAGTACCATTTAGTACCTTTCGGACACATAAGTACGAATTTCCAAAATGACCAGCTCTATCCATTCACCCAAATTCAAATTGTACCAAATTTAGTACACATAGGTACCAATTTCCAAAACTACTTCCATATCCCAATTCAACAGTAATCTTAATTCCCAATTTCAGGATTCCAGCTCTACCCGCTCCTCCAAATCCAAATTGTACCAAATTTAGTACATTTCGGACTCATAAGCATTGTTCCTTTAACTTTTTAATAGTAAAAGTAGCAAAAGGGAGAAGTTCTCTCTTCTCTCAGAATACTTTGAAAATTGCTCTGACGTAACAAGTTTTGCACAAAAGTAATGAAACGGAAAAATAGTAGATCTGGCAGCAATGTCAAAAAATAAGTACGGCTGCTTAAAAAAAAAATAACAAACAAAATAAATTCCACTGGTTTAAATTTTTATTATTTTATTTCTTTTTATTTTGCTTTGACTGAGCGCGTAGTTTTCTTTTTTCCTTTTGCCTTAATTGTCAAATAAATGTCAAATCAACAGTTTGACAGCAGTAGTAAATGAGAAAGCCATTTTGGCTCTTGCTCCTCTCTCACTCTCTTAAAAATTCCTTCCAGTTTTTGTACTTTTTGGGGTAAAGAAACGCTTTCCGAGTTAAAAATGGTAAAACTTGAAGAAACTTTAACGTAAAGGAACAAAGCTATAAATGCGAATTTTCAAAACTACTTCCATGTCTCAATCCTATACTCCAAGAGTAATCTTAATTCCAAATTTCAGGATTTCAGCTCTATCCTTTCCTCCAAATCCAAATTATACCAAATTTAGTACGATTT
The DNA here is from genome assembly GCF_047663935.1 of Musca autumnalis. Classification (NCBI taxonomy): domain Eukaryota; kingdom Metazoa; phylum Arthropoda; class Insecta; order Diptera; family Muscidae; genus Musca; species Musca autumnalis. The sequence goes on along the minus strand of NW_027411644.1, from coordinate 123,208,495 downwards.
CGCACTCATGAGTGCGAATTTTTAAAACTACCTCTATGTGTTAATCTTACACTCCAACAGCAATCTTAATTCCAAATTTCAGGATTCCAGCATTATCCGTTCAACCAAACCAAAATTGTACCAAATTTAGTACCATTTAGAACTTTTCGTACCATAATTACGAATTTCTGAAACTAACTCCATATCTCAAACCTACACTCCAACAGTCATTCTAATTCTAAACTTCGGGATTCCAGCTCTATCCGCTAACCCAAATCCAATTTGTACCCAATTTAGTACCATTTACTACTTATAGTACACCCCAGTACGAATTTCCTAAACTAACTCCCTACATATATCCTACACTCCAACAGCTATCATAATTCCAAATTTCAGGGTTCAAGCCCTATTGTACCAAATTTAGTACCATTTAGTACACATAAGTACGAATATCTAAACCTACACCAATATGTCAATCCTGTAGAGTTATTATAATTCTAAATTTTAAGATTCCAGCTTTATCCGTTGTTTATCCAAATCAAATTTGCACCAATCTTAGTACCATTTAGTAATTTTCGTGTACATAAGTACAAATATCCAAAACTACCTCCACAAATTACATCTACATCTACCCTACACTCCAACAACAATCTTAGTTCAAAATGTTAGGTTTCCCGCTCTATCCGTTCACCCAAATTATTTGGTACACATTTAGTACCGTTTAGTACTTTTCATACACATAAGTACGAATTTCCAAAACGACGTCCAAAAACTACAACTACATCTATCGTAAACTCCAACAAATTTCAAGTTTCCAGCTATATCCGTTCATCAAAATGCAAATTGTACCAATTTTAGTACTATTTAGTACATAAGTAAAAATTTCCCAATTTATTTCCTTATATACACGCCACTTCCGTACCTCGATTCCCTTGACAAAATTTCAAGATTATAGCTATATCCGTGCAATACAAACAATTGGTACTAAATTTAGTAACTTTTCGTACACTTATGGGTCGAATTTTCATAAACCCTTTGGTACATCTTTCTAACTCTCCAAATTTCACAATTCTAGCTGTACCGGTTCGCCTAATACAAAGGATATCATATTTAGTTTATTTTAGTATTTTTCGTAGCCTTCTAGTCGGAATTTCTAAAAACCCAGCCTTATATGACCCCTTCGGACCAAGACTGATCCACACAGAAAATTTCAATATTCTAGTTTCAGCCGTTTAGTCTGGGCGTTGATGAATCAATCAGTCCGTCAGTCCGTCAGTCAATCACTTTAATCTTTTATTCATATTGATTTACCCAAGGCCTATAAAAGGTCGGCCATTCAGAGTTCTGTTAACAACTTTTAACAAAAAACATTATAGATTTTACATTATTGTGATTTCAGTTTCTTTGTATTTTAAATCACAATAATGTTTTTGACAACAAACATAACAATCAGGGGGCTTATTGTCCAACTGTATAATCTGTGGATTTAACCCTTGCGCACATTTTTAATCAAATATGTATCAATTATAAGACATTTTGGACCAATCTAACAAAACTGGCTAACCGATTTTGGAAAAATTTTCAAAACCGAAAACCGGGCTTAAAATAATGAGTATTTCGGTTAAACGAAAATTGTTTGTTTGGAAAACTGGTTTTTTGGACACCCTAGACATATCATTTTGTTGTAGAATTTGTACTATTTTACCACTTTGGCACATTTTTTCTAAAAAATCGTTCCAGCACTGCAAAATGTACACTTCTCTTAAGATTTGTTTTACAAAAATTGTAAGATGTTTTTCTGATTTCTAAAAATGATCTTCGCCTAAAACGGCAAAATTTTCAAATAAATAAAACCAGCTGAGCAAGGCTGGGGTTTAAACCCACGTCCTTGAAAAATACAAAGAAAAAGTGTTGTCACGGCGTGGTAGTGTTCAGAGCCAAACTCATAACTTTCAAAGACTACGCTAAGTGTTTGTCATGAAAGCCATACAATGACTGGAAAAAACACTCAGCACTGTAAAAAAAAACAAACTGCATTTGAAAGTGTAAAAGTTAGATGATAGCGAAGCCGTCCCACATCCGATATGTCTGTGGAGCCTTCTTTACCAAAGGTGAAACATGTCATGTCATAGTGGTGGGTGTGTGGGTTCGAGTCGTCGGCTTTCCTTTTCCAGATGCATTATTGATTTCCATCGATAAATTAATTAAAAATTAATTCTAAAAATGATCTTCGCCTTAAAATGCAAAATTTTCCAATAAAAAAAAAATTAAGTAAATCTAAATTATACTGCACCAGAGTCCGTAAAAACCTCTATAAAATAAATTAAAAATATCTACGGAACCTAGACAATGCACAGAAAAGTATGAAACCGAATTTATAGAGATTGGGTATATAAATGTCATAGTATAGCAACAACAAAAGAGAAAAAAACTTGTTGTTAAAATATTATTCAAAATATATTTTTTGTTCGATTAGAAAAATTAGAAAAAATATTTGGGAGTTCTCCAAATATTTCGCTAAATCCCATAAAATAATTAATGTATACTGCTAAAACTTCATCAAGAAATATGTTTTACCCTCGCGAAAACTTAAGTGCTTACTGTGATAAATTACAATCATTCAAAAGATATGAAAATTAAAAGGTCTGTTTTTCGCGAACTAGTTAAAATCAGTTGATGCGCATCCGCGCTTCACCCCGTTTTCCACAATTTTTCTACATCAATACCAACACAGATTCCACTTAAATTAATTTTAATGATCGACATTATGGGATCCCTACTAAAGAACTTAATTTTAAAGAATTTCAGTCATACTATACTTAATATGTTAAAAGTTCGCGAATTCTCAAAAGGGTGAAACTCTGATTCATCGATTATAAAACATTTTTGGTTTTTACCATATTTCAAAAATGCTAAACAAACGAAAAAATTATAAAGGTCGATTTTTTAGACAATTTTCACAGCTACAACATTTTCCTAGTCCATTAAAAGAAATGTATTTTTCGGGGAAAGTACATTTGAACTTTTAAGGGGTATAACATTCAGCTACATTCTCGTTAGTTTTCCTATCACGACCGGGTAATATTTGATAGCCAACTATGTGATACCCTACACTACTATCTGCGTGCCTAAGCATTTCACGGATCAACATTTTCTTTATGGAAATACTAAAGTTATTCGCCACCTTGGCGTTTAATACCAGGTGACTTAATACTAACCAAACCAAAATAATTTCCAATTGCACTATTGAAATCTAGGTATAGTCGAAATCGCTCAAGGGACCGACCAGAATCGGGCGCTGTAAGCCATAGTCGTTATAAACGATATTTATAAAAGAGGTGAAATTATATTATGTATAGTGGCTTTTGGGTATAAATACGTTGTTTTATTAAGTAAATAACAAAATTCAATTCAATTTTTTTACTTCTTCATTCTATATATGTACATATAGAAAGGACTTAAAAAGAAAATAACAAAAGTACGATATTAAATTCATTCTGAGTTTTGAAATGATTTCTGAAACAAATTCTTTGCTTGTAATATCTTCTCAGTAAACAAATTTTATACGATTTCTACAGTTCGCCTCGGACACTGACGGTAACTGCAATTCTGGTTCTGTAGTGTCCTCAATTTCTGCGTTCGAATTGCCTTTATCTAAAACTTATAATATTATGTCGTCTTAATTATATATGGCAGATGTGAAAATATTGTCATCGATGGCAACTAACTCTTCAATATCTTCTTCGTGTTGAGAGAAATGAGAATGAAGATAAATGTCTTCAAAATCGTTCAGAGGATCATTACAATACCGAATGATGGAAGCAATTAGCATGGCATTACATTTTTCCTACATTTGAGTTGTAATTCAGTTGACCAACACCATCTTCGAACATGTTCTGCAACATGTTTAGCATTTTTGTTGTTGTTTGAGTGTCAAAAAAATATACATACAACAAAGTATTGAGAGCAAGTTTTCTTCTTTGTATGGTTCGACGTTATAACCGATAGCAAAACTCAAATATTTTACAAACAAGTAAGCAAAGGTTATAGTCGGAAGGGGCCGACCACATCTGAAAATCGCTTTATCTCGCCGAGATATGAAGATTGGTATACCACATTGGGGGTCTCCGACGAACATTTCGCGGTGTTACATGAATTTTTACCAAAACAAACTTATAATACCCTTTCCACATACGACGACGTTACAACCGATATAAGCGATGTCGTTATAAGCGATATTTATTTGTGTGGAAATTGTGTCAGAAATTCGGGACTCTTGGATATCGTCGTTATAAGCGACGACGTCGTTATTAAGGCCGAAACGGTTGCTCTGTTCAACAAATATCGTACGAATCACTTTAGAGAAATTTAGACTATAAATTGTCTAAAACTGAACTGAGAATAAAACCAAACACTCTATATGCCCAAGTTAGATGAAATTTAGAATATGCGACGGAATCATTTCAATGAGGCAAATTTTTATCGTATAAAAAGACATTAAGTACATTTCGGCGTAGTTGTTTAAACTTAAGAGAGAGTGGTACCCAAAGGAGTAGTCTGATATCTATCTTTATATACGTTTCTCAGTATCCGCTTCGATAGCTGTGCGCGCCAGCCTACACATAGTGACCGTAGGGCTTATTGACAGCTTTCGGGCACTGATAAAACTTGTACGTCGTAATAGGTGCCGCGAGGACAGGTAACTACAAACAAATACAAAGTTATACGAAACCTGCTCCTAAACTGCAGTTGATTTAAGTTGGACAACATATTACAAAGCCCACATTTTGGACCGAGTCGAGACAGATTGGTCTAAATCGACTCCAAAATTCTGAAACGGAATTGGTTTGATGAGGCACATTTTGGTCCAAAGAAGGTGTGTATACCCTCATTAGCCTAAAGGCTGAGGTTGTAATTAGGATTAAGTGGAGCGTCAAAAATACAACAATAGTAACTTTAAATACACCTTACTGTGGTAAGGGTATTATGTAACGTGCATAAGGAAACAAGATAGACCCATAGTTCCGTTTAGGAGTATACATATAATCACCTTCTGAGTATAGATCGCATTTATTATTCTATTCGAGTGAAAATTGAGGATGGTAATTTTTTGTCCAAAGGACATATATATTTTCGTCCGATTAAATCTATTCCATGCACCAAACACCCCATGTATGACCAAATTTTGATGAATTTTGGAATATGTGAAGGAATTCTGTCTTGAAATAAGTTTGTCAAACTATATTGAAATCGGTAGAGATTTGGAGATAGGTCCTAAATATATTATCATTCGATTTTTGGTATTGAGTGTACCAAACGCGCAATACATATACAATTTTGATCAACTTTTTATAATGTGACGGAATTTGGTCGAGAAATATGTTTGAAAACGATTCAGATGTTTAATACTCTAAAAGCCATATGTCTGTATAATTAAACAAGTAAAAAAGCGTTAAGTTCGGCCGGGCCGAACTTTTCATACCCTCCACCATAAAATATTCTGAACTAAAATGGAATAATTAGTTTTCATTCCTGTCCTTAACTTTAAATGGGTACGTTAAAATGTCAGATAATGTACATAAAATGCTTCATTCGGGAGGACCTTTTTTTGGTGCCTATATCTAACTATGTATGTAGACAATTTTTGGCGGGCTAGAAATAGGGAGGTACCGTTATATAGGGGTTATAATAAAATATGGACCTATGTTGGCAGTTTTTGACGGGAGCCTTTAATGTCAAATAACTCCTAATTCGGTTAAAAATTGCAGCTAGAATCCTCAAAATACCGAAAATCGGTACATAACGTGGGAACTTCAAATGTCATTAACAGCTAGTTCGGAGGTATGTGGGCTATACGAAAATATGAACTTAAATGAAGAATTTTTGTTTCAGAATTTTTGTTGGCTTTTAAATTTCAAATTACAGAAAGTTCGTCCAAAAAATAAAGCTAAAGTACGGAAAATCGGGAGGTTTGTTTTGGGGCTATACCAAAACATGGACCTATGTTGGTTCAACATTTTAAGTAAAATCGTCAACGTACCGAAAATCGGGAAGTATCGTTATATTGGGGCTATGTTGAAAATTGTTGATGCAGATGTGTGGTGACCACTACAACCTTCAAATATCAAATTACAGTTAGTTCGGTTAAAAATTGTAGCTAAAATTGCAAAATTACTGAAAATTGGGAGGTACCGTTATATGGGAGCTATATCCGAACATGGACCTATGTTGACAATTTTTGATGGAGAGGTGTTGTGACCACTAAGAACTTCAAATGTCAAATTACTGCTAGTTCGGTTTAATATTGTAGCTAAAATCACCAAATTACTGAAAATCGGGAGGTTCCGTTATATGGGGGCTTTATTAATACATCGACCTTTCTTGACAATTTTTGGTGGAGAGGTGTGGTGACCACTAGGAATTTCAAATGTCAAATGTTCAAATTACAGATAATTCGGTTAAAACTTGTAGGTAAAATTCTCAAAATACCGAAAATCGGGAGCTACCGTTATATGGGGCTATACCAACACATGGACCTATGTTCATAATTTTTTGAATATAAGTTTTTTGGTCAGTAAGAACCCTAAATATCAAATTATAGCTAATTCGGTCTAGAAATGTGACTTAAAACGTCAAAATACCCGAAATCAGGCGGTAACGTTATATGGGGGCTATTCCAAAACATCCACTAGTTATATAAGTTTATTGACATTTAGGAACCCATCATCGAACTTGACCTGCCTGCAAACAAAAGACGCATTTTCGCAAAATTTCAGAGTATTTTGGTGGAGAGGTGTGGTGACCACTAAGAACTTCAAATGTCAAATGTTCAAATTACAGCTAATTCAGCTAAAACTTGTAGGTAAAAATCTCAAAATACCGAAAATCAGGAGGCACCGATATATGGGGGCTATACCAAAACATGGACCTATGTTGACGATGTTTCGTGGAGATGTTTCATGACCACTGAGAACCTCAAATGTCAAATTACAGCTACTTCAGTTAAAAATTGTAACTAAAATGCTCAAAATACCGAAAATCGGGAGGTACGGTCATAAGGGGGCCATACCAAAACATGGACCTATGTTTACGATGTTTGGTGGAGATGTTTCATGACCACTTAGAATATCAAATGTCGAATTGCAGATAGTTCGGTTAAAAATTGTAGCTAAAATTCTCAAAATACCGAAAATCGGGAGGTACCGATATATGGGGACTATACCAAAACATGGACCTATGTTGACGATGTTCCGTGGAGACGTTTCATGACCACTGAGAACAACAAATGTCAAATTGCAGATAGCTCAGTTAAAAATTGTAGCTAAAATTCTCAAAATACCGAAAATCGGGAGGTACCGATATATGGGGACTATACCAAAACATGGACCTATGTTGACGATGTTCCGTGGAGACGATTCATGGCCACTGAGAACCTCAAATGTCAAATTGCAGATAGCTCAGTTAAAAATTGTAGCTAAAATTCTAAAAATACCGAAAATCGGGAGGTGCCGTTATATGGGTGCTATACCAAAACATGGACCTATGTTGACGATGTTTGGTGGAGATATTGCATGACCACTGAGAACCTCAACTGGTAAATTACAGCTAGTTCGGTTAAAAATTGTAGCTAAAATTCTCAAAATACCGAAAATCGGGAGGTACCGATATATGGGGACTATACCAAAACATGGACCTATGCCCATATCCTTTGGAGTAAAAGTTTGTTGATCACTAGGAACCCTAAGTGCCAAATTATAGCTAACTCGGTCTGCAAATGTGGCGAAGAACGTCAAAATACCTCAAATCCGGAGGTACCGTTATATGGGGGCTATACCAAAGAGTGGACCGATATAGCCCATCTTCGAACTTGACCTGCCTATGGAAAAAAGACACTCGGGTGAAAATTTTCAGCATTCTATCTCAATTATTGCGGACGCTAGAGTAATTACAACAGACGGACAGAGAGACGGACATGGCTAGATCGTCTTAGAATTTTATCCTGATCAAGAATATATATACTTTATAGGGTCGCAAATGATTAGTTCGATGTGTTACAAACGGAATGACAAACTTAATATACCCTCCATACTATGGTGGAGGGTATAAAAAAAATGCCCGGAATCGGACTAGAAAAAAGTTCGACAAATTATTTTAAGAAAGTCTCAGATGTGGATACTTTCTTAATATGTTTATTTTTGAATTGTTATCATAATCTGAAAGGAATTGTAATTCCATTGACTGAAATAATTAAAATGAAATCTCGGATGTTACGCGTCACCTGGACAATTTTATGTTCAGTGGAAGATAGCCGTAGACGTCCCACGCATGTTGACATATAATATGAGATATACATGGCTTGTCCTGATGACGTAATTCTACTTTAAAGTACTCAAAATACGCAATGTTTACGACAAATATAGCAAAACCTGTTTGGATCGAGCATACTGCATCTCCTTTAAAAACACCCCAAAATATTTTTATTGGCCGAGGATAACGAAAGTCTGGATAAAAATCGTAAACTAGGGTCCTGAGCTACATCTTAAAAGCAAGAGCTGATGGAGAAAAACTGTTTTCAGATTTGAACATAATTGTAAATTTGAGTTAGTACTCATAACTGTTAAATAAAAAATAATTTAAAAAAAATTAAGTTTCAGTGTTTTATTTATAAATGCAATTAAAACTATAAAATAATTTGTCGCTTAGCCTCAATAAATATATTCTTTCTCATGATGCAATCTCTCAAATGAAACGCTTGCCGTTTAATATGGTCGCCATTTGTATGGTGGCAAAATTAAACTTCAAGCGTTTTATTTGAGAGATTCTATCATGAGAAAGAATATATTTATTGAGGCTAAGCGACAAATTATTTTTTAGTTTTAAGTGGATTTCTAAACAAAACACCGAAACTTATTTTTTAAATTATTTTTTTTTTAACTTTTTAGTAAATAAACTTTGTTGACCACTGAGAACCCCAAATGCCGAATTACAGTCCATTTGAGCAGAAAATGTAGATCAAATTGTAGCTAAAATTCTCAAAATACCGAAAATCGGGAGGTACCGATATATGGGGACTATACCAAAACATGGACCTATGCCCATATCCTTTGGAGTAAAAGTTTGTTGATCACTAGGAACCCTAAGTGCCAAATTATAGCTAACTCGGTCTGCAAATGTGGCGAAGAACGTAAAAATACCTCAAATCCGGAGGTACCGTTATATGGGGGCTATACCAAAGAGTGGACCGATATAGCCCATCTTCGAACTTGACCTGCCTATGGAAAAAAGACACTCGGGTGAAAATTTTCAGCATTCTATCTCAATTATTGCGGACGCTAGAGTGATTACAACAGACGGACAGACGGACGGACAGACGGACATGGCTAGATCGTCTTAGAATTTTATCCTGATCAAGAATATATATACTTTATAGGGTCGCAAATGATTAGTTCGATGTGTTACAAACGGAATGACAAACTTAATATACCCTCCATACTATGGTGGAGGGTATAAAAAAATGCCCGGAATCGGACTAGAAAAAAGTTCGACAAATTATTTTAAGAAAGTCTCAGAAGTGGATACTTTCTTAATATGTTTATTTTTGAATTGTTATCATAATCTGAAAGGAATTGTAATTCCATTGACTGAAATAATTAAAATGAAATCTCGGATGTTACGCGTCACTTGGACAATTTTATGTTCAGTGGAAGATAGCCGTAGACGTCCCACGCATGTTGACATATAATATGAGATATACATGGCTTGTCCTGATGACGTAATTCTACTTTAAAGTACTCAAAATACGCAATGTTTACGACAAATATAGCAAAACCTGTTTGGATCGAGCATACTGCATCTCCTTTAAAAACACCCCAAAATATTTTTATTGACCGCGGATAACGAAAGTCTGGATAAAAACCGTAAAGTAGGGTCCTGAGCTACATCTTAAAAGCAAGAGCTGATGGAGAAAAACTGTTTTCAGATTTGAAAATAATTGTAAATTTGAGTTAGTACTCATAACTGTTAAATAAAAAATAATTTAAAAAAAAATTAAGTTTCAGTGTTTTATTTATAAATGCAATTAAAACTATAAAATAATTTGTCGCTTAGCCTCAATAAATATATTCTTTCTCATGATGCAATCTCTCAAATGAAACGCTTGCCGTTTAATATGGTCGCCATTTGTATGGTGGCAAAATTAAACTTCAAGCGTTTTATTTGAGAGATTCTATCATGAGAAAGAATATATTTATTGAGGCTAAGCGACAAATTATTTTTTAGTTTTAAGTGCATTTCTAAATAAAACACTGAAACTTATTTTTTAAATTATTTTTTTTTAACTTTTTAGTAAATAAACTTTGTTGACCACTGAGAACCCCAAATGCCGAATTACAGTCCATTTGAGCAGAAAATGTAGATCAAAATGCTTGAAATTGGGTGGTACCGTTATATGGAGGCTATAATAAACCTTGACCTACGTCCACAATTTTTAGTTCCTGGACTATTGAGAACTCCAAATGCCAAGTTACAGCAAATTCGGGGTAAAAATGAAGACAAAATACTCAAAATACCAGAAGTCGGGTGGTACCGTTATATGGGGGCTATAGGAAACAATAGACCCATATTGGTTTTGGTTTCATATTCATGTTTTGTCATCTAAATCTGAAAAGTGTGCAAGGTTTTAGTTCGATTGGTCAACTGCAACCGTGTTAAAAATCAGTTACCAGATTTGAAAAGGGGGTCAAGTTAGACACCGTAAAAACACTGTAAGAATGGACAAATATTAGTTTTGATTTCATTTTCATTTATTGTCATCCAAATCTAAAAAGTGTGCAAATTTTAAGTTCGATTGGTCAACTGCAACTATGTGAAAAATGAGTTACCAGATTTGAAAAGCAAATTAGATAAAACACTGTAAAACAGTGTAAAAATGGACCAATATTGGTTTTTATTTCATATTCATGTATTGTCGTTCACATCTGAAAAGTGTGCAAAGTTTTAGTTCGATTGGTAAACTGCAACTGTGTTAAAAATGAGTTACCAGATTTGAACTAAAGACACACCAAAGCAAGTTAAATAAAACACTGTAAAAATCAAAAAGAAATCGAATGTACCAAAAGTCATGTTGACCAGTGTAATCAATACATGTGGTAGTTGTAGAGATCAGTTCACCTCTAAACTCAATAATATGTATTTTTGGGATTGTTTTAACTAATTATCATCTTTGAATTTCATTCTGAATTAATTGTTATTTCACCATGTAATTAATTAATCGAATACAGCATTGAAATAATTTACCACTATTTAAGCCAGTTGATTGGCAACATTGTATATTAATGTATCCGTGCTTTTGTTGCGTCATTCTGATTGAGCTGCTTTTGATCAGCAATGTGTTTTAGAATTCCTTTCTGGTTTAGTCATCAACACGAACAGCAGCAGTGGTGTGATCCACTAAGTATTTCCATTATTTAAATAAAACTATTTAAGTTGAATTCCGAATCGTTTTATCTTTCCCTAATTAAAAGATATAGCAACAGTAAGTACCTCCGCTCCTCCTCCTAAATAATACTTCATTTCTTGTTTTGTGGGACAATTTTAAATAAATTCGGATGAAGTACGACCTTGACCCTAACACGAGTTTTTAATTTTTTGGATTATTCGTATCTAATTTTACACTAGGTATTCTGTTAATATATACTGAAAATGAAAGGTTTCCAAGAAATTGTAACCTCGAATATTAAAAAAAGAAATTGAAATGTGCGTAATAGCGTACTTACGTTACTTCCCAAAGTAAACTTAAGTAAGAACGGCGTTAAGTTCGGCCAGGCCGAACTTGTTATAACCTCCACCACGAGCTGTATTGAAGTAAAACTGAACAATTAGATTCCTTTCGTTTATGAAGAAGACTAAAAACCAAATTCCTGCAATTTCGGTAAAAAATGTGGCTAACTTTCAAAATACCGAAAATCGGGTGGTACCGTTCTATGGGGGCTATATCACAACGTGGACCGATATAGCCCATTAGCAATACCAAACGTCCTAGGAGTAATAGAAACTTTTATACCAAATTGCAAAGCTCTACCTTAAAAATTGCGAGCCGTATCTTGATTTCAACAGACGGACATGGTTATATCGACTTAGAATTTTACCCTGATCAAGAATGTATATACTTTAGAGGGTCACCGATTAACATTTCGATGTGTTATAAACGGAATGACAAATTTAATTATACCCTCCATATTATGGTGGAGGGCAGCATCCGGCAAAAAGGGGCACACGTGCCCTTAATGAGAGCAACAACAAAACAACCACTATTTAGTCTTCACTCAGAAGTGCCGTTGTTTTTTCAATGATTTTTATACCCTACACCACTATGTGGGGAGGGTATTATAAGTTGGTTTTGGCCAAAAAGTTTGTAACGCATCGAAATAATGGTCGCAGACCCATACTTATATATACCAAAACAAGTGAGCAAAGGCTATTGTCGGGACGGGCCGACCATGTGATACCCTACACCACTACGCCTGTGCATAAACTTTTCACTGGTAAACATTTCTTTTAGGGAATATAATCCGACTACCACCAAAATTAATATGCCTCTTTCTCTCTGGGACCCCCATAAGCAACCAAAATTTCGTGACCATCCGATCAAAATTACGACCTGTAGCTTGATTGCAAAAAATGGAAGAATTGGATGCATTACCGACTATTGTGGTATCTCCCTTATTTGACCACCTTCGCCAACCTGCTTTACACCAATGTAAAGGTAATATTTTCTTCTTCCATTGGCAGGCTTTGCCGTTGGAATACCCCTACTAGAAGCCGATATATTCACAAAGAATAAAACTTTGAATTTGTCTCCAAATGAGTTTTTCCCCATTCCGACCCCTAAATATTATCCGACTATCACCAAAATCAATAGGCTTCTTCCTCTGCGGGGCCCCCATCTACCCCCAAAAATTTCGTCACTATCCGATCAAAATTCCAACTTGTAACGTGATTACAAAAAATGGAAATATTGGGTATATTTTTGAATTTTGCAATATCTCGGTTTGCTCACTTACGCCAACATATTTTCCATCAATATAAACGAGATCTTTTCTTCTTCCATTGACGGGTATTCCTTTTGGAATACTCCAACCAGAAGCGGAGATATTCGCATAAAAAACGTTGACTTTTCTCCACATAAGCTTTTCGCTTAGTCCGACTCCTGAATATTATCCGACCATCACCAAACTAAATAGGCTTCTTCCTCTGTGGGACCCGCATCAACTCCCAAAAAATTCGTGACGATCCGATCAAAATTGCGACCTGTAGCGTGATTACAAAAAAATCGGAAAATGGGATGCATTATCTACTATTGCCATATCTCTGCTATTTGACCACCTACGACAACCTGCTTTAGATCCTTGTAAAGGTGATATTTTCTACTTTCCTTGCCAGGTTTTGCTTTAGATATACCTCTTAAAGAAACAGAGATATTGGCTTTAAAATAAAATGTTGACTTTTCTCCAAATAAGTGTTTGCCCAGTCCGACCCCTGAATATTATCCGACCAACATCAAAATCAATAGGCTTCTTTCTCTTTGGGACCCCCATTAACCCCCAAAATTTCGTGACGATCCGATCAAAATTGCGACCTGTAGCGTGATTACAAGGTTTAGATGGACAGACGGACAGACGGACGGACGGACGGACTGACGGACGGACACACATAGCCAGATCGACTCAGCTCGTCGAGACATTCATTTTGGTATATATAAGTATGGGTCTGCGACCATTATTTCGATGCGTTACAAACTTTTTGGCCAAAACCAACTTATAATACCCTCCCCACATAGTGGTGTAGGGTATAATGAATGTCTCGACGAGCTGAGTCGATCTGGCTATGTGTGTCCGTCCGTCAGTCCGTCCGTCCGTCCGTCTGTCCGTCTGTCCGTCTGTCCATCTAAACCTTGTAATCACGCTACTGGTCGCAATTTTGATCGGATCGTCACAAAATTTTGTATGTTGATAGGGGTCCCGGAGGGGAAGAAGCCTATTGATTTTGGTGATGATCGGATAATATTTAGGGGTCGGAAAGGGCAAAAAACTTAGGTGGATAAAATGACAACGTTTTTTTCCAAAGCGAATATCTCAGCTTCTATATGGGGTATACCAAAAGCAAGAACTGACAATGAAAGTAGAAAATATCACCTTTCTAATGATGTAAAGCAGGTGCTCGTAGGTGATCAAACAACGAAGATTTCACAATAGTAGCAAATAAAACCCCAATTTTCATTTTTGCGATTTGAATTTTATTGACGAATATCACAGCTTTGGTTGAAAACTTTCCAAAAGCAAAGTCTGACTCTGAAAGTAGAAGATCCCGTCTTTACAATGATGCAAACTAGGTCGGCGTAGGTAACCAAATAACGGAGATATCGTAATAGTCGGTAATACATCCCATTTTTCTATTTTTTTTGGAAATCACGCTACAGGTCGCAATTTTGATCGGATCGTCACGAAAATTTGAGGGTTAATGGGGGTCTCATAGATGAAGAAGCCTATTGATTTTGGTGATGGTCGGATAATAATTAGGGGTCGGACTGGGCAAACACTTATTTGGAGAAAAGTCAACATTTTATTTTAAAGCCAATATCTCTATTTCTTTAAGAGGTATATCAAAAGCAAAACCTGGCAAGGAAAGTAGAAAATATCACCTTTAAAACGATGCAAAGTAGGTTGTCGTAGGTGGTCAAATAGCAGAGATATGGCAATAGTCGATAATACATCCCATTTTCCGATTTTTTGTAATCACGCTACAGGTCGCAATTTTGATCGGATCGTCACGAAATTTTGGGGGTTAATGGGGGTCCCAAAGAGAAAGAAGCCTATTGATTTTGATGTTGGTCGGATAATATTCAGGGGTCGGAATGGGCAAACACTTAGTTGGAGAAAGGTCAACGTTTTATTTCAAGGCCAATATCTCTGTTTCTTTAAGAGGTATATCTAAAGCAAAACCTGGCAAGGAAAGTAGAAAATATCACCTTTACAAGGATCTAAAGCAGGTTGTCGTAGGTGGTCAAATAGGAGAGATATGGCAATAGTAGATAATGCATCCCATTTTCCGATTTTTTTGTAATCACGCTACAGGTCGCAATTTTGATCGGATCGTCACGAATTTTTTGGGAGTTGATGCGGGTCCCACAGAGGAAGAAGCCTATTTAGTTTGGTGATGGTCGGATAATATTCAGGAGTCGGACTAAGCGAAAAGCTTATGTGGAGAAAAGTCAACGTTTTTTATGCGAATATCTCCGCTTCTGGTTGGAGTATTCCAAAAGGAATACCCGTCAATGGAAGAAGAAAAGATCTCGTTTATATTGATGGAAAATATGTTGGCGTAAGTGAGCAAACCGAGGTATTGCAAAATTCAAAAATATACCCAATATTTCCATTTTTTGTAATCACGTTACAAGTTGGAATTTTGATCGGATAGTGACGAAATTTTTGGGGGTAGATGGGGGCCCCGCAGAGGAAGAAGCCTATTGATTTTGGTGATAGTCGGATAATATTTAGGGGTCGGAATGGGGAAAAACTCATTTGGAGACAAATTCAAAGTTTTATTCTTTGTGAATATATCGGCTTCTAGTAGGGGTATTCCAACGGCAAAGCCTGCCAATGGAAGAAGAAAATATTACCTTTACATTGGTGTAAAGCAGGTTGGCGAAGGTGGTCAAACAAGGGAGATACCACAATAGTCGGTAATGCATCCAATTCTTCCATTTTTTGCAATCAAGCTACAGGTCGTAATTTTGATCGGATGGTCACGAAATTTTGGTTGCTTATGGGGGTCCCAGAGAGAAAGAGGCATATTAATTTTGGTGGTAGTCGGATTATATTCCCTAAAAGAAATGTTTACCAGTGAAAAGTTTATGCACAGGCGTAGTGGTGTAGGGTATCACATGGTCGGCCCCGTCCCGACTATAGCCTTTGCTCACTTGTTTTTAGATGACATGTTTTCTGTTAAATAGAATGAGGAACCTTTCTGTCGAATATGCTGTCCTTCTAGATCAGTTTCTTCTATGTCCTTTTTGTTCTTGAACTCAAAAAGTAAAACAAAATGAAATTTTCTACAAAAACGTTTGACCGAAAATTATATGTGGATTTCCCATATCCATAAAATCGATATTGTCACGTTTTCGTTGTCCTTAATCAGGTTTACCTGTTACTTTCTCAAACAACCGCACGTTTATGTATTTCGGTAAATTTCGCATAATCTATTAACTATATATGAAATTCGAAGGGTTACGCTTCTGTCTTGGGGCATCATAAATTCGTTGTTGGTCAACGACAGATTCGTCCCGCCATAACTCAGAAGTCTGACAAACGGCGAATCTTTCGTCTAGGATTCATTATATATTCAATGAGGGCTTTAGATGTAGACATTCAAATAACCGGATCTGTCTGTCCGGATCGCCAGGAACAGATATAGTTCATATGTATCCGAGTTTTCTACACAATCAATAGCATATACAAAATTCAATGAAATACATAATCATAGAATTTTCATGACAAAGAAGGATCGGGTAAAAGAAAATAAAGGACAATGAAGATATGACAATATCGATTTCTTATCCTAGTGGACCGACCCTATATAAAATTTTCCTATCAAAATTTTTGTAGAATATTTTGATGCACGATATATCATCGTGTGCTACAAAATATACATATCTCAAATATTTCAAAAAAATTATCCACACCACAACCAAAGTTCAAAATGTGAGCGCTGAGTTTTAGTTTAAGGGGTGATCCCTACTTATAAATTTCAGAAAAATGTAGAAAGTATAAATAGCATAGAATATGTGGTCAAATTTTTAAGGCGATCGGAAAAATATTGCCTTAGTATGAGCGTTGGATGGCCTCGAAATCGGCCACAACAATGTATGACAATTGGTCTATTAGTTTTCGAGCTAGAGTTGACATCGCAAAATGCTTTAATAAAAACAGGCTTTCGTAGACGGCCTCAAAACTTCGTAATATTTTTCTCTTTCAGATGAAGAAAAAAATCTGCCAAAAAGTTACGTAGTTTTCTCAGAAAAAAATCATGAAAATGGCTTTTATTGAACTTTACAACTGGGAGGCTCCTTTTAAGGCTAAGCACACTAAAATGTTTCTTACATCCAGTTTGAAACTTGGTCATGAATTGATTACAATTTTTATTGCATGTAGTCCTTATGATTTGTATTGTCCCTTCATTTTCACATATTTTGAAAGCTTAAAGATTTTCTCACGAGGAAGAATTCGGTCCACCATATACTCGTGTGTCTCTCAGACGTGACGTAGGGGATGGAAGATACCAAGCAACGGTCCTGACCGGTTTTAACATGGCAAAGCCCAGGATTTATCTTGGTCCCTCTTTCATCCCAAGTGGACACTGACCTCCCCGTGGTGTCACCTGGGGAACTGCCTTTAACACCCGTTAAAGGTAGTGAGCTAACATGTGCCGCGCGTTCGCCCATAGGAACGTTAAAAACTTGGGTTTGGGCGTCGGGTTAGTAACCCTCCCCTAGAAAAAACAGCCTACTATGAAAAAACGAAAGAAAAGAAAAACAACCCCCTCTAAAGTTGACGAACCCCGCAAACGTTTTAAGGACCATGATCTGCGAATCTGCACCTGGAATGTTCGCACTCTTTATAGAGAAGGTGCAGTCTTCGCATTGGCAGACGTACTTGAAAAGTACAAGATCGATATTACTGCCATACAGGAAATACGATGGATTGGGAAAGGCGTCGCAACAACACCTAAAGATGACGCACTGTATTATAGCTGCCATGACGTAAAGCATGAATTTGGTTGTGGATTCGTAGTTAGTCGGAGACTAAAACATCTGGTATCCAGCTTCACTCCAGTGAATGAAAGACTTGCTGCAATTCGGATAAAAGCTAAATTCTTCAACATCAGCTTTATTTGCGCTCATGCTCCCACCGAAGAAAAGGACGAACATACCAAAGATATATTTTACGAGCGCTTAGAAGAAACATATGACCGTTGCCCTGCCCATGACATTAAAATCATTCTAGGCGATTTTAATGCCAACATTGGAAAGGAGAATATCTTGTATGAATATGGTATGAGGCTGATAGACTTTGCAGCTGCAAAAAACATGGTAGTAAGCAGTACCAGATTTAATCATCTCGATATTCATAAGGGCACCTGGCTGTCTCCAGATCAGAAAACAAGAAACCAAATTGATCATGTTGTGATAGATGGAAGACATTCATCGAGCGTGTTGGATGTACGATCGTTCCGAGGCGCAAACATTGATTCGGACCACTACCTTGTTGCAGCAAAGGTACGCACCCTCTTAAACGTAGAAAACAAAATACGAACAGACACAACACGTAAGCTAGACATCGGTAAGCTGCAATCACAACAGATAGCCACAGCATATTCCACTCAACTAGCCCAATTGCTTAATCAAAGCACTCCTCATCCCGATAACATATCAGCGCAATGGCAAAGCATTGCCCACTCCATGCAAACAGCCCAAAATCCATACTTGGATACCAGAGACCTCCACCAAGGAATCCATGGTATGATGAGGAGTGTCGTGCTGCCACCGAAGAGAAAAATGCGGCATATAGGGCTACTTTACAATCCGTAGCAACGCGTAGCGCACGAGAGAGATACAGGGAGAAAAGGAGAGAGGAGAAACGTCTTTTCCGCAGGAAAAAGAGAGAGATGGAAAAGCGGGAGTGTGAAAAAATCGAGATGTACAGGAGCCAGAATGAAGTCCGAAAATTCTACCAAAGAGTCAAGCATCAAACTGATGGCTTTGGTACAGGCACATCCTCCTGTAGAGACCAGCAAGGTAATTTGGTAACTGATACAGATAGTGTACTCAGGATATGGAAAGAACATTTTTCAAAACTGTTGGTATCCAATAGCAGCGAAGACGACGAAGATACCACAGTCCCAATCCCTGAAGATGGTATTGAATGTATACCGCCCAGCCAAGATGAGGTAAAGACAGCAATAAATCGGCTGAAGAATAATAAGGCAGCAGGGGCCGCTGGCTTACCAGCCGAGCTGTTCAAAACCGGAGGCGACACGCTGATAAGGTGTATTCATCAGCTAGTTAGCACCATCTGGCAGGAAGAACGAGTACCCGACGATTGGAACCTGAGTATCCTGTGCCCCGTCCACAAGAAGGGAGATAAGACTGTATGCTCTAACTATAAGGGCATAAGTCTACTCCCTATTGCCTACAAGATCGTGTCAGGGATATTGTGCGAACGACTAAAGCCTATGGTCAACGAGATAATTGGACCATACCAATGCGGCTTTAGACCTGGCAAGTCCACCATTGACCAGATATTTACCCTGCGGCAAATCCTGGAGAAGAGCCAAGAGATGCAGATCGACACCTACCACCTTTTTGTCGATTATAAAGCAGCCTTCGACAGCCCGCTGCGTTCCAAGGTATTCCAAGCCATGTCTGAATTTGGTATTCCCGCAAAGCTCATCCGGCTTTGTAAAATTACTTTAACTGACACGAGGTCCTCAGTTAAAATAGGAAAGAACCTCTCCGAAGAGTTTGGTACCAAAAGAGGTTTCAGACAAGGAGACAGCCTTTCGTGTGACCTCTTGAACATCCTGCTAGAAAAGGTTATACGCGAGGCAAACGTCAAAAGAAGTGGCACAATCTACACCAATAGTCACATGTTACTTGCTTATGCTGATGATATAGACATCATGGGCCGATCAGTAAAAGAAGTAACTGATACCTTTATAAAGGTCGAAGGAGAATCTGCTAAGGTGGGTCTGGCGGTAAACGGTGAGAAGACCAAGTTGATGGTGTCGAAGCGCAATGCGTCCATTGAGATCGGACCAACTATTGAAGTTGGTTCCTATAATTTTGAGGTAGTAAAAGACTTCGTATACCTCGGCACCTCCGTAAACACAACAAACGACATCAGTTGTGAAATAAAAAGAAGAATTGTATTGGCCAACAGATGCTACTTTGGTTTAAGTAAACAAAGCCACATCTCGTCAAACAAAAATAACGCTCTACAAAACACTGATACTACCCGTGCTGATGTATGGCTCCGAAGCCTGGGTACTTGCGCAAGCAGACATGGCAGTGCTTGGTGTGTTTGAGAGACGGTGAATATCGACGTCGCATGAACCACGAGCTGTATCTGCTATACAACGACATCAATATAGTTAAACGTATCGAGATGCAGCGATTGCGTTGGCTAGGCCATATCATAAGAATGAGCGATGATGAACCCGCTAAAAAGGCGTATGAATACATGCCACATGGCGGTGCACGCAGAATTGGCAGACCAAGGAATAGATGGCGCAAACAAGTGGATGATGAGATGAAAAGGCGCGGTATTCCAGAGTGCAAAGCAAAAAATAGAGAGGAATGGAGATCTCTTCTTAGTTCGGCCTATAGAACAAATGTTCTGTAACACTGTGCGACAAATTGGAACTCAAGGTCTGTGCGGTGGAAAATTCCTTTTGGAGATAAAAGCCCTTAGTGAGTATATTAAGAACCCAAAAGGAAATTTTCCCCATAGGTCAAGTTTCTGAGATATCGCGCGATCAATTTTTTTAATTTTCGCCTATGATGCTTGAGAAAATAGCTTTATATCTCTGTTCGCCGTTATTGTAGCTTCGTTTTGAGATTACATGTCTTCAGTCAAATCGAATGGCGAATCTTTTTGTAGAACATTTCATTCTTCTAACTCAATTCCTTTCATGTCCTTTTCGTCCTTTCTTTCCTGAACCGTAGTAAAAGTACCACAAGATGAAATTTTACAGCATCCAAATATTCCACAAAAATGTTGCTCAGAGAATTTTAGGTACGGTTCTCATTGACAACTAATCGATATTGTCACGTTTTCATTGTCTTTTTGACATTTACCCGGTTTTTGTTCAGAAAAAACCCATGTTTCGTTTTTCTGTATATTCGTTATTTGTTATGTATTGGTAGGTAGACATACCCATTGGTTATAGCTTATAATGACATTTGGGATGTATCTGAAATACTTACCATATATAGCTCCCGAAATGCTGAACACGTTAATGACAAATTTTCTTGGAAAATAGATCCGGTTATCTAATATTTTGAACCGGATATAGCGATATAAAATCCGGATTTTGTACCGATTTTAAGTAACCGATTAAGCTTATATGTATACCATTAGAAAGCTAATAAAATTGCCAATCAGGGAAAATACATTTTTTGACAGCATCTTACCTGAGTTCGGTGTTAAAACAAAAAACCCGTATTCTTGAACCGTTTTTAAGGAAAAACACCACTGCGCGTAAATATGAAGATAAAAGCTTGGTGGGTGAAATATTCTTCTTGCCGATGAAGTTAATATTATGAAGCCGGAAGGACAGTTATGCCATAGGTCAAACTTCTGAGTTATGGCGTGATGAATACATTCTTGATGAACTTTAAGAGCACGACAATAAACCCGTAACATAAATTCCATTTCGCTATAACTCAGAAGTTTGACCTATGGCATAACTGTCCTTCCGGCTTCATAATATTAACTTCATCGACTTTCATCGGCAAAAACGAATATTTCACCCACCAAGCTTTTATCTTCATATTTACGCGCAGTGGTATTTTTCCTTAAAAACGGTTCAAGAATACGGGTTTTTTGTTTTAACACCGAACTCAGGTAAGATGCTGTCAAAAAATGTATTTTCCCTGATTGGCAATTTTATTAGCTTTCTAATGGTATACATATAAGCTTAATCGGTTACTTAAAATCGGTACAAAATCCGGATTTTATATCGCTATATTCGGTTCAAAATATTAGATAACCGGATCTATTTTCCAAGAAAATTTGTCATTAACGTGTTCAGCATTTCGGGAGCTATATATGGTAAGTATTTCAGATACATCCCAAATGTCATTATAAGCTATAACCAATGGGTATGTCTACCTACCAATACATAACAAATAACGAATATACAGAAAAACGAAACATGGGTTTTTTCTGAACAAAAACCGGGTAAATGTCAAAAAGACAATGAAAACGTGACAATATCGATTAGTTGTCAATGAGAACCGTACCTAAAATTCTCTGAGCAACATTTTTGTGGAATATTTGGATGCTGTAAAATTTCATCTTGTGGTACTTTTACTACGGTTCAGGAAAGAAAGGACGAAAAGGACATGAAAGGAATTGAGTTAGAAGAATGAAATGTGCTACAAAAAGATTCGCCATTCGATTTGACTGAAGACATGTAATCTCAAAACAAAGCTACAATAACGGCGAACAGAGATATAAAGCTATTTTCTCAAGCATCATAGGCGAAAATTCAAAAAATTGATCGCGCGATATCTCAGAAACTTGACCTATGGGGAAAATTTCCTTTTGGGTTCTTAATATACTCACTAAGGGCTTTTATCTCCAAAAGGAATTTTCCACCGCACAGAAACCTTGTTGCACAGTGTAATGGGCCAGCTAAGTAAGTAAGTATATGAAGAAAAGACAAAAATTTTTAGTTTTCCATAAAAAAAAAATTAAAAATTTTTTTTAAGTTACATGAAAGATTTTTGGTACATAGATTGGGGAAAAAATGCCATTCTTAAATCTGTTCGTGATACTAATTTCGGTTGTTGCGCGCAAAAGTTATGGCGGTTTCAATTCTGATAAAAAGAAAAAAATCTTTAAATGACTCTAATCATTATATTGAGAAACTCTCTTAATTAGGGGCTCCCTACATACTATATGTTTACTGAGGTCCCATAACTTTAGTGAAAAAGTTGTGCATTTTCGCGGAAATTAGGAAAGAATTCCAAACAATTGGTAGTTTGCAACTTGTTTTAATAAAATTCAACCTGCTTATGCCTCTGAAAAATATATAAAAAATATGTACGTAATCTATACATCGCGAAGATTCAAATGAAACCAAAACTATACAAATCCGTTTAGTGGTTTTCATATTATAGCGAAAACAAAAAAAAATATTTTGAGGAAATTTATAAAATTTTTGTAAGAAAAAATATTTATTAAAATTTATTTTGTGAGTTAGTTGAACAAAATGTAAGAAAAATA
Organism: Musca autumnalis; assembly: GCF_047663935.1. NCBI lineage: Eukaryota > Metazoa > Arthropoda > Insecta > Diptera > Muscidae > Musca > Musca autumnalis. The sequence continues at coordinate 123,185,450 of NW_027411644.1, read as the reverse complement.
GGTCGGAGTTTTTCTTCTATTTTAGTTAAATTTCACGCAATAAATCACATTTTTTATTCTAATCACTTCTCGAAAACACGTTAACATCTAGCAGAAGATATGGATATCTTTCAAATAAATGTTGGGTTCCTTTAAATGGGGTATAATCTTGAAATAAAATTGTATCGGGTAATGTTCATTTTGAAATGCGTGTAAATCGCGAAATCCTCAAAATCACTTGATGCGCATGCGGTTTACCTATACAGCGAATTCTTCTCTTTGAATTTGTACACATTTGCCAGGATTTACTTTGGCCGCTAAGATGTAGCATCGTCTGCAGTTTAGTGTGCAACAAACTGTATAACGTTTATATTTTGCACAAAGTGCATACACTTTTTATGCGCATCCGATTTCACTATCAACCGTGAAAAAATACATCGATATAAACATATTTCAATAAAATCCATCAAGAACCGTGGATGTAGCATCACACACTATTTTTTGGATAAATCGGATACAGCTCCCATGCCACTAAATTTTTCAAACCGCTGTTTTCGCACAAACGCGAGTGATGATTCACTTTCTTAATTGAGATGGAAACGATCCACATAAAACGCGAATTAGTCAGCGATATTTTGAAAAACATTTTTCGCAAATTTTTCAATTTTTGCAGTAGCCATTTCCGCCGTTCTAGTAGATGGATTTTTATGATCTGTGATTCATATGATCCGGATCGTCGAAAAATTAAAATATCGCGCGGTACCAGCACACTCAAAACGATATTGTAAATACTGTACCCAAAAAATAGGTTTTTTAGAAATAATATCACACTAAATTTTGGCCTTTGGCAGTAGATTACTCTGCTGCTGTGTGGGCTACATACTCAATATACATATCAGATTATGCGAAATCGCGAGTTCTTTAATCCTATAATTGGTTTTTCGAAATATCCGAATGCGCGTCCCAGTTACATAAAAAATACAAAAAACACCTGAAATCCGGCTTCAAAATGTCAGCATCCATAAAAGGTGGATGCAGTGGAAAGTTTGGAAAGTGGTACATTAGAAGTGTAATCTTCATTTTGTATTCTCCTACTTTTACTTTGGACAGATGTCCGTCATTTGAATGGTTTAATCAGAAATCGAATAGCAATGTAAAAAACCTGTTTAGCTTCAACGTGTTTTTACCTATGTTTTTTCCTTTACGCGGTCGTAACTACCACGTAAATTAATTTTTTTTGCTAAATTTTTGAGCTTTGTACAAAAACATATAAAATAATCCAGCAATAGTCATAGTTACTGGTAAACTACAATAGTTCGCGTATTATAACAGTGCAAACCTTGGCTTCATGGAAACTAAAAAATTTTGACTTTTCCTCATATACTCGTGCAAAAAAAAAAGAAAACCGACAAAAACTTTCTAACTTTGCTATTTTCAATGTAAGATTCGGCTGAAACAATATTGATATGTTCGAATGTATTCGAACGAATGCCCTTTCTAACGAATATGTAATGAAAAACTAACACATTAGCCTATATAGGCCAAAATATAGGAAAAAGTTAAAAATGTGTGCACATTTTATTCATTTTTAGTGGTATAGCAATTTACTCTCGAAGTCGACCCGGAGTCGGAGTCGTGAAAAAACTCGTCTGGAGTCGGAGTCGAGCCAAAAATAACTCGACTCCGAAACTCTTATTTTAGCAATGCAATAACCCACATGATGTTTGTGGAGAGAGCGAAATTTAGACTCTCGATGTCGTATGCGTGTGACCGCACATACTTCATTTGGATAGGTGCCGATGCCTGGTGGAGGGCATAAAACAGCGTCAGGCACCATACTTTTCTATTGCATACTTTACGGGGTGTCATTGTGTGAGTGCATGCTTTTTTAATGGGTTGAATTGTGTGTGTGAAGAGAGCAACGGTAAATGAGCACACACGGGCGCCTAATCGCCTGACGCTGGTATAAAAACGCCGATATACGTGTCTCATTATCTAACTCTTCTTTCATATTCTACATCAGACATCGTCACACAACAACAAAAAATTGAGCACACTCTGTGTCAGTGCATGTTATTCAATGGGTTAGAGAGAGAGAAGCTCTCTTTGCTTGCTCGCGAGTAAAGGCTGCGGAATGCTGTTCTACATAGTTTTCCCGTCGTTTTGATTAATATACATTGTAAATTACACACTTATAAAAGGTTCTCAAATATTTTGTGCATTAGTCTCTCTGAGCGAGTCTTTCCTTTGCTGAACCACGGCAGATGAGAATAAAGAGAACATATTTTGTTGTTGCAGTCACGTTAACGTATATCGGTGATCTTGGCTGTTCTAAAATAACTCTGCTTGTTTTATAAAAAATTTAACTCGTAATAATATGGCCCACACAAAATCGGTCCTTGCAATTTTTAGCATTTTTTCTTTTCGAGGAAAAAAGGGCATGTTTGGGAAAATATTCAAAATATTTTTTTAGCAATTTTATCACTAAATGTGCAGAGGAATAAAATGAAAAATAGTACAAGTTAGTAAACAGTACAAATCGCTCATTTATCTTGTGTCAAATTTTCATTCTCGTATCTCTAAAACTCGTCGAGTTACAACTCATTACTACATAATTCAATAAAAAAGATTTTTGAGTTTATGAATCACCAAAACACTTCAAATCATACATGATCTTGCACAGAAATTTAGCACTGGTGTCTAGCTAGCTGTTTGCAAAATATCCATCCAGTTATCCAAGTAGTTATTTTTTGTTAATAATCGTTTTAAGTTGGGAAGTCAAATTTCAATCGCCTACTTAAAATGTGTTTTTCTCGAAACTAGATTTTTTAAGATGTGCCACTTTTTGAGTAAATGATGTATGTAAGTCTCCTGCTATTGTTTTTTTTGCTTGCAGCCACAGCTTCAATGTATTTGGCTGTCGATAAAGACGACTGATTCTTTTTTGCTTGTTTTCAGTATTTGTTGGACATGCTTTCCAATTAAAAAAACTTTTTCAGAAAAATAAAATATATCTTGAATAAATTAGTATTTATTATTATTATTTTTATGCCATTAATATTTATTCTTAAATTAGTTGTATTCTGATTTTAAATACAAAACGTACAGCACTGTTGTTACCCCCAACGGTACACGCAATGGAAATAAACTCAAGACGTTTTACTTCTGTGCTTAACTTTTGTTTTAATATGTTTTGGTATATAATTTACTTATACCTGTTAAATTTTGCGCAAATAAAATTATGAGCTTTATTTTTAATTTACTTATCATAAGCCAAAGTGGTTTCTTATATGTCTGCCGGATGACAAGTTGTAGAGTTGGAACACTGCAAATTCATTTGCGTTGTTGGCAACCTGAATGACAGCAGCATTGGACGGAGAAATACATTAGTGAAATGTAGCCGAGCATATTGTGTGAATTTATTGTACCGAAGAGTGATACCCAAAAAGTTCACAAATAAATAATAATACAATAAAAACAACATTTTACAACACCTGAGCTTCAATACTCAACACAAATAAAAACAAACGCAGAAAGTACTCTCGAAAGAAAAGCAAAGAACGTGCAGCACGATGAAGACTTAAGCAACCACACAGAAAACGAAACACTACTCACTGGGGCAATTCACTAGCATCGTCATCATCACTTTCACCGTCTTCCCCACCACAACATCATTTCCATCCTGACCGTCCTAACCAACAGCAACGTTTTCAAGAATCAAGCATTTGGTTCTTGTGTAAGATCTAAATAAAACTTGAATCCACGAAAACCACCAACGCACTCAAATCGTGTGGGGATGGATATAAACAGTTTACGTCCTTTTGTGTGAGGATGGGTGTTCAACGAAAACATACAAAACCCACATAAAAGAAAACCAAAGCAATCTAATAAATTATTCCAATGGCAAACAATTTGTAAAAGTTGAGCTAAATACGAAAGGACACTAAGAGAGGAATTCAAACCATTGCTAAATACATGCATATTTATTCAGAAGTGGTATATATGTGGAATGTGGCATACGATATACATATGTATGTACATTTTATTATGTATATTTTTGGTAATTTAAGAAGATGATACGAAGGTTCATTCGTATAGACGTGAATGAAATAATATAAAGAATAGTGCAATAATAAATATGATTTTGCAATATCCAATAGCTGTAATACAAATACCATCGCTAAATATTGGGACGGTATTCGTACTCGATCGATTGATTGAGGACGAGAATTGGTGAATATATGATAAAATTAAGAAATTAATGCCTGGGTAGCTTGTTTTTATATGATATTTGTTGTTTGAGAGCTGGATATGCAGATTCTAAATTCGAATGATTTCTGAACTAATCAATTTCCAAAAAAAGATTTCTTCTCTACTATGGGGGGGTTTTGATCCGACAATCTAATGCAAAAAGAGCAAAAGAGCTGAGTGGTCAAAATGTCCTAAATCGATTGACGAAGTGGAAATTTCCAAAAAATCGAAATTGTCATTATGAATTAACTTTGACAAAAAACTAGTTTATCAAGGAAAAACAATACCTTTCCCTCCAATAAAGTCAATACCATGGTGTAACAATTAAGGTGTTTGCAGGAATTACAACAACTAACAATTTTACAATAGCAGCAATGTTATATGAAATCCAAATTGTTTGTTTTATACAGTATAGAAATTTAAATAAATAGAGAGACATAAAATTTAATCTTAATTTTTAAATAAAAGCTGTCAAAGCTCACATTTTTAGGTTTTTTTGGATTTTGCTTGAAAACCGCAAGTCTTGTCGAAGTGGTACTGCTACCTCATTTTCTTTTGTCCCATTTAAGTAGGACTTGCGGTTTCCAATCAAAATGCTAAAAACCTAAAAATGTGAACTTTGACCGCGACTTATTTTAAAATTCCTCAAGCGATTTTTTCTGGTTTTTGGATTTTTCTCATCTATGAGCATTGCTGTTTCAAAATCAGGAAAAATTTCCCATATGTAAGCGATTTTTATTTAAAGTTAGTTAAGGCGCCTCATGCATGACACTGTTTTATGAGGAGGCGATAGAGTCAGTGCATTATCCAAATTTGAACTTCTATATCTCAAAAATGTAAAACCTATGAGAATAAATAAAGGTCAATCTTGTCGAGAAATTTCACTGCTAGAACATTTTCTTATGCTTGGTTTACATTTACGAAATCCACTCGATTTCAACTGTCAAATCCATAGGTTAAACGTCAAATTAAATCCAGATGAGATTTCATTTGACGCTTGAGCTATGGAATTGACAGTTGAAATCGAGTGGATTTCGTAAATGTAAACTTAGCATTAGTCTCATTTCAATAGGATTTGCGATTTCCAAGCAAAATCGTAAAAACCTAAAAAACCCTAAAACTATGAACTTTGATCGCGATTTATTTAAAAATCCCTCCGGCGTTTTTTTTGTTTTTTTTTTTTATTTTTCTCATCTTGATTTTAACTTTAAATTTTAAAGTTAGTTAAGGCGCACCGTGTGTGGTAAGGGTTATTGTGTCTTTGTGCATTTGTATGTAACATGCAAAGGAAGCGAGACAGACCCATAGTTCTTTTAAGGCATATACGTTGGCTGTCACTGAAAATGATGCAACCTGTTTTTAAAAAATTTAAACAATGATAACTTTGAAGCGAATTAAAAATTTTAACAATTCAAAAAGTAATTTTGTAGGCTGAAAAGTTTTCTTTAATATGACATACAATAATATTCCATTTAGAGTACCGTTATACCAAAACTTGTAAGGAAAACAAAAAATGGGAATTTTTAAATTGAGCATTGAGAATGATGCGCCACAATAATCGGCTAATAATTACTAAATTGTGAGCTTTTTAGGCCATTTTATAATTGGTTCCGACAGAAAGAATGATGTTGCTAACGTAATTTTGGTATGATCGTAATTAGAGTCCCTTTGTAGGCAATGGGGTAAAAATTTCTAGTTTTAGAAGTTATTTTCTTAGAAATGACTGACTATGAAAAATTATTATACTCGTAGGTTATGTATATAGTACGTACAACCAATTTAAAAATATATGGAAAGTCATTATCATTAGTCAGGCTCGCCCCATATTAGACTAGCCTTTAACGTTGTTGCCCTGTAGAGTCAAAAATCAGGGCACAGAACTAAATTTTTTGTACTTTTCTTTAGTTTTCAGAAACATTGTTAAGAATGTCTTGATCACTCCCTTCAAATGTCTTGATCACTCCCGATCAAAACCTTTTTTTGGTGCTCGTTATTTCAAGATACCATCAAAATACCATCTGGCATCTCTGCTTGTGTGCAAGTGTTTTTGGCGAGCTCTTATATCGATTTAAAAAAATAATTAATTTCAATAGTTTTTCGGTGTTTAATAAAGTGTTAATAGTGATAATTATACTAATCATTTGTTACTTCATCGAATTTCAGTGAAATATTTCATTCTTTTGTTTTATTTTTCCTTCTTTTTGATAGATTTTCTTTATTGAAACCATTCATAGCATACTTTTAGGCCGTAATATTAATTTTCAGTGATTTTCAAACTATAATTATTTAACCTATATTTACCGTAGCATACTTTCAGGCATATTATTAATTATCACCTTGGCTTGTTTATATAGGGAATGCAGTATTAGAAATTTTTCTGAGAGATTGATTACCTGTTGGATATGTGATAACTATGCCCATTTTAAATGTGCTGGGTTTAATGGTAAACAATTTGATTATATTACTGATAGATCCATGGGATTACGTTGGTCGTGCCCTGACTGTAGAGATAAAGAAATAAATTTCGTTCGTCTTTTTAAAGAAACTAAATTAGAAGTCTCTAAATTAAAAAAGAAATTCAATCCCCTTTTTAACAATTTGGAAAAAATAGAAAAAATGTTAAATAGTTTTGATTACTCGGTTGATTTTCCGAAAAGGAAAAAATCGTCAGCCAGTAATACCATTTCCACCTCTGAAAATCTGGTTGCTTTAAATTCCCCGATTGCTACTTCAGCTCCTCCTATCACTCCAATTGCCCAGTCATCTGAAAACTCATCAGTAGCTAGCACTCTTCCTGAGTCTTCTTCATCCCTGGCTCTTATTCCTACCAATAAAACAAATACCATTATTCCGGTCATCAATAAACCTATAACCAATTTACCTACTCCAGCTGAGAGTCCTTCACCTTCGGTTCTGCAAAGTAATCCACCTATACCTTCTGTTGTTATCCATGAGCCTTCAGCTCCAGAACCTCCATCGTTACCCTTAGATCAACTAATTGTAGTTGCGCCGCGGAAAACTGTTTTTGTATCCCGACTACATCCTAATACTTCAACTGATCATATTCGTAATTATGTCAAATCTAGAATTAATATTTCAAATGATAATGATTTAAAGGTATTTAAATTTAATCCGCCTCAACCAAGAGATATCTCATCTTTTAGGATCGTGGTTCCAAATGATTTATTCCTTACCATAGTTGATAGCGAGTTTTGGCCCGAGGGACTTACAGTGAAAGAATTCATCTACAAGGAAAGACCTACTCCGATAAATCCGATTGTTCTTCCAAAAAACTAGAGTCATTGCCATTTTTATATCAAAATGTTAGAGGTTTGAAAACTAAACTCAGTAGCTTATATTTAAAAAGTTTTTATTGTGATTATAAAGTCGTAGTGTTTACTGAAACATGGTTAAAGCCTGAAATAAGTGATACTGAAATCTTTTGCGAAAATTTTCAAGTTTATAGGAAAGATAGATTAAACAAGGTTGGTGGTGGTGTTTTAATTGCAGTTCACAATTCTATTTCATCTGAATTAGTTGTAATACCAGTGACAACTTGATGATGAGTTTCTTTGTGTAAAACTGAATTACCTTGGGAATATAATCTTTGTAACTGTTTCTTATATTGCACCAAACTCGGGCAATGACATTTATCTAAGACATGCCAATTTAATTCAAAGTGTTTCTTCTTTAATGTCTACTACCTCCGAATTAATTTGTATGGGTGATTTTAATCTTCCTCATATCTCATGGGTCCCTGGGGACAATAGAATAGATTTTATACCTGCAACTAGCAATGGAATTGACGATTTTTGGGATTTAATTTTTAGTCAATGTCTTTACCAAGTTAACAATGTTTTAAACGTAAAGGATCGGGCTTTAGATCTAGTCTTTTCATCTACACTCAATGTTGCATTGAATAGATGTCTACCTATCGTATTGCCAGAAGATGTTTACCATCCTACACTTTCAGTTAACCTTCAACTACAAATTTCTAGACCGACCCCTAGGTCTAAAAAAATATTAATCCTAAATTTAATTTTGGAAAAACAGATATTAATCGGCTAAAATCAATTTTATTAAGTACAAGATTTGTTATTAATGATACGATTGATTTAAGCGTTTCTAATTTCTATAATCAACTTAACTCTGCCTTCGCTAAAACAACTCCATATATTGCAAAAGTTTCTGATCATGGCCCCCCTTGGTTCACATCAACGTTAAGGAGGTTGCGTAACATAAAAAGTAGATGCTTCAAAAAATTTAAAAAAATTAACTCCGCAGTGAATTACTCTAGCTATATTGTAGCCCGAAATAAATATAATTCTGCCAATTCTTATTTTTATCGGCATTATCTTGATAAAATGAGTAGGAATTTTAAAAATAATCCGAAAAGCTTCTTTAAATTTGTTAATTCTAAAAGAAAGGCTAATAATTTCCCAAGCTGTATGAAATTTGGTAGCAGAGAATCTTCGGATGAATCCGAAATCTCTAATATGTTTGCCGACTTCTTTCAGTCTTCCTACTCTTCTAAAATTCTAAATGAACAATATAACTATAGTATTGACAAGCTGAATCATCTACCTCATATTGTATTGTCTGAAGATGAAGTCCTTGTTGGCTTAAAGTCGCTTCGTTCTTCAAACATACCTGGTCCAGATGGTGTTCCTACTTATATTCTTAAATCTTGCGCTAATGAAATTTATCAACCTCTTACAAAAATCTTTAATTATTCCTTAAATAATGGTTACTTTCCAACTTTCTGGAGATCTAGCATCATTATTCCACTACACATCTGGTAATAGATGCTTTGTTGAAAATTATAGGTGTATAGAAAAACTTAGTGCTATCCCAAAACTTTTTGAACTTTTAGTTTCTCGAAGACTATCTCACTTTGTTAAATCTATAATTTCACCTTTTCAGCACGGATTTATGAAAGGCAGATCTACAATTACTAATCTCATGGAGTTTGTAACTCATGTCTATAAAGGGTTTTCTTATAAACAACAGACAGACGTTATTTATACCGATTTTAGTAAAGCCTTTGATACCGTAGTGCATAAACATTTGCTTTATAAACTTGATATCATGGGATTTCCACAATCTTTATTGAATTGGATTTCCTCTTATTTAAGAGGACGCACCCAAAAAGTTTTATTTAACGAGTCATTTTCCAAGGACCTGTTCGTTTCTTCCGGTGTGCCGCAAGGTAGCCACCTGGGCCCGCTTTTATTTGTACTATATATTAACGATCTTCCTTCAGCTATACGTTACTGCAAAATTTTAATGTGTGCTGATGATGTAAAGCTATTCTTTCAACTGAATTCATTAAGTAATTCAATATATCTACAATATGATCTGCACTCTCTTACTAATTGGTGTTACGCAAATGGGATGACTTTGAACCTCAAAAAGTGTAAAAAATGTTCCTTATCTAGATCACTTCCGTTTTTCTCCAATTATTTTATTGGTTCACTTCAATTGGAAAATGTTGACTCTTTCCTAGATCTAGGTGTTTTATTAGATCATAAATTGCGCTTCAATTTGCACATTGATTCTTGTGTTAATAAAGCTAAATCGTTATTGGGTTTTATAAAACGTTGGTCTAAAGAATTTGATGACCCATACGTTACGAAACGTTTGTTTGTTAGCCTCGTCCGCCCAGTTCTGGAATATGGTTGCATTCTATGTACAAATCATACTCTGATAAGATTGAGTCGGTTCAAATCCAATTCCTACTGTTTGCCTTGCGTGGTCTGCACTGGGACACGACCGCGCTACTCCCACCTTATGAAAGCCGTTTAATGTTAATTGATCTTCCTACTCTTGAAAAAAGAAGATTTACACTAAGAGCGCTATTTTTTATTAAACTGTTACGCGGCTTAATTGACTGTCCGTACTTGATAGGAGAAATAAGATTTAATGTTCCTTCACGTATAACCCGTAATTTCTTGCCAATTAATTTGCCTACTGTGAAAACTAATTATGAAGATAATAACCCATTACGTTCATTGTGTGATATATACAATAACATCTATAATACGATACCTTTAACTAAACCATTACATACTTTAAAAAAATTAATATTGCATTCATAATGTATAAACAAGCAGGTTGCCAATCCTCTTTAATGTAGTATTAACATTTTTAGTAACTTAGTTTAGAATCTATTGCTCTGTAAACTACTTGTGCCTGTTAGGAACCCTTCAGCTCAGCATATGTATATCTACAACTCCCTCTGCGGAACAGTAGAACACAGCTAATGAGCAGAAACTATTTTTAATTTATATCTATCACCGTCGTTCATTCTAAAAAATTGAGCTCTGTTTAACGGCAAACTACATCTCCCTCAGCGGAACCAGTAGTATTCAGCCTAAAGAGCCTTTAATGTAAATACATATTAATTTCCCTAATTAAATTATGTTGTTGTAATTTTGTTTGTAATTAAATTTTTATATCGGCTGATATAATTTGTAGCCGGTAGTTTTATCCCCAACTAACCCGCCATTGACCGGTCCATGGTGTGCTCCCTACGTAAGGGGAGGTGGCCCCCTCGGTCGGCAGGGGCGGGTGTGAGTGGCGTGGGAACGAACGAAAAAAAAAATATGTCGTGTTTTTGCGGACATTGTGTGGTGTAACATTCTTATGACCCCGGCACGTACGGTCCGTTGTGAGTCGCGTCGCGTCAAATACAACAACCAGATGAAAAATATGTAAGTGGTACCAAGTTTGTTCTCGAATTTTTCATGTGGTTGTTGTAACGCGACTCTCAACGCATCGTATGTGCCGGGGTCATTAGTTCGGGTGAAAATCAGAATATTTAGTGTAAAAACGATATTTTACTTATGGCAGAAGCCAGCACACACCTGTGTTTAAATAAATAAACTGTCGCTTTGAAAACTCTTCGGAACGAGTACTTTTGCTTGGGCTTGAATGGCAATAATGGGTGTTGAAATTTTTATTTTTATTAAAGCAAAGTTGATCAAGACATTGCTTACAATGCTTTTAAAAACTATTTTCCTCCTAATTGTGAGACCGGGCAACGTCAAAGTGTTGTTTATCCGAGAAATGAAGTGATATTGAGATGTATGTCCGTCTGTCCGTCCATTAAAAATTGTAATCACGTTACAGGTCGCAATTATGGACCAATCTTCACTTAATTTTGTATGAAGGTCGGGTTTAGACCAGAAATATTTAGGCGGTAAAATGGACCAAAAACTAAATTTTTATCCAATTTTGTAGAGGCTCTGTAGATTGCAATGTAAAGTTTGGGTTTACGACAGAGAAGTAGCATGAAATTTAGCGTGATGATCAGATAATAGTTAGCGCGTTAAATGGACCAGAACTTTTGTGTGAAAATTGGTAAAGTTTTTAGTGAAATGGGTAGTGTAACCTTATTCACGCTAGAGATCGCAGTTATATTTCAATTCTTACAATTGTTTGCACGAGGTAATAGTTTTGGTCAATTATAGTGCCAATACTTGTTGGTAATGATCAGATAGTATTTAGCATGTAAAATTGACCATAACTTCTGTGGAAAAATATCCAAATTTAATTTTTAATCAGTAATTTGAATTCTGGGGGCATATTCGGACAGCATGAGAAAAATAAACTTAAAAACCAACTCTTGACCCCTCACTTGATGCAAGTTATGTCAATGTAGCAATCGGGTCTAACATCACGGTGCAACTGAACCAACTTTATATGGAAGGTGCTTACACCTGGGATTTCACGATTTTTCTTGGAAACCGCACTACCTAATGAAATGGGATATAAAATAATTGTAGAAAATTTGTACTGCTACAACATTTTCTTTAGTCCCACTTCGATAGAACTTGCGGTTTCCAAGCAAAATCTTGAAACCCTAAAAATCCTAAAAATGTGACCTTTGATCGCGTTTTATTTCAAAATCCTTTCGTCAATTTTTTGTATTTTTCTCATCTATGAATCTTTTAGATTCCGAATCCGCATGAACTTCCCAGTTGTAAGATTCTCCCACTTAAAGTTAGTTAAGGCACACCGGGCAAGACATTGTTTTGTAAGGAGGCGATAACCAAAATCATTAGCCTTTTTCCCCTCCGGGACCCGGATTAACCGCTAAAATTTAGTGACGATCCGATCAAAATTGCGACCTGTAGCGTGATTTCAAACAAATTGGGATGTATTACCGACTATTGTGATATCTCGGTAATTTGGCCAGCCTACTTTGAATCATTTTAAAGATGGAAATTTCTACTATGAATGTCAGGCTTTGCTTTTGGAAGGTCCCCAATCAAAGCTGTGATATTTGTCAATATAATTAAAATCACAAAAATGAAAAGTTGGGTTTTATTTGTGACTATTGTAATATCTTCGTTGGTTAACCACATAAGACAACCCACTTTACATAGTTAGAAATGTGATATTTTCTTTTTTCATTGTAAGGTTTTGCTTTTGATATACCCCTTGTAGAAGCTGAGATATTCCCTTTGAATAAAACGTTGACTTTTTCTCCAAGTAAGTTTTTTGGCCATTCCAACCCCTAAATATTATCCGACCATCACAAAAATCAATATTCAATCAATAATCTTCCCCTCCAGGATCCCCATCCACACCCAAAGATTAGTGACGATCCAATCATGATATTATCCGATTATAATTCCCTCCCCACATAGTGGTGTAGGGTATAATTATAATTATTTTCTTACTTAAATTGCTGTCAAAAAACAATATATAACAGAAAATATACCTTTTTAAATTGAACTCTCCTACATAAAGTGTACTTATGGCTATATTACACCATATGCTTTTTCACATGTATGACATCAGCTGGTCTGTATATTAGTATACCCAGAGTGACAACATACACGTGAAAAATCATATGCTGTAATATAGCCATTAGCTAAAACAGTTTTTTGGCTACCATTAAAGTTCCAACACACCGCAGAAGCATTTTTCTTTACCACAACTTTTGCAATGTTATTGATTTCCGCTTTTTTATTTCATTTATTTATTTTTTATTTATTTATTTATTATTATTATCACCCAGCAAAATAAATTGGAATTAGTGCAATGTAGAATAGTTCTTTCACGGTATGTTTTATGCAGTTCAAACGGAGTCGTGAAAAATGCACTCCAGTCCTCACATTTTAACCGCATTTGGATGCAATCCAAAGAATCACATCCATTTGTCATATTTTAACAACATCCGGAGGCAGTTCAACGGAGTCGTGAAAAAGGCACTCCAATTCCTCTCAATTTAACAGCATCCGGATGCAGTGCAAACCGAGTCGTGAAAAAGGCACTCCGTTCACTACATTTTATTAGCAGTTGTTAGAGATCCCTACATGTACATAAATCAGTTTGTACATCTCTACAGGCACCGGAATACATTTCCAAAAGGAGATAATCGTGTTAACATTTCCAAACATTTGTTAATACAAACTAAATAATATTTAATTTGTGAACATTTTCCAGGTAACTCACGAGAAGAAAATTTCCCAATAGAGTGCTGTTGGAATACATGTCGAAATCTTAACTGGTGATGGGAAGACAATATCAAACCCATTTAGCAGATGAAGCAAAAGCACTTAAGCTTGGATTAAATGAAGAGCGGAGGAAACACACATGTTTGCGATTGAATTCAATAGAGAATTTTCATAATTTGTGTTAATTTAATAAAGGTATTAATATTTTTGTTTTACACAAATAATAAATGCATTTTATTTTGTTATTCAAAACAAGAGATATTATATCAAAGCCGTGATAAACAACAAAGTCGCAAGTGGATAATTGCAACCTTATATATCCTAAAATAATAAACTCAAAAATAAGACCAACATATACGTAAAGGCATTACCAAAAATTGTACAATCTTAACCCATATTAGTTTCCAAACTACAACACATTATTGGAATGAGAGAATATTTTGAGCGCTAAAGGCAAATAGTTCCATATTCGTGCGACAGGTATTAAAAAAGATTTCTCAAACACAGTATTATATATTCTGGGTATAAATATCTGAGTAGCGCTTAAAGATATAGAAAATCTGAACATACTCGATAGTAGATGAGGTACTCCACTTTTAACAATTTTATAAAACGAGCATAAAACCTTCACGGATTCAAATAATTCAAAGTCAAACCCCAGATAAAGCTTGACATAACTAGAGATATGTTCATGTATTCTAATACCATACACGAAACAAGCAATACAGTTAACTACACACTTTAGTTTCGAGAATATCCGGTCTATAGTGCCAGATACGACCTCCAAACCATAGTTAATCTGAGCATAAGATGAGCATATCGAATCTCTTCTTAACTTAAAAACACCCACAAAAACACCCAAAATTGTATGACAATTGACAAATTAGATTCGATTCTGGTTAATAAAGATCTCATAATCATATGCCTGATTTCAGAATCTTATAGCTTTCGTCTTCGTATGATTTGCAATGAGATAGTTATCTATAGACCACTGCTGAAAATAGAGTAAGACTATGATTTATATCACGCTCAAACTCACTTGGAGAGAGTCTATTATCATTAAAAACGAGATAAACATCATCATCAAATAAAAGCGGGACACAACACTCACCAAGGAAACAATCAAACTATTCATGTACAACATGAAGAATAAAGGACCTAACACAGAGCCCTGTGGTACACCACATCTAACGGAAAGAGTCCCAGAAGATTCACCATTTATACAAACAAATTGAGTTCTGTCACGCAAATAAGATGCAACAAGTTTACAGGCAGTAATCGAAAAATTGAACTCATTCTTAAGCTTCATGATTAACAGATGATGTTCAATAATATTGAACGCTTTTGCTAAATCTAATGATATTACTACACTGTTATTGTTACTATTTGTATTGTTTCTAATCATATCCGTCAAATACAGCAGCAAACTAGTAGTACTGTGATTTTTCCGAAAAGCAAACTGACCACTATATTTGCGTCCACTTGCATGAGCCAAAATTTGATTCTTCATCAGTGAACTGCAACCGGTGCCAGTTTTTTTATATGCGGTATGCACAAATGAAAGGGATACTAATACACACCGCCACTCTCTTGTTTTGCGTTAGGATGCAATCAACACTCTTTTGAGAGTCAATATTGATTCACATTGATCCAATATTTAACGGAGTTTAAGGCTTTGTTTATGTACTAACGGTATATTTTCCAGTTTTCACGACTCTTATTTTCTTGGTAGGCTTTAAAGGCCAGGTCACGAAGCGATCGGGCAAAGGTGATTTGATTCAAATTTATCCAATTTTCGTCAGATCGAACTTTTCTGCGCACAGTAGGAACTGACTCGAATAAATCCGATATAAATGAAGATATCGCAGAGCATTTTTCGGCACTATCAGCGGTCTTAAGCATATCAACATCCAAAGCCGTTAAAGAAGAAAATAATCTATCCCATTCAATATTGTCATAATCGCGATATTCGACAAAGTCAGTGTAAGTATTAAAGCAGAGATCAATAGCGGCAAAAATAAGTACATGATCAGAGATAGATGTGCAAAGCGCTTGATCACTGACCAAGAAAAAAATCGGTCAAAGAAGAAGAGCTATGAGAAACGTCAAAGTGAGTAGATTTGCAATTATGTAAGTAGAATTGATAAATTTAGTCTGAAAGCCTTGTGGGGGTCAATTCAAACACATTTGAATTGAAGTCCCCAACTATTACCACCTACGAAACTGACATAACCAGATTAGCAACATAATTAATACCATTTTTTTTCTTTTCCTCTTCGCTTGCTACGTTGGTTAATGTTTTAACACATACACACCACCAAAAACCAAACTTCTTTACCCTCCTGTCTTCGCTTCTGCGTCTTCTATCACACCAGGCTATCACACCTGGCTCTAAAATTGTCGGTATGTATTTATGATTTTAAATTTGCAGCCGCGGTGAATATTGATCGTTCAGATACACACGAGCATTCAGATTTTCACCACTCAATAAGTCAGAAACCTTTTAATTGCGAGTCTTATAATACTCTCTCATAAGGGTGTCACGTTTCAACACCTTATTGAATTTTACCAAAATTTTCTTCCTTCGATTTATATAACGTACTTGGTTTATATCCGGACTAGAAATTGGAACATTATAAAAGTTGCCCAAAGCTGTTATGGGTGCTTCCAGGTCATCCAAGCCTTCAGGCAGACCCCCAATGAATATATCTGATCGATTTAACTTTCTATGTAATATGTTGTCTTGTTAATCAAGATCAGCAAATGTAGTAGTGGTAGTCTCTTCAACCCGATGGACATTTTCACTACATTTCTTGATGTCTTCCTTCATCTCCACCATACACAAGCTCATATCCTTCTTCGTTTCATCCAAAACCGTCGCAATACGATTTTGCTCTGCCTGACTATTGCGCATAAAATTCCGAAACTCATTTGTCAAACTATCAATCTTCTTAAGGACACCATCATTTGTTGTTTTATTCCACAGATTGGGCTCACAAGAAGAGCATATGTATGCAAACGATTTTTCACTTCTTAACCCAGATAAAGCCACTGGTCGTTTAAACGCCACCAAAAATGGTTGCAAAACTTGACGTAAAACTCTGGTCTTTTCGAATATTTTTGTGGGGTTTTGTGCATTTTGTTATAGTATTGTTTGTTATCTAGCATTTCGCGCTTATAAAGCTTCAATTGACCTATGCATTTTCACACAATTGGCCTAAAACCTAAGCTATTTTTCGACTTTTTTGTAATTTTCGACTTTTTATGAAAAATTTAAATATGGGATAAAAGTTTAATCATAAATGTTAGATTCTTTTAAAGTCAGGGAACTGTTAGGAATGTAGTAAGAGTATTTTCTCAATCAAAAACCAAGGGATTGGCATATAAGAATACACCTATATTACCCTCCAAAGTTTTTGCCACTTTTAAAAGAAGGCCCGATTGTAGGAAAACTATACGTTTTAGAGAAAAAAGTTACTTTTTAAAAAATAGGTAAAAAAACTTTTTAAGTTAAACGGTTTTATGTTAAAGATACATTGCAATGTTTAAGATAAATGTACTAAAAACCAAAAAATAATAAAATAGATACAGTCGTGGGAATTATAAACATATGCATAGACTAGACTAAAATAAAACCGTGGGGCACGTCAATTGTCTACAATCGTTGATTAAAATGTTTGTTTTGTAATGTTACACTATAATTAGGCAGTTGTTCAACCGACAACGATGGACGTGTGATAAGTAGGGCTAGAATGTGGAAACAAGCTAGCAAGCTCGATTATAAGCGAGTTTTAAGGTTTCATAGTGGTGAGCGAGTAGTACTTTGTGGATTAAAGACAAACTACGAGCAGCGAAACGCTTCCTCGCCAGGCAGCAGTGTGAATGTCCAACGATAAACTAGTTGAAACATCTCTTTTATTTACATACATGGAGTGTATAACTATTGGAATTTCCATGAGCAAGAAAATAGTAAGCAATTTCCTCAGCGTCTGCGGGCCAACTGCCTAACGACGAATTAAACGATTCTTCTATCGCACATTAAGTCGATAATTTGTAGACAATTGACGTGCCCCACGGTTTTATTTTAGTCTAGTCTATGCATATGTTTATAATTCCCACGACTGTATCTATTTTATTATTTTTTGGTTTTTAGTACATTTATCTTAAACATTGCAATGTATCTTTAACATAAAACCGTTTAACTTAAAAAGTTTTTTTACCTATTTTTATTTTCTAGTTTTTAGTTTTTATTTCGCATTCTGTTTAATTCATTTAGTGCTTTATTATTGCAAGGTTTCTTGCCCGTTAGTTTATTGCTGTCAAACTCCTCTATACGTAGTCCCTGCAAAGATCTTACTCTACTAAGAGCCACGTAGGCTTGACCTTCTACAAACAGTTTCGCACCTAAGTATATGACTGCGTGATCCACAGTGCTGCCCTGCATTTTATGTATTGTAGAAGCCCATGATAGTATTAAAGGCAACATTCTTCTTTCAGCCGTCCCGTAATTGTACTTAGCTAGAAACTGTATGGCTTTCGGGTGTAAAAGATGTACTGTATAGTGCATTTAGTGCTTTATTATTGCAAGGTTTCTTGCCCGTTAGTTTATTGCTGTCAAACTCCTCTATACGTAGTCCCTGCAAAGATCTTACTCTACTAAGAGCCACGTAGGCTTGACCTTCTACAAACAGTTTCGCACCTAAGTATATGACTGCGTGATCCACAGTGCTGCCCTGCATTTTATGTATTGTAGAAGCCCATGATAGTATTAAAGGCAACATTCTTCTTTCAGCCGTCCCGTAATTGTACTTAGCTAGAAACTGTATGGCTTTCGGGTGTAAAAGATGTACTGTATAGTGCACTGTATTCTTCTTGTCAAGCCCTTTTATTTGATACCCATACTGGTGGGATTGATAAAAAATTGTTATCAGCCATTTGGTAGCGGCGGCCATATTAGATTTCAATTTTGCATAGTAAATTGTCTTCTACTTGTTGAGACCTTTCATTTGATACCCATGTTGATGGGATTGATAAAACCTAAGTTATCCGCCATTTTGTAGAGGCCGCCATCTTGGATTTTAATTTTGTATAGTACATTGTATTCTACTGGTTGAGCATTTTCATTTGATACCCATATTGATGGGATTGATAAAACCTACGTTATCCGCCATTTTGTAGCGGCCGCCATCTTGGATTTCAATTTTTATAGTATATTGTATTCTGCTTGTTGAGCCCTTTCATTTGATACCCATATTGATGGGATTGATAAAACCTACGTTATCCGCCATTTTGTAGCGGCCGCCATCTTGGATTTCAATTTTTTATAGTATATTGTATTCTGCTTGTTGAGCCCTTTCATTTGATACCCATATTGATGGGATTGATACAACCTACGTTATCCGCTATTTTGTAGAGGCCGCCATCTTGGATTTTAATTTTATATAGTACATTGTATTCTACTGGTTGAGCACTTTCATTTGATACCCATATTGATGGGATTGATAAAACCTACGTTATCCGCCATTTTATAGCGGGCGCCATCTTGGATTTCAATTTTTTATAGTATTTTGTATTCTGCTTGTTGAGCCCTTTCATTTGATACCCATATTGATGGGATTGATAAAACCTACGTTATCCGCCATTTTGTAGCGGCCGCCATCTTGGATTCCAATTTTTTATAGTATATTGTATTCTGCTTGTTGAGCCCTTTCATTTGATACCCATATTGATGGGATTGATAAAACCTACGTTATCCGCCATTTTGTAGCGGCCGCCATCTTGGATTCCAATTTTTTATAGTATATTGTATTCTGCTTGTTGAGCCCTTTCATTTGATACCCATATTGATGGGATTGATACAACCTACGTTATCCGCCATTTTGTAGAGGCCGCCATCCTGGATTTTAATTTTATATAGTACATTGTATTCTACTGGTTGAGCACTTTCATTTGATACCCATATTGATGGGATTGATAAAACCTACGTTATCCGCCATCTTGAATTTATAATGATAATGAATAAACATAATTGTATTGTCACCAAAATCCAAAGTGTATACAAAATTTCAGATTAATCGGTTGACAGGAAGAGGGTGAAATTTGAATTACTAAATTTGACCCAAGAATAAATAATAAAACAAACTGGGTGAGCTAAATAAAACCTCTTAAAAATGCTTAGAAGGTCTCAGAAATATCATTTTAATACACATTTTCTCGCACAAAAATCTCGGCGCAAAGTGGGTTAAAACATTAACCCTTTCGGTGCTTCTTTTTTGTTTTTGATCTGAAAAATATATTTTTCCAATTTTATATATACTTAAGCCCACTATATGAATAATCAAAACTAATTTTTTAACATTTTGTTTGGAAAAGTGGTTTTTGGACACTATGCCATATGGCATAGAATGTTTTTAAAGGAAAAAAAACAAAACTAAAATATTCAAGTTTTTAATTAAATTTCATCTTATAGAAGACCAGGAGGCCTTATAGAAGAGGAAGAGGTCTTCTTATAGAAGAGCAGGACGTCTTCTCATAAAAGAGCAGAAGGTCCTCTCATAGAAGGGCAGGATGTCTTCTCCTGGAAGAGAAAAAGGTCGTCTCATAGAAGGACAGGATGTTTTCACATAGAAGAGCAGGACGTTTGCATATAGAAGGGCAGGAGGTCTTCTTATAGAAGAGCAGGAGGTCTTCTTATAGTAGAGCAAGAGGTCTTCTTATAGAAGAGCAGGAGGTCTTCTTATAGAAGAGCAGGAGGTCTTCTTATAGAAGAGCAGGAGGTCCTCTTCTTGAAGAGCAGGACGTCTTTTCATAGAATAGCAGGGCGTTTGCATATATAAGGGCAGGACGTCTTCTGATAGAAGAGCAGGACATTTTTTCATATAAGAACAGGACGTTTGCATATAGAAGGGCAGGAGGTCTTCTTATAGAAGAGAAGGAGGACTTCTTATACAAGACCAGGAGGTCTGCTCATAGAAGAGCAGGGCGTCTTTTCGTAGAAGAGAAGGACGTTTGCATATATAAGGCGGGAGGTATTCTTATAGAAGAGAAGGAGGTCTTCTTATATAAGAGCAGGAGGTCTGCTCATACACGCAGAGAAGAAATATTGTTGGAACAATCATATTCTAAGAACAAAATAGTGTATTTTAAAATTCTTAAAATATGTATTATTGGCCTAACAATATATTTTGTGTCATCATGTTTCCTAATAAAAAATATATGGTTGAAACTACAATATATATTTTCAGATTTTTAAAATACACTATTTTGTTCTTAGAATATGATTGTTCCAACAATATCTCTTCTCTGTGTGTAGAAGAGCAGGACGTCTTCTCATAGAAGATCAGGAGACCTTCTTATAAAAAACCAGAGGGTCTTCTCATAGAAGAGCAGGGGCCATTCTTATAGAAAAGCATAAGATCTTCTCATTGAAGACCAGGTGGTCTACTTATAGAAGACATGAAGGTTTTTCATAGAATATCTGGAGGTCTACTATTAGAAGATTTTGGGGTCTTCACATAGAAGGTTTTCTTATAGAATATCTGGAGGTCTTCTTTTAGAACATTTAAAGCCTTTTAAAGAAGACCTAGGGTCTTCTTATAGAAAACCTGGGGTCTTCTTATAGAAAAGCTAGGGTCTTCTTATGAAAGATTTGAGGCCTTCTTATAGAAAAACTGGAGGACTTCTTATAGAAGACCTGAATGTCTTCATATACAAGATCTGATGGACTTCTTATAGAACACCTGAATGTCATCCTATAGAAGGGCTGGAGGTCAGCTTGCAGAAGACGTGGGGCCATCTTATATAATATCTGGAGGAGTTATTTTAGAAAATCTGCAAGAATTGTTATACATCATCTGGACGTTTTCCTATGGTGGATCTGGAGGTTTCCTTATAGAAGACCTGGAAGTCTTAGTATAGTAGACCTGGAGGTCTACTTATACAAGATCTGGAGGTCTTCTTATAGATGACCTGGAGGTCTATTTATACAAGATCTGGAGGTCTTCTTATAGAAGATCTAGGGGTTTTACAATAGAAGATCTGGGAGTCAAACAAAGTGAAACATTTCCGTTGGGAAAAATCTATGCCATATGGCATAGTATGAAATATAAAAAATCTGGCAGCTACATTGAACTATATTTCGGATCTTTTTTTCGTTTTAATTATTAAGGCAATGATTATCTACTAAATTAAATACAAAAAGTTAACAAAAAAATATTTTTGTTAATAAAATATATAAAATTATAAGATGGTATTTTCATGCAAATTTTAAATCGAACGAGGAGCGCTTGCTCTTTGAGACATAACAATGTATAGGGGCCACCAATCAAAAATTGTTGTCGAATTATTTTTATATAACACTTCAGGGAAAAACACAAAATTATTAAAAGAAGGGTATCCATAAGTATTTTGCCTTTAAACGGGCTTCGAAAACTGGCTATGCCATATGACATAGAATCACCGAAAGGGTTAAGATTCTTTTCATCGACCTTAGCACAAGTTGCATGGATCCAACCGCCACAGACTCTGCACTCAACACTACTCAGCATCTTAGTAAATGACTGGTTGCAAATCTTGCATTTAACATTTTTTTGAGGCAGGTATATCAACACATGCAATAAGCGCCAAAACAAGAAACAGCAACTGGCAATTACAGCTCTATAGATTTTTCAAAAAAAAATCTTGATAATATGCAAGGCCCTTTACAAACCCTACCGCAAATTCGTCGTGCTGTCCGATTGCTTCTGCTCTTCTTCATCGACTCTTTCATCAACGACAGAATTTTGTAAAAAAATCTTGCAATTTTTTATGTAATTTTGACAAATGGGTTTGAAGAAAATGTTGAAGCAGTGAAAATTTTCTACAAGATTGGATGATTTATTTTTTCCTAGGGTGTACCATTTTCAAGATATATAAGTTTAATTTGGGAAATTGCAGTAATGACATCCCAGCGAAAAGTTTGCCTCCAAAGAGGCAGTTTAAATGATATGTTCAAGTGATTTGGAAGTGCATCAAATTATGCATTTTCACTCATGATTTTACAAGGGAGTGACCCCGGAAAGAGGCACTCCATTGCACCGCATTTTAACTGACCCTTTGGCATTGCATTTTAACTGAACCTTTGGCACCGAATTTTAACTGAACCTTTGGCACCGCATTTTCACTGACCCTTTGGCATTGCATTTTAACTGACCCTTTGGAGTAGAATAGGAGGCAGTCCAGAGCACGTGGTTTGAATAACAAAATAAAATGCATTTATTATTTGTGTAAAACAAAAATATTAATAACTTTATTAAATTAACACAAATTATGAAAATTCTCTATCGAATTCAATCGCAAACATGTGTGTTTCCTCCGCTTTTCATTTAATCCAAACTTAAGTGCTTTTGCTTCATCTGCTAAATGGGTTTGATATTGTCTTCCCATCACCAGTTAAGATTTTGATATGTACTCCAACAGCACTCCATTGGGAAATTTTCTTCTCGTGAGATACCGGAAAAATGTTCACAAATTAAATATTATTTAGTTTGTATTAACAAATGTTTGGAAACGTTAACACGATTAGCTCTTTTTGGAAATGTATTCCGCTGCCTGTAGAGATGAACAAACTGATTTATGTACATGTAGGGATCTCTAACAACTGCTAATAAAATGTAGTGAACGGAGTGCCTTTTTCACGAATCCGTTTGCACTGCATTTGGATGCTGTTAAATTGTGAGGAATTGGTGTGCCTTTTTCACGACTCCGTTGAACTGCCTCCGGATGTTGTTAAAATGTGACAAATGGATGTGATTGTTTGGATTGCATCCAAATGCGGTTAAAATGTGAGGAATGGAGTGCTTTTTTCACGACTCCGTTTGAACTGCATAAAAACATGCCGTGAAAGAACTAGTCTACGTTGCACTACTTCCAATTTATTTTGCTGGGATTGTTTTATAAGGAGGCGATACAGTCAGTGCATTGTCTCAATTTGAACTTCTATATCTCAAAAACGGTAAAACCTACGAAAATATCGTGAAGGTCAATCTTGTGGAGAATTTTTACAGCTACAAAATTTTTTTAGGCCTGTTTTCATAGGGCTCGCGGTTTCCATGCAAAATCGTGAAAACATAAAGAACCCCTAAAAATGTGAACTTAAATCGCGATTCATTTGAAAATCCCTTCGGCGATTTTTTTTGTTTCTTGATATTTCTCATCTATGAGCATTGTAGTTTCAGAATCTGCAAAAATTTTCCAGGTGTAAGCACCTTCCATTTAAATTTGGCTAAGGCACACCGTGAACAACAGTAATGGAATTATTCCGACTTATAACATTTTGTCAGGATTAAGATAATTTGTTTGTCGATTGGTTTCTGATATTATTTTCTGAGTTCGACCAGGCTTTGGCAAAGCCCAAACATGAGTTTTGTAGTATCAAACAGACAGCAGAAGTACTGCGAGAAGGATTCGGAGTCTATGAGCCGTAGTCTGTATCGTCCAATCTTAAATTACTGAAGTCTTTAATTGGCTTGTACAGACTCCACCTCTTCTGGTAAAGAATTGAAGTTTTAGCGTTTTTATGACATAAAAGTATATTATATTCTTAGGTTATCGACACAATAGCTGGATATAGAAGCCCAATCTGCATTCATGATTCAAGCTATACTTCTTTTTGGAGTTATTTAATTTATGGAAGTAGCTTTATGTTCGGGTCGAACTGTAATCTCCAACTCATTTAACCTATTTTTAAATCTATTCAATCTACACGCGAATAGAGTTATATTAAGTTATGTTAAGCACCTTCTGCATGTAGGTTCTCTAACTAAAAGAAATCCCAAAAACTGTATTAAAACCGATATTTTTAAAAATTAGGCTAAGATCTTCGAAATACTGAAAATCTTGCGATAACAAAGACAATGGTTTCAAAATTATGGGGTATACTATAAAGTGGATCTGCATGATAAAAAAAAACTTCAAAATACTGAAACCGGGATGTAAATTGTACATGGCGGCTATATCAAACGTGTACCAATATTGTATATTTTCAATTCTAAATATCTTAGCACGAATATTTTAGACTCTGTAAATATTTAAAATTCTATCCTAAATATCGTGAACTCTCTGTATTTATACCAAAATTTCATATAAATTAAACTAACAATAACCTTTAAGAGGTTATAGCCACTTGGCTCATTTTAAAGTACAGGTAGGTAGAATCGTTGATCGGACAAAAATGACTGAGATATGAGAGTTGGAAGGGAAACAGTTATTGAGTTTTGTATGTAGCATAGAACCAAAAACGTGTTTTTCTCGAACTGGCATTGAAAGTGGTGCCCACTGTAGCTCGAAAACGGATGATCCGATCTTCATATGTTTTTGCGGAACTTGTTATACCCTCCACCTCAAGTTGTTTTGAAGTAAAATGGAACAATTAGTTTCCTTTCTTTTGTGAAGAAGACCAATTGCCGAATTTCAGCCATTTCGGTGTGGTAATGAGGCTAAAACCTTCAAAATACCTAAAATCGGGTGGAACCGTTCTGTGTGGGCTATATCAAAACGTGGACCGATATACCCCATGTGTAATACCAAACATCCTAGGATTAAAAGAAACTTCTATACCAAATTACGAAGCTTTATCTTTAAAATTGCAAGCTGTATCTTGATTTCAATAGACCGACGGACGGACTGACAGACGGACTTGGTTATATCGACTTATAAACTTTGTCGAAAACTATGCAAGATTTTTCAACAGAAAATATTCGAAAGATTTCTTGTAAAAAATAGCTTCACGTAGGAGCTTCACGTTAGGAGTAATTTTGTCCCAGTCCGTCCGTGAGTGCGTTGAAATCAAGATACAGTCCGCAATAATTAAGATCGAGCTTTGTAATTTGGTACCGAACATTATATTACTAGTAGTATGTTTGGAATTGAAAATGGGCTATATCTGTCCATGTTTCGATACAGCTCCAATAGAACGGTGCCTCCCGATTTTCGTTATTTTCAAGTTTTTTCACGCCGAAATGGCTGAAATTTAATACTTACTCTTCTTTGGGGCTACAAAACTTTCACCAGAAATTTGTCAGTGCAATTCTACGCTTTGTTATAGCCCCTATAGATCGATACCTCAAGATGTTCAGAATTTTCAATGTTATACACGGTGTGTAAACAAACTTAAACAAATTTAAATGGAAGGTGCTTACACCTGGGAAGTTTTTGCAGATTCTGAAACTACAATGCTCATAGATGAGAAATATCAAGAAAGAACAAGTAAGAAAAGCGTTAAGTTCGGTCGGGCCGAACTTTTTATACCCTCCACCACAAATTTCAGCCATTTCGGTGGATTAATGTGGCCACAACCTTCAAAATACCGAAATTCGGAAGGTACCGTTATATTGGGGCTACATGATGGCGTGGACCTATACCTACAAATTTCTGGGGGAAAGTTTTATACGTCTAAAGAAGACTAAATACCAAATTTCAGCCATCTCGGTGTGATAATGAGGCTAAAACGTTCAAAATATCGAAAATCGGGAGATATTGTATTATGGGGGCTATATCAACACGTGGACCTATATAAACATTTTATGGTAGAAATGTTTCTTAGCCTCTGGAAACACAAAATACAAAGTTACAACCGATTCTTTGGTCAAATGGGTCTAATACATTCAAAATATATTAAAATGACGCGTACTTTATATGGGGCCTTATATGGGGGCTATACCAAAACGTGGACCTATATAACCCAACTTTGGTAGGAATAATTTTTGGCCTCTGGAGACAAAAAGTACCAAATTACAGCCAATTCGGTGGTAAAATGGGCCAAATATCTTAAAAATTCCTTAAAACGACGACGCGTCACGCGTCATTTTGTATGGGGGCTATACGAAAGCGTGGACCTACATAGCCCGCTATCAATACCAAAAGTCCTACGTAAATTTAACATATTTTCCCAAAATTTCATCAACCTACGTCAATCCGTTCGGACGCTAGAGTGATTTCCACAGACGGACAGACGGACAGACGGACGGACATGGCTATATCGATGTAGAATTGCACGCTGATCAAGAATATATATACTTTGTGGGGTCTACAATGATTATTTCGAGTAGTTACAAACGTAGTGACAAACTTAATATACCCCCATCCTATGGTGGAGGGTATAAAAAAATCGCCGGAGGGATTTTCAAATAAATTGCGATTTAAATTCACATTTTTAGGGGTTCTTTATGTTTTCACGATTTTGCTTGGAAACCGCAAGTCCTATGTAAATGGGCCTACAAAAAATGTTGTAGCTGTGAAAATTCTCCACAAGATTGACCTTTATGATATTTTCGTAGGTTTTACCGTTTTTGATATATAGAAGTTCAAATTGAGACCATGCACTGACTGTATCGCCTCCTTATAAAACAATGGCATTACTGCAATTTCCCAAATTAAACTTATATATCTTGAAAATGGTACTACCGAGGAAAAAATAAGTCATCCAGATTTTCTTTAGTCCAAGATTTTCTTTAGTCCCATTTTGATATGACTTGCGGTTTCCAACCAAAATCTTGAAGACTTTAGATAAAAACCTAAAAATTTGAACTGAACCTCTATATCTCAAAAACGGTAGAACCTACGAATTCTTGTAGAGAATTTTCTCAGCTACAACATTTTCTTTAGACTCATTTTGATACGGCGTGCGATTTCCAAGCAAAATCGTGAAAACCTAAAAAACCCTAAAATTGTGAATTTTGATCGCGATTTATTTAAAAATCCCTCCGACAATTTTTTCTGTTATTTTTATTTTTCTTATCTATGAACACTGCTGTTTCAGAATCCGGGAAATCTTTCAATGTGTAAACGTTTTCATCAAAAGTTAGTTAAGGCGCACTGAGCATGATATTGTTTTATAAGGAGGCGACACAGTCAGTGCATTGTCTCAATTTGAACTTCTATATCTCAAAAACAGTAAAACCTACGAAAACATCATAAAGGCCAATCTTGTGGAGAGATTTCACAGCTACAACATTTTTTTAGGTCCATTTACATAGGACTCGCAGTTTCCAAGCAAAATCGTGAAAAGCTAAAGAACCCCTAAAAATGTGAATTTTAATCGCGATTTATTTGAAAGTCCCTCCGGCGATTTTTTTTTTGTTTCTTGATATTTCTCATCTATGAGCATTGTAGTTTCAGAATTTTCAAAAACTTCCCAGGTGTAAGCATCCTCCATTCAAAATTAGTTAAGGCGCACCGTGTATAGCGTCATTATAAAACCAAAATGGCTGAAATTTTATACTTAGTCTTCTTTGGCGCTACAAAACTTTCTCCCATAAATTTACAGGTCCGATATAATTTCGTCATTTTCAAGGTTTTATACTCTTTATCACGCCAATATGGCATTTAGCCTTCTTTGCAGACACAAAACTTTCCCCAGATAATTGTTATTTGCCAGTTTTGGTATTTTAAAGATTGCTTACTTACTTAGCTGGCCTATTACAGAACATTTGTCCTATAAGCGGAACTAAGCAAAGATCCTCATTCCACTCTGTTAGTTGCTTTGATTTTTGGAATACCGCGTCTATACATCTCTTCTTCCACTTGTTTGCTCCATCGAAGCCTTGGCCTGCCAGCTCTGCGTGCACGGCTATTTGGGCCGTATTTTTTCGCCTTGCTCTATCTTATGACATGGCCTAGCCAACGCAATCGTTGTATCTCGATATGTTTAACTATATTGATGTCGTTGATGTAGATTGACCCGTAGATCTTTCGAATAATTTCTCTCTAAAACACACAAAGCACTACCTGTGTTTTTGTTTGACGAGATGTGGCTTTGTTTATAAATTGCTTACTTAAGCCAAAGTAGCATCTGATGTTCTTTGTTGTGACGAAGTCTTTTACTATCTCAAAATTATAGGAACCAACTTCCACTGTTAGTTCGAGCTCTATATACGCATTGCTGGTCGACACCATCATCTTAGTCTTCTCGCCGTTTACCGCCAGACCCACTTTAGCAGATTCTCCTTCGACCTTCTTAAAGGTATCAGTTACTTCTTTTACTGATCGGTCCATGATGCCTATATCGTCAGCATAAGCATGTAATATTAGATAAATTGTTGTAAATTGTTCCATTTCTTGCAGATTTAAGCATCTTGTATAACATTTTCCAGCAGAATGTTAAATAAGTAACACGAGAGTCTGTTTGAAACCTCTTTTGGTACTAAACTATTCGAACGTAGGGGAGCAGTCGAAGGCTGCGTTATAATCGACAAAAAAGTGGTAGGTGTCGATCTGCATCTCTCGAGTCTTCTCCAGGATTTGCCACAGCTTAAATATCTGGTCAATGCACAGTGGCCAAATTTCCGAAAATCCTAGTCAAAAATCGAAAAAAAAAAATTATATTAATTTACACTAAATAGTGACATATAATGTTTATAGGGGGGTTTGGGTATAATGTAGAGTTTTGATGTATTCTAGGACCTATAGTAAAGTTTTATGGCAAACAAATTTCTAGAATATTTTGATCTGATACGATCACATTTTATATTCGATTTTAAAGTTTTGTGGGAAAAGGGACCAAAAAGACCCCTTTTATGACTCGCACGAGGGTTATTTTTTTTAAGAAAAATGTTGTACCCCTTTTTTAGTTATTTGGTTTTTTGGCAAAATTGATATGATTACATTTCTTTGGTGACTTATAGTGAAATTCAGAGGAGAACATCTTTGTCTTTGACGCCATTCTTCTAATATTATGTTTTTTATGACAATTTTACCAAAACTCACATGAAGAACAACCTTAAACCCTAAAATGTGTTTTTAATTTTGCATATTTCTGGAGTTTAGATAAGATATAGAGGTTTGGTGTATTCTAAGACCTATAGTAAAACGTGATGGCGAAAAATGTTTAGAATATTTTGATCTGATACGATCACATTTTATAGGAGAAGGGACCAAAAAGATCCCTTTAATGACCGTCTGCTATAAACAGAGTAGTTCGTTTTGTATATGGGGTAAATCCAAGTGTACACATTACCCCTTATGTAATTAAATTTCTGGTGCCAGTTTTCAAAGTTTCATTGATTTACGCCTGCTTTTATTTTTTTACAAATTGGTTAAAAATCAGTGTCCCCAAATGCTAGCGTCATAGTTTAGTTTTTCTAGCTCAACGAGGCGACTGCAGTTGAAGAGAGAGAAAAAAATATGTTTGATCCAACAATATTCCAAGAGCAAAATATGTATTGTTAACATATTGTTGGATTCCTTATGTAGTATTGTGAATCCAACAATCGTTTTTGTTAAATCCAAAAATAGTTTGTGTCAACGGAACAATATTTCTCTCTTTTCTTCGAAAATTTTTTTCTCTTCTCTCGCTATTCGATACCGTGTTGAAAAAACAATTTTGGTGAGTTGTGGTGTTTGTATGACTTGTATACCAACAGACTCTTGTTTCTGTTTTGTTTCATTCTTCTTTCCTTTTCATGTTTGTTACGGTGTTTAATTATTCCTTATGTTGTGATGGCTACTTGTGGCTTTTTGTTTGTCTTTGTTGTCAGCTAAAGTAGCAAACCATGTATTGCATTCATCAATGCTCTTAATATTATACACGATATTTATATCAAAGTTGTGTGGAAAGTGTATATGAGAAGTATATACACTCAAATCAAAAAAATTTAGTATCTGGTTTTCAGGGCTGACAATATGTTTTGTAAAAAATTTAGATTATGATTGTTCCTACAATCGATATTATTAACGATTTTTACAATATTGCTGAAATTCGAAAGTTGTTTTTGTTTTCTATGTTCGGAACAAAAGATGGTATTTTTGGATTTGGATTACAATGTTTGTACAAAACAAACACATTTTTGGAACCAAAATAGATATTTTTATTCCAACAGAACGGAAAAATATTTTTTCTCTGCGTGTGGATAGAGCATTTGAAGTTAGAGTAGCACGGCTTTTTAATTCCCTGCCTAATGATTTGTAGAATTTCAGTGCTTCACCAGTTTCTTTCTGTAAAAAACATCTTCGCCACTTAGATTGATTCTTTTTATCTTTAATTTTTGCATTACGATGGACGTTAGAATTCTTGTTATTCATCATATTTTTTTTGATCTCAGCTTTTTTTATTAAATTTGTTTTATTTATTAATTGAGGAAAAAAATATGTGCTTACTACTTCTTTCATAATTTTGTCTTTCTGATATTAGAATATTGTTAACATACATAAAAGTTGTATTATTTAATTATATTATATTTGGTCCGATGGCTTTGATTAATGTAAAGTTGTCATCTATATATATAAAAGAACTTAGTGACTGACATCGCACACACGAAACCGCTGAAGCTAGAAGTTTGGACTGTGTGTTCCTATTGGTGTGTAGGGGTGAGATTAGGCTGGGTTTTTGGACCCAGTGTACGACCTCTAAGTGTACGAAAAGTTCTAAAAGTTACCAAATTTAGTATCAATTGTATATCTTGAACAGATATAGCTAGAATCTTGGAATTTGTTATGGAGATCAAGGTTGGGAAGTGGTGTTTATAAAAGGAAGTGATTTGGGAAACTCGTACTCATGCACATTGGTCGAAAATGTGAATTCTTTGGCCAAAAGAAAATTTTGTGACATTCTTCTTTTGAGTTTCTTTCTTCGCAATATGGATGTAAACACTCCAAAACAACAAAAACAAATATTGTTTATTCCAAAATTGGCATTTACCATTAGAGGAAAAGGAGTCAAAGTAGAGATTTGTTTACTGTGTTATTAATCGAGTTGAGTGCGCAGTAGTTTGTGATAATTTGTGGGCTATAAAATCGCAAGAAGTAAAAATGTAAAGGTTAAACTCAAATATGGAGAAGAAAGACGAATGTAAATTGATTCATTTTCCAAAAAGAACAGAAGAAAAATTCGGTCTAAGAACAAAGTTATCAACATATTTCTGGAACACTCTTAAATTCTTACATTTTGTTTCAATGGTAAAATTGTTCTGGACCGAAATAATTTTGATCGCTAGTGGTCGATGTTAGAAAAAATCAAAATTAGTTTGATGTGTATGCTTTAATAAAAAAATCATTTCAAGGTGCGATTCGTTGCGGTAAATGATGCACAAATTCAGGCTACATCAAATTCCGAAATATTTCATATTCGGCTGGTACACATTTAATTCTAAGAAACACAATTTTGAACCGATTTTCCTGAAAACTTGGTATTTTTATTTCGAGAGTCCAGAGAATAATTCAACTAAAAATTGTACATAGGTCCACGTTGGGGTATAGCCCCCATATAAGGGTACCCCCAATTTAAGATAATTTGACAATATTAGCCATATTTTTAAGCCGATTTAGCTGTAATTTTGCATTTTGATTTCTTGGAAGATATGAACCCTTCGCGCCAACAATTATAAACATAGGTCGAAATTTAAGTTTAGACCCCATACAATGGGATCACCCTGTTTAATATATTTTAACGGTATTTTGAAAATTCAGGGTGAAAATAATTCTGAATTATTATTTTGTGACTGTAATTATAAATAAAACTAAATACCAAGACAAAAAGGACGTACAAATAGTTTTGGCCAGAAAAATTGGATTTCAGACCAGTGTGTCATGTGTACGAAAGTACTAAATGGTACTAAATTTGGTACAATTTGGATTTGGGTGAAAGGATAGTGCTAGAAACCTGAAATGTGAATTTAAGATTAGTGTAGGATAGAGATATGAAGGTAGTTTTAGAAATTCGTGTTTATGTGTACGAAAAGTACTAAACGGTACTAAACTTGCAACAATTTGGATTTTGGTGAACGGATAGAGCTAGAAACCTTCAATTTAGAATTAAGATTCCTGTTGGATTGTAGAATTAAGATATGGATGTAGTTTTGAAATACTAAAATTTCGAAATAAGATTACTGTTTAAGTGTATGATTGAGATATGGAGGTATTTTTGGAAATTCGTACGTATGTGTGCGAAAAGTACTAAATGGTACTAAATTTGGAGCAATTTGGATTTGGGTGAACGGAAAGAACTGGAGTCCTGACATTTAGAATTAAGTCTATTGTTGGAGTATATGATTGAGGTAGTTTTGGAAATTCGTACTTATGCACGCAGAGAAAAAAATATGTTTGATCCAACAATATTCCAAGAGCAAAATATGTATTGTTAACATATTGTTGGATTCCTTATGTAGTATTGTGAATCCAACAATCGTTTTTGTTAAATCCAAAAATAGTTTGTGTCAACTGAACAATATTGAACTGAACAATCGCTATTCGATGCCGTGTTGAAAAAACAATTTTGGTGAGTTGTGGTGTTTGTATGACATGCTGCCTTTATCTTTGTTTTTGTGTGTATGTATACCAACAATGAGACTCTTGTTTTTATTTGTTACTGTTTTGTTATATTCTCCTTTCCTTTTCATGTTATGGTGTTTAATTATTCCTTGTGTTGTTGTGGCTTTTTGTTTGTCTTAGTTGTCAGCTAAAGTAGCAAACCATGTATTGCGTTCATCAATGCTCGTAATATTATACGAGATATTTATATCAAAGTTGTGTGAAAAGTGTATATGAGAAGTATATACACTCAAATCAAAAAATTTAGTATCTGGCTTTCAGGGCTGACAATATGTTTTGTAAAAAATTTAGATTATGATTGTTCCTGCAATCGGTATTGTTAACGATTTTTACAATATTGCGGAAATTCGAAAGTTGTTTTTGTTTTCTACACTGAAAGAAAAATGCTTCGTTGTATCAATGAACGGGTTTCATTGATTATTTTTCATTGATGCTATGAAATGTTACATTAATACAATGAAATGTTTAGTTAATGCTATGAAATCTTACGTTAACTAAATTTTAATGATTTTTGGTTTCATTGCATAGATGAAACGGATTTCATTGATGTAATGAAACTTTTTATTTCTTTGAATTTAAAAAAATATGTGAGTATAGAAACTGTGCTAAATAGTATGTGCTTAAAAAAACTAGTATTCAAACATCTTTTAAGAAAATGGATATATTTGATGTTTTTAGTTGGCTCCAAAAATTAATGATATAGTTTCATTAAATAAATGAAATAGTTTCATTAAATAAATAAAACAGTTTCATTGAATAAATGAAACATTTTCATTAAATAAATGAAACATTTTCATTAAATAAATGCAAGAGTTTCATTAAATAATTGAAACATTTCTGAAGTTCCCAATACTATTGTGCGGAATGAAAAAAGGGTCTGAAATCTTATCTATATTATGACCCTTCTATTATCATTTTTCTTCTAATTATTTTTCTTTATTAAACAAATGTTTTAAATTTTCCACAATCATAAACAGTACACATTTATAAATCTGCCAAGTACATACATATGTGTGTATAGAATCACATACATCAAACATACATATCTAAAAGCGTAACTGTAAAAAAATTCCTTACTTGCTTTACTAGCGATTGGCTTTGATATACATACATATTCATTCTCATTAAAATGTTTGTCTCATTTTTTTTACTTGGGTATCAAGGCTTATTCTCTCGGTATGTTATTCTCTGTCGTTCCTTGTTATGTATTTCATTGTTGTTATGAAGTAAATTCCAGCTGTGCAGTGTGAATGTGCGTGTGTGCGTTTAACAAGCAGAAAACAAGGTTGGGCATGATCAGCAAATTGTCAACAACATTGTTTTAGTTGACATTATAACGCCGCCATGTGCGGATGGATAAAAATTTTACGATTCGTGTTTTTAACTTAGAAAAGTAAGTATGTAAATATTGGACAAACTATTTCTGTTAAGTTTTATGTATTCATTTGTTTATATAAGTGAATTTACATTTATTTGGGTTTTCTCTTTGTAATAGATGCAAGCAATAGAAAATCTAAAGAAGAATGGAATGACGGAGAAAAAGCCAAGAGTTTGGTGTCCAGCGACAAATAAAGACAAATAAATTACTAACAGTTTTTATGATTTTACTTAATGGTGACAACGCCCAATAAGATCATAAACTTCGTTGAAAGTAGGTATGAAGTGTTTAATGTGAAAAGAAAATACAAAAATTAAAAGAAAATATAAATATTTTATATGTACAGTTGTTTTATGTGAACTTTGTATGCTGTATCCCAACATCATGGAAGTACACATGGGATGACTGAGCGGCAAAATATGAAGGTAAGTTATTGTGTAGAAAACCAGTTATTTAGTAACAAATTGTTTATTCTTTCAATTTTACTTACAGATGACAACGACCAATGGTATCATTAATGTATTTAGTTAATACCTAAGGAATGAGGTATTGTATCCATGGTCAAAACTAATTGCAATAAAATGAATTAAACATATTTAGCGTTGACTTAATTTTTATGCATTACGTGAGTATGAAATGACTTCACAAAATAAATAAATTTTACGTTACATCAATGAAATGTATCATTGAATTTGAGCCAACGTAAGGCTTCATTGCATTAAAGAAAGTATTTCTTTACATTAATGAAAGTATTTCATTTCACTAATGAAAATATTTCATTGCATTAATGAAAGTATTTCATTGTATTAATGAAAGTATTTCATTATATTAATGAAAGTATTTCATTGCAATAATGAAGAGGTTTCATTGTACTAATGAAGAGGTTTCATTGCATCAATGAAAAAGTTTCATTTCATTAATGAAGATATTTCATTGCATCAATGAAGGAGTTTCATTGCATTAATAAAGAGATTTCATTGCATCAATGAAGAAGTTTCATTGCAATAATGAACAAATTCGTTAATTTTACTTCAATGAAACTTTTTTCGTTTATTCAATGAAGCTCTACGTTGGCTCAAAATCAATGACAAATTTCATTGATGGAACGTAAGATTTCGTTTATATTATGAACCTTTTTCTTTCAGTGTATGTTCAGAACAAAAGATGGTATTTTTGTATTTGAATTACAATGTTTGTACAAAACAAACACATTTTTGGAACCAAAATAGATATTTTTGTTCCAACAAAACCGAAAAATATTTTTTCTCTGCGTGTGTGTACGAAAAGTACTAAGTGGTACTAAATTTGGTGCAATTTGGATTTGGGGAAACGGATAGAGATCGAATCCTTAAATTTGGAATTCAGATTACTGTTGGGGTGTAGAATTCAGGTAGTTTTGGAAACTCGTACTTATGTGTGCAAAATGGTTCCAAATTTAGTAAAATTTGGATTTGGGTGAACGAATAGAGCTGGAAACCTGAAATTTGGAATTATGATTACTGTTGGAATATAGAATTGAGGTAGTTTTGGAAATTCGTACTTATGTGTACGAAAAGTACTACAAGGATAGAGATGGAATCTGTATTTTCGAGTCTAGGTCAGTATTGGTGTGTAGCGTTGGTATATTGATTTTAGGTATATGTACCATAAATATTAAAAAAGTACTAAATCGAATGTAAATTGATTCATTTTACAAAAAGAACAAAAGAAAAATTCGGTCTAAGAACAAAGTTATCAACATATTTCTGGAACGCTCTTTCTTACATTTTGTTTCAATGGTAAAATTGTTCTGGACCGAAATAATTTTGATCGCTAGTGGTCGATGTTAGAAAAAAATCAAAATTAGTTTGATGTGTATACTTTAATAAAAAAAAAATCCGTCTACATCAAATTCCGAAATATTTCATATTCGGCTGGTACACATTTAATTCTAAGAAACACCATTTTGAACCGATTTTCCTGAAAACTTGGATAGAGCTAGAAACCTGCAATTTGGAATTAAGAATCCTGTTGGATTGTAGAATTAAGATATGGATGTAGTTTTGGAAATTCGTACTTACGTGTACGAAAAGTACTAAATGGTCATAAATTTGATACATTTTGGATTTGGGTGAACGGGTAGAGCTGGAAACCTGACATTTTTAATTAAGATTACTGTTGGAGTGTAGGATTGAAATATGGAGGTGGTTTTGGAAGTTTGTTGGAAGTTAAATTTGGTACTGTTTGAATTTGGTTTAAAGGGCAGGGATGGAATCATGAAATTTGGAATTGTGATTACAGTAGAACTAAAGGATTGAGTTAGATATGGTATCCTACACCACAACCCCAGGTAAACATTTTCACTGGTAAACATTTCTTTTTTGGAATATTATCCGTCTATCACCAAACTCAATATGGTTTTTCCTCTCTAGGATGCCCATTAGCCACTAAAATTTATTTACGATACTATTTAAATTGCTTGACTTGACCTTCGGCAACCTACTTTGCATCAATGTAAAGGTGATATCTTCTTCTTCCATTGATAGGCTTTGCCGTTGTAATACCCCTACAGGAAGCCCAGATATTCGCAAAAAAAATTGAATTTTTCTCCACATGAGTTTTTTGCCCATTCCGACCCCTTAATATTATACGACTATCACCGAAATAAATAGGCTTCTTCCTCGGTGGGACCCCACATCAACTCCCAACTGACGATCCGATCAAAACGGCGACCTGTAGCGTGATTACATAAAAATTTAGAAATGGGATGCATTAACGAATGTTGCGTTGTTTGACCGCCTACGCCAACCAACTTTGCATAATTGTGAAGGTTGGATTTTCTACTTTCATAGTCAGGCTTTGATTTTGGAAGGTCCCCAACCAAAGCTTTGATATTCGTCATTATAACTAAAATTGCAAAAATGTTTGATTAGCAATTATTACGATATCTCCGTTGCTTGACCACCCACGACAACCTGCATTACATCGTGGTGAAGGTCATACTTTCTACTATCACTGACAGGTATACCTCTTATAGAAGCGAAGATATTCTCTTTGAAATAAAACCTTGACGTTTTCCCAAAATAAGTTTTTTTGCCCATTTCGACCCCTAAATATTATCCGACCATCACCAAAATCAATAGGGGTTCTTCCAGGGATACTTTTTGGAG
The DNA here is from genome assembly GCF_047663935.1 of Musca autumnalis. Taxonomy (NCBI): domain Eukaryota; kingdom Metazoa; phylum Arthropoda; class Insecta; order Diptera; family Muscidae; genus Musca; species Musca autumnalis. Next base: position 123,147,927 of record NW_027411644.1, on the reverse strand, counting down.
CTTATACCTAGGTGTACGAATAGTGCGAAATTTTGTCCCATCATGGATTTGCATAAACGATATGAAATGCATACAAATTGCAAAATTTGCTGTGGGATGGGGTGTTGTATGACTGAGGTTTGAAGTTGGTTTTGGAAATACGTACTTCAAGGCTACGAAAAGTACTAAATGACATAAAATATGCAAATACTTTTTTTAAAAAACGAAACGAAAAATTATGATATTTTCTTACTTCCCCAAATTACAAAAAATTATATATACTCAAATGTATAATTCAGCATCAATTCTTACTTCTTCTCTAAAATTTGTAACAGTTCAATAAAAAATCGCAAATATTGAAAGTAGCAAAAAAATATTTTTGAAATTAAAAACAACAACATTTAGTGCGATATTTACGAAAAAAATAAAAAAATATTTTTGGGTACAGTATTTACAATATCCTCTTGATTGTGTTGGGACCCCGCAATATATTAGCTTTTTACGGATCGGATCATATAAATTATATACCGAGAAAATTCATCCACGTGAAAATTCAAGTCATAAAAAACTTAATCTTACGTTCTTAGTGTGTAGCAACAGTTGCCAGGCAATATGTTAGATTAGACTTATTTATTTCGTGAGGTGTTTGTGTTTAAAATGTAACTTTCTAACCGTTTGATGTTTTGCTCTAGCTGGTTTACCCTAGTCTACTAACCCCCCATATTCCGGAATATGAGGTGTACGCGCTCCCTATGTTAAGGGGAGGTGGCCCTCTCGGTCGGCAGGGGCGGGAAAGTGTGGCGTTGGGAACGATCGAAAACAAAAAAGAAAAAAAAACGGCGAAAATTTGTTTTTGAAAATATTACGGATTTATTCGCGTTTTCTGTGGATCTTTTCTTTTTCAGTTAAGAACCCGACACATCACTCGCGTTTTTGCGTAAACAACGGTTTAAAAAGTTTAGCGGTACGGAAGCTGTATCTGATTTATCCTTAAAATTGATTGTGAATGTACATCCATGGTTCTTGATGGATCTTATTGAAATAGGTTTATATCAATGTATTTTTCATGGTTGATACTGAAATCGAATGTGGAAATTATAACCGTTATAGGGTTTGATGCACACGAAACTACAGACGATGCTACATATTAGCGGCCAAAGTAAATCCTGGTAAATGAGTACACATTAAAAGAGAAGAATTCGCTGTATTGGTAAAACGTTGTGCATCATGTGATGTTGAGGACTTCGCGATTTACACGCATTTAAAAATGTATATAACCCGATACCGTTTTATTTCAAAATTATTCCCAATTTAAAGGAACACAACATTTATTTGAAGATCCAACATACCTTCCGCAAGATATTAACATGAATTGATTACAATAATATAAGTGTATTTTTGCGTGAAAATTAACTAAAATAGAAGAATAACTCCGAACAATTATGCTATAATTTCTTCAAAATTAATTTAATTCATTTTTATACCCTACACCACTATGTAGAGAGAGTATTATAAGTTGGTTTTGGCCAAAAAGTTTGTAACGCATCGATATAATTGTCGAAGAGCCATACTTATATATACCAAAATGAATGTCTCGACGAGCTGAGTCGATGTGGCTATGTGTGTCCGTCCGTCCGTCTGTCCATCTAAATCTTGTAATCACGCTACAGGTCGCAATTTTGATCGGATTGTCACCAAATTTCAGGTGTTGATAAGGGTCCCGAAGAGGAAGAAGCCTATTGATTTTGGTGATGATCGGATAATATTCAGGGTTCGGAATGGGCCAAAAATTTATTTGGAGAAAATTTCAACATTTTATTTCAAAGCGAATATTTCCGCATCCATAAGGGGTATATCAAAGGCGATGTATAGCAAGTTGTCGTAGAGGGTCCAACAATGAAGATATCGCAATAGTCGCTAATACAATCCAACTTTTCATTTTTGCGATTTTAATTATAATGACGAATATCACAGCTTAGGTTGGGGAACTTCCAAAAGCAAAGTCTGACTATGAAAGTAGAATATGCCACCTTCACAATGATTCAAAGTAGATTGGAGTAGGTGGTCAAATAACGGAGATATAGCAATAGTCGGTAATTCATCCCAGTTTTCAATTTTTTTTTTTCGAAATCGCTACAGGTCGCAGTTTTGATAGGATCGTCAGGAAATTTTGGGGGTTAATGGAGGTCCCACAGAGGAAGAAGCCTATTGATTTTGATGATAGTCGGATAATATTCAGGGTGTCGGAATGGCCAAAAACTTATTTTGAGAAAAGGTCAACGTTTTTTTTAAAGCCGATATCTCTGTTTCTTACATAGTCGGTAATACATCCCATTTTAAGATTTTTTTTGCGTTGATGCGGGTTCCACAGAGGAAGACGCCTATCGAGTTTTGTGATGGTCGGATAATATTCAGGAGTCGGAATAAGCAAAAAGCTCATGTGGAGAAAAGTCAACGTTTTTTCTTATGCGAATATATCCGCTTCTGGTAGGACTATTTCAAAAGGAAAGCTCGTCAATGGAAGAAGAAAAGATCTCCTTTATATTGATGCAAAGTATATTGGCGTAAAGGGGCAAACCACCGAGATATCGCAAAAGTCAGTTATATATCCAATTAGTCCATTTTTGTAATCAAGCTACAAATTGAAATTTTGGGGGTTGATGGTGCCCCACAGAAGAAGAGGCCTATTGATTTTGGTGATAGTCGCTACAGGTCGCAAATTTTGATCGGATGGTCACAAAATTTTGGTTGCTTATGGAGGTCCCAAAGAGAAAGAGACATATTATGTTTGGTGGTAGTCGGATTATATTCCATAAAAGAAATGTTTACCAGTAAAAAGCTTATGCGCAGGGGTAGTGGTGTAGGGTATCACATGGTGGGCCCCGTCCCAACTATAGCCTTTGCTCACTTGTTTTTTCTTACAAAAATTTTATAAATTTGCTCAATATATTTGTTTTTGCTATAATATGCAAACCGCTAAAGAGATTTGTATAGTTTTGATTTCATTTGAATCTTTGCGATGTTTAACAATGCTTTTTATAATCTGAATTAAAACCGCCATAACTTTTGCGCACAATAACCAAAACCAGATACTATCTCGAACCTATTTGAGAATGGGAAGTTTTCTCAATCCATGTACCAATACATGAAATAGCTTCAGAAAAAAAGACTTTTTTGATAGAAAACTAAAAAGTTTTGACTTTTCCTCATATTCAATATATGTACATATGTATGTACGTTTTATCAATATTTGAAAGTTCTAAAAAATTATTTTATTAACGACAATCAAATATTTAAAGGATGTTAAAAAGATTCAATTGTGAACGATTGTTAGTGGTTTCGAGTGATGCAATTATTTTTAGTTTATTATTTGGGAAATTAAATACATTCCGATGTTAATTTTGTGACCGTAATTAACGACAAAAATGCCTTTTATGTGGTTGTGTTATATATTCTACCATATTCCAGTACCACGATTCAGAATATTCGAAATTACATCAATCAATGGTATATGGGTGATCAAGAATACACACAACGCAGTGTTAAATTTGCCGTGATTCATGCTTCAAAACATAGATATTTACCAACTTTTTCTGTAAAAAATATTAGGAAACCAAATATCAACATTTTTTGAGGCTGATCTCCAAAAATACCGCTATCGGGCTTTTGTTCTATGGGTGCTATGCCGAACATCTTCGGCAAGAAATGTTTGTACCTCGACCGAAGACCAAGACCAAAATTGTGGCTATGTGGCTAAAACCAACAAAATATCAAAAATATGGCATTATTGTTCTACGGGAACTATGGACCTATACCGATAATTTTCTCCAACATAGTAGTGGTATATATCTAAATTCCGAACCTTCAAAATACCGAACATATGGTATTGTTCTATGGAGTCTATTTTAAAACACAAAAGTACTTCTTCTTTATCTGTCAATCCGTATTCGGATGTTCCCGCTCATACAATTACAATCTAGTGTTACTATACTTAACTTAACTAACTGTTAAAACTTTTACACAATTAAATGATATTTTTATTCAATTATCGAAATGTTTCGGTTTCTGGCGACTTTCAAAAGACTTCGATCTTCTGCAGACCCGACCAAAGTCTTTGGAGTTACATAATTTTTATATAAAGCTCTATCAGAATTTTTAAGAGCTTTGTCTAATTTTTAAAAGACGGGCGAGCTGATAGAAATCGAATTAGCATTTTATGCATATTAAGAAGATGTGCACTAGAGTAATACATTTTTTGTACTTTTTTACAAACATCGAAAATTCCACATAGCAGTGTAAAAAAGCTTCCTCACCGAGTGCATTCAAGTTTTTCGTTGCAGTTAATTCTTTTATTTTGTCATTACGGCAGAAAGTCGTTCTTAAAAAAGCTCCTGAAAAATTAAACAAATAATTATTAAATAAAATAAATAAAATAAAAAATACGAAAAATGAAACCAAGGTAAGGTCTAAATCCATTCATTTTTAGAGTTTTGGACAGCTTTTTCGTAAATTTGGCCACTGTGCAATGTTCGATTTGCCAGGTCTAAAGCCGCATTGGTATATATTCAATACCATCATCTGGGATTGGATCTATGGTGTCTTCATCGTCTTCGCTACTATTGAATATCAACAGTTTGGAAAAATAATCTTTCTATAGCATTAGCACACTATTTGTTGTATCAGTTACCAAATTAACTTGCTGGTCTCTATAGGAGGATGTGCCTGTTCCGAAGCCACAGTTTGATGTTTTTACTCTTTCGGACTTCATTCCGGCTCCTGCGCACCTCGATCTTTTTCCACTCCCGTTTTTCCATTTCTCTCTTTTTCCTGCGGAAACGACGTTCCTCCTCTCTCCTTTTCTTCCCATACCTATCTCGTGCGTATTTTTTACCCTCCACCATATAGAGGGAATAATTAAATTTGTCATTCCTTCTGTAACACATCAAAATATTCCTCGGAGACCCTATAAAGTATATATATTATTGATCAGCATAAAATTCTATGTCGATTTGACCATGGCCGTTTGTCCCTCCGTCTGTCTGTTGAAATCAAGATACAGCTCGCAATTTTAAAGATAGAGAGTCAAAAATTGTTGCAGAAGTTTTTATTACTTGCAGGATGGTTGGTATTGAAAATGGGATTTATCGGTCCACGTTTTGATATAGCCCCCATAGAACGGTACCTCCCGATTTTCGGTATTTTGAAGGTTTTAGCTTATTATCACACCGAAATGGCTGAAATTTGGTACTTAGTCTACGTTGGTGGTATAAAACTTTCCCGCAGAACTTTGTCGGTATCGGTCCATGCCTTCATATAGCCCCCATAGAACGGTACCTCCCGATTTCCGGTATATTGAACGTTGTGGCCTCAATATTCCACCGAAATGGCTGAAATTTGATATTTAGTCTTCGTTGGGGATACTCAAACTTCCCCCTTAAATTTGGCGGTGTAGGTCCACGCCTTCATATAGGCCCCATGGAAAGGTACCTCACGATTTTTCGTATTTTGAAGGTTGTGTCTTCAGTATTCCACCAAAATGGCTGAAATTTGGTATTTAGTCTTTAATGTGATATAAAACTGTTTGCCAGAAATATGTCTGTACAGGTCCACGCTTTCATATTGCCCCATTTCTGACTAAAATTCGTCGGTATAGGTCAACGTTTCGGTATAGCCCTCAAAAAAACGGTTCCTCCCGATTTTCGTAATACTGAAGATTGTTACGTCAATATCCAACCGAAATGGCTGAAATTCATTATTTCGTCTTCCAACATTTATAAAATATTCCAGAAGAGTATTATCAGTATAGGTCCACGTCTTCCTATATCTCCATAGAAGCGTACTTCTTGATTTTCGGTATTTTTTAAGTTTTAGCCACATTCTTTTACCGAATATATGAAATTTGGTATTTAGTCTTCTTTGAGCCTAAAAACTTTCCGTCAGAACTTTGTCGGTATAGATCGACGTTTTGAAACAGCCCCATAGAATGGTGCCTCACATTGTTTTACCGAAATTGCTCCGAAATTTAGTATTAAGTCTTCATCATACACGAAAGGAAACTAATTATTTCATTTTACTTCAATACAACTTGTGGTGGAGGGTATAACAAGTTCGGCCCGGCCGAACTTAACGCCGTTCTTACTTGTTCTCTTTAGTAGCAGCATGACACTCCTGGACATACCATAGATTCCTTGGTGGAGGTCTCTGATTCAATTATGGATTTTGAGGCTGTTTGCATAGAGTGGGCAATACTTTACCATTGTGCGGATGTGTTATCGGTAATTAAGAGTGCTTTGATTAAGCAATTGGACCAGTTGAGTGGAATATGCTGTGGCTATATGCTGTGATTACAGCTTATCGATGTCGTGTTGTGTCTGTTCGTACTTGCTACGTTTAACGTACATACGTAACGTACCTTTGCTCCTTCCAGGTGGTGATCCGAGTCTATGTTTGCTTCTCGGAACGAAGGTACATCCAACACGCTCGATGAATGCTATCTATCTATCACAACGTGACAAATTTGATTTCTTGTTTTCTTATCCGGAGAGAGCCAAATGCCCTTATGAAGGTCGAAATGCTTAAATCTGGAGCCTCATACCGTTTTCAGGTGTTTCACTGTGGAGACTGAATTTCCCCATTGTTGAGCCAAAGTTATATTCCTTTCCTATTTTGACATTAAAATCCTTTAGAATAATTTTAATGTCATGGGTAGGACAACGGTCATATAATTATTCTAAGCGCTCGTAAAATATATCTTTGGTCTCTTTGTCCTTGTCTTCAATGGGAGCATGAGCTACATCGTACTTCCTGCATGACAGAAATGTCGGCCTTGAACTTTTCAAGTACATCTGCCAATGTGCACACAGAAAAATATATGTTAGAAATATGTTTGGATCCAAACAAATATTTATTTGGTTCCAAACAAATGCAACATTTTGTAACATATCTCCGTTTTATATGTTTGTCAAAGAGCGTAACAACAGGGCTCTCACTTGTATTATAATAAAGAGCTGTTTGTATGGTGCAATAGAAAACGCAGGATCGACGACGAGAGGGTGAAAACCCTGTTTTTGTTTTGGCGGTGTGTATGCGACCAAACGCTAATATTTCGTTCTATGTTGTTGTTGCGATTTATTCTTCAGCAGACATTTTTTGTAACTCACAGCCAAAGCGAAGAGAAAAAGAATATACTCGTATGTAAAAAAGGTGAAGGAAATATGTTGTGAGACAATGAAGAAATCACATTTAATATTGGTAATAAGATCAATACATGTATGTATATGAAATACATATATGTATTTGTTGGATTTGTTGTGTTCCCCAGGTACATATAAGAGTGTAGCAACTGGTAAGTATTATCGTTTATAAAAAGTATTTTTGTTTTAATATCACTTTTTCTCTTAGAGATCCGAATTACATGAACACAGTTGTGTCCCAAATGGCTGGGAACGAAAATTTTGACGAAATTGTGTTCACGGCAAATCCATCTCAGGATGAAACAGAGGGACATCTTAGTTCTGATGGTGACACAAAAAATAGCATCTGGCTGGATTCGGCCGTAAAATTGCTATTGGTCAAAGGGAAAGAGCTGCGCCCTTTAGGGGGAAAAACGGCCTCACTTAAAAAAAAAATACGAAAGTTATACTGTTTTAAATCAGGTGTTGGGCCCTGATGGATGCCAGATGTGAATAGTAGAGAACGATTTCGCTTTTTTAGCAAATAGCTAACCAATTGACGATCAACCTCTATCTCTCCTGTATTCCGCCACCTCAAGACGGCATTGAGATTGTAGCGTATGCGAATCATTGAACGTTCTTGGCGTCTTGTACCATCCTTGATGCCATTTGTGAATGACTGAACTCCTATTTGACTGATCATACCACCTAATCATACCACGTTTTTCTACGAGAGTAATGTGCAGATATCCGACACTAGGTCTACGGTCCCTAGCACGACCACATGTGACGCGATAGGCCGGCCCGTGGTAAGCTTTGAGGCGCCAGTATGGTCTGTGAATATACGAGTAAGTGCAACGCCGTAGAAAAATATTTTAACCTGCCGTCTGAGAACTGCAACAGGGTGTCCCCTCATGTCTTCCGTGGACCATCTGCATGATACGTTGATTCTTCCAGTATACAACGATGGCATGCTCTAGTTGCAGTAATTTTGTGTTATCTGGTGTTACCGTGGGAGTCATCCTAATCACCATATGGTGGATTAGAAGGCATGTGAGAAGAGATCTTCACGATCTAGAAAGAAATATGTTAAATATCTAGGGGTTACCTCTCCTAGATCAACATGCCTAGCAATCAGGTTTAAATAACAAATATTGCGTGGTTGCGGTCCTTACTTCCATCTATCGCAGGTGAGGAGCGTCAGCTGGATAATAAATGTGCTGTTACAAAAACACATTCGCTAAAAATATTTTTGTAGTCTAAATCTGGTTACTTCTTGTTTTGTATTGGGATTTTATTATTTTATTTTTATTTATTCATTTTTAATTCAACTTTTTGCCATAAATAAATAAATAAAACTTCAAATTTTACACCAAGCTGATTTAAGTGTGATACAAATATTACGATGCGCAAAAGTTTGGATTAATGCATGGACAATGCATGGACTTGTTCAAGAAACACATTACACACATATTCTTGTAACTAGATGTACGTTTGAACGAAGTTTTATTACCTACAAAGTTCGACAATCGACTCCAAAAAGTCTGAAACGGATTTCGTCCAAACATAATTGGGGTCAAACCATTATTTCACTGAGGTACATTTTCATAGTATCAAAGTGTATATTCTCGTTGGAAATGTTTGATTTTGTCTGCTCCGAGAATCGTACCTGGACATTCAGTGTGCAAGGCCGATGTGCTACCTTCTATCCTAAACAAAGCCAAAATGTTTGAAGACTCTTGGGGTGCCTCGGTAAAATCCAACTTCTTGCCCCTTTGAATTTTTAATTGCACTTATGAGATTCTGTGTGGGAGGTACACATAAATGCTCCAAGAGCTGCTCTTCCAAAAATACTTGGGGTCCAAAGCCGTTATTTCAATGTAGCCTCAGGGCTGAGGGTATAATAAATACATAAATACTTTAATACATGACCACAGCCTGTTGTAAAATGTAAACATTACAAATCAATTACCATAAATTTACAACAAATACCTGTTCCTTCAGAATCATCAATTGACAACGGGTTGAACATATTCAAAGATGTTCCAGTCACTCCACTTTTATAAAAGTTCCATCTAAAATAAAAGTTCAGCGAAAGTCTTAAGTTACTTATTTTTACTTACGTTTTTCCGGACAAAACTTTATAAACTTAGATAAAGTACAACATTAACTCTAAAACGTGATTTTATTTATTTTTGGCAGATTCCTGGCGTTTAGGTATGATTTAGAGTTTTGATGTATTCGGGGACCTATAGTAAAATTTTACGACAAACAATTTTGTAGAATATTTTGGTCTGATACGATCACATTTTAAAGGAGTTTTTAAACGTTTTTGAAAAAAGGACCAAAAAGACCCGTTTAGTGACTCGCATGAGGGTTAATTTTTTCATAAAAAGATACCCCGCATTGTTGTCAGTAATATTGCCAAAGACACTTTATACCTAAAATGCAAGGATTCCAAGGAATCTGATGCCGAATATTTCAAATCCTGTAGAAATGGGCGGAACTTGCCTCGCCTATTTCGGTTACTTCGCGCCGTAAACTTTCAAAACGCCGATACACGTGTCTTCTTTTTTTCGGTCTTCTTTCATAATCTTTGCGGGGTTCCTAATAACATTAAGAAAAGTTCAATTTTTTTGTACAGTTTAATTGATGTACAATAATAATGATGAGTCTGTTCGTACCAAAAAGACCCGTTTAGAGACTCGCATGAGGGTTAATTTTTTTCATAAAAAGATACCCCGCATTGTTGTCAGTAATATTGCCAAAGACACTTTATACCTAAAATGCAAGGATTCCAAGGAATCTGATGCCGAATATTTCAAATCCTGTAGAAATGGGCGGAACTTGCCACGCTTATTTCGGTTACTTCGCGCCGTAAACTTTCAAAACGCCGATACACGTGTCTTCTTTTTTTCGGTCTTCTTTCATAATCTTTGCGGGGTTCCTAATAACATTAAGAAAAGTTCAATTTTGTTGTACAGTTTAATTGATGTACAATAATAACGATGAGTCTGTTCGTACCAGATATTATTATACCCTACACCACTATGTGGGAAGGTATTATAAGTTTGGGAAAAATTCATGTAACACCGCGAAATATTCATCAGAGACCCCCAATGTGGTATACCAATCTTCATATCTCGACGAGATAACGCGATTTTGAGATGTGTGTCCGTCTGTCCATTATAAATTGTAAACACGCTCCAGGCCTCAATTATGGGCCGATCGTCACGAAATTTTGCATGGAGGTCGGGTTCAGACCAGAATAGACACCTATTGTTACTGGTGATGATCGTGCAATATTTAGTGGGTGAAATGGACCAAAAACAAAATTTTTAGCCGATTTTGTAGCTGTTTTACTTCCTGGAGGGCATATACCAGCAAAGTAGCCTACAATTGAAAAAAAGAACGACTTACCTTTCCCCTGGTACAAATTGCAATAACGAGTTTGGTAGATAACGGAGCTACTGTCTAATATAAAATGGGTTTTTGTGGAGAAACACATTTCCCTCCCATGCAATATATTGTCTCTATCATTACATAGAAATTCCCAGTTTGTGAATTGTTACAAATTACGTGGGGCCCAAGCACATTAATTGTCCAATCGGATTTTTTAAACATATCGCACCTGTTCAACAAAAGGGTAGTAACTAAAAATGTTAACTTTTTAATTAGAAAATGTTTAACCCCTACCCACTGTAAAAATCTGTCATTACTTTGTCTTCTCTTTCGTCAAAAATACCGGTATTACACTTTTCATGTCTTCGGAGTAACTACTAATGTCACCACCGTTAGTTTTTTTTTTTTAATATTCTTTTTGGTGAAGGTAAAGGCATGTCTTCGGAGTACTAATGTAATGGTAAAGGCACCCACTGACCTCCTCCTGGCGAAAAATTTTGGGATTTATTAATTCAACAATTTACCGAATTGACCGAACGGCGTGTCCTTAGACACCACTTGTGGAGAATTTTTACATAGCTGAAGAACTCAGGAAATGTCACCAACATTCCTAAGATGTATTTTGCTAGCGTTGATGGATTCCCCGGCCAGTAAACTGTAGGGACCCATATTAGGAAATAAGAATCGGGGTGTACTCATTGATATGAGAGAAGTCTCCCTTGTCCTTTATGGGATGTTTGTGGAACAATTATTATATTATTATTATTATTTAAGCTTGAATCCACAAAGTTATTTCTTACAATACGCTTATTTGTTCCATAATTTCCAGGGGTAGTGGTGTAGGGTATCATATGGTCGGCCCCGTCCGACTATAGCCTTTTCTTACTTGTTTTTTCATAAAAAGGTGAACTTCATTGTTATAACCAATTGGAGACAAATAGTTTGTATTCGTCCAGCTGACTGATCTTTGATCATCATACAAAACACATAGCTATTTTCAATAATTTTGAATGTGACATCACAGATATATAAACCAATAATGGTTATTTTGGAGTCGGAGTAAATAGCATTACCGGAAAATGCTTGCAACTATATACATTAGGGGGCCCAATAACCGACAACGTTTTTTAACGCCTACCCCCTAATTTTTTTCCAGATGATCCAAAAACCATATATATATGAAATTTTATGGCGATCGGTTATTGTTAACCCGTGCCACCAGAGGGATCTCTGTTTCCATAGTAATTTGAATGAGGTCAAAGGTGCATTTTCACGAAAATTCTCTAATATCCACTGTTATAGTCTAATCGATCAAAATATTTTACTAGTTCATTGTTGCGACTTAAAAGCGAATCCTACAAACAATTTTAAAGATCGGATCGGATTCTGCCGTTTTTTGGTATTTGGACGCTACTATATCACTATATCTAAATTTGATCCTATTTTCACATTTTTTGTATAATTTTTTTCACAAAAAACTTCATTTTCGTTTTTCACTTCCGTTTTTTGGGTCGGTTAACCATTACAGTTTAAAACGAATATTTGTTCCAAAACTTTCAGTATTCAACATATTATCGTAAGATAATATCCTGATACTGTTTAACTTTCAGTATAATCAGCCTTAATACTGAAAGTCTGTACATAATTAACGCGATCTTTAGTCGAATGACAAATTGCAAATGGTAACGATAAAAAATGTAAGTTTAGTTCAGACATTCTTCGAAAATTTGAGGTTGCAAATCAAAACTATGAATACAGCAATAGAAAATGTAAACTTAATTATGTTTGTACACAATTTGATGTTATTAAGGGCTTATACTATTCTTAAAACCCTATTACAGTCTTCATATTACTGTCCCCACTTCAAGGTTGAATGTCAAATATTTGTCTTGGAATTCCTTGCAAAAACACACACAACTTTCTATTTTATATTTTGTCGATACTGTCTTTGTCGTACTACTTGTTGCCTCTCCTGTAGAACATTTCTATAAGTTCAAAGGAACTTAATTTACTGAAAGCCTCTTAAGCATAAATAAATCCCATAGGATAGGATATTATATACATTTCCATATTATCTGTACCTATACATCAGAGTACATTGCATTTACTTATTACTAACACAGGGAAAACATTAACAATCAATTATTAATTTGCAAAAAATGAAATCTTACAAAATTACACGCAATCTTTCGGAATAAAGAGTATTTTTTATCACAAATACGAATCTCTATGACAGAGGGATATACAACATTGATTTCAATAACACGAACATTTGTCATTTGTTGTCAAAGGTCGTAATCATTATACCGCTAAGATAATAATTGCTGAAGGACGGGCTGACCATATGGTACCATACACCACACGTTTTCTGCATTAACTTTCATTTGATAAATAACTAGTGGACCCGGCGAAATTCATCTCGCGGCCGGGTATTGATTACCTGAGTTCATATATGCATTCTATGAGATTGCTATCACCTTGCAGAAGTCATATTCACATTGCAGTTAATTCTTTGTTTTGATGTTAAGTAGGAAAAAGTTAAAAGTGATTGATTTGAAATAATTTTTTTGAGTGATTTCTTACGCGTTCTCAAATATTCTGTGGTATTGAGGCTTTTTGAAGGAGAAGTCAATGTCAGAACATCATTTAGACAACTGTTATATAAATGATTTCTGGGCATAGCTTGAACAATTTTATCAATGTTCATGAATTAATTACTGTAAATACATATATGCATATATCGGAGTGCTGGTTTGGGTTCTTCCCCGTGGTGGTTATTTACTTCTCGCGGGAGACCATCAGGGCACAAAACCATATCAGTACCACTTTGTGAGTACGAATATTGTCCCAATAACAAAAACGTTCGGCGAAAAAGTTGCCGCTCCCAAAACAATTTATAAATGTCTTTTGATATTTTTGTCTTATAAAATTATTGATTTTAAATTGTGAACAAAAATATGAGGTATATTTTAGTTAATTAACTTAAAGTAAACGCAGTTAGATACAAAATTTTACTTAGACTTATGTAGAGTGGTCCCCTATTTAAGGTTATATTAAAATTCTATAAAAGATAACCCAGCAAAATAAATTGGAAGCAGTGCAATGTAGACTACTTCTACCACGGCATGTTTTGATGCAGTTCATACGGAGTCATGAAAAAGGCACTCCATTCCTCACATTTTAACCGCTTTTGGATGCAATCCAAAGAATCACATCCATTTGCAGTTAAAATGCAGTGCCAAGGGTCAGTTAAAATGCAGTGACAAAGGGTTAGTTAAAATGCAGTGCTATGGAGTGCATCTTTCAGTAGTCACGCTCTTGTAAAAATCATGAGTGAAAATGCATAATTGGATGCACTTCCAGATTACTTGTACATATAATTTAACTGCATCTTTGGAGGCAAACATTTTGCTGGGAAGTTATATTAACTATAATGGAAAACTTCTATGCAATCGGCGCGGCAACTTTTTTAACGGCAGGGGTAAAGTGACGACACATTTCTTAATATTTTGTCATATCGACGCCTCCAAACAATAGTATGCTAAGTCGACTTAGCATGTTTTCAAGTTCTTTACATTTCTATATTTAACGTACTTTAACTTAAATTCTGTCAAATTTTGGTAATAATCGGACAATCCGAACAGAAGTTATAAACAAATTTGGAAAATACACAAGCCAGAAAGAAGATGTGTCGAATAGTTCCAACATTTGGAAAATACTCAAGCCAGAAAGAAGATGTGTCGAATAGTTCGTTGTTTTGCAAATCAAAATTAAATTGAAAAATCCCTAATGATGACTTTCGAGGAAAGTCGAAATATTGGAACAATAAAAAATTAAATAAAAAACAAAACCAAAAATGTTTTTTAATTATTTTGACCTAAAGCCAAACAAAAAAGCATAAGTTTAAATAGTCCAAAGGTCAACTATAACAATAAACAATATTCTTTTAATCTAAATTTTTTCAATGCAAATTCAATTGATTGCTGTAAATAAAATGTTTTTTAACTTTCATGCACAGTTTATTCAGTTGGACACTAAGCCCACCTGATTGTTATATTTCTCTTGTGCCAGACTATGAAAATTTTCATGAAAATGTTTTGAGCTTATGGATAAGAAGGGAGAAAGGGAGCTCATTCACCTCAGCTCTCTCCTAAAAGCTAAAATATTTTCATGTGTTATTTTCAGTGTCTGGCACAAAATTGTTGACCAAAATTTTTAAAGTTAATGTTAGCGAAAATTTATTATTTAGCAATGATTTTAACTTTATTTTAGGCTTATTTTACTGATGAAATAATTTTCATTACTATTTTTTAATTAAAATGGCGTAAGATTTCTTGGCCAATTTCCCCTTGTTTCAGGCTTCAATTTTCCACTCCAAAGTATGGTCAATTTTTCAATTTCGGAAGTTCAATCGTTTTTATTGTCCAATCGTAGATCTTATCACAAAGAATTTCTGAAGGCCGATAGTGGTTTTCTTGATAATAAATATTCTGAGCAATAGTGAGTCTATCAATCATGAAATTCTAGCACCTAATAGCGGATATGTAAATGACGAATTCTATTGCCCAATCGTACATGTAAATAGACTATTTTGGCGTCCAATCGTCGGACTTCTCTTATAGAAATTCTGGTTTCCGATCGTGGTTCTTTTCATAAATTGACCAGGAACTAGGAAAACTCTGGCAACCAGTCTTGAAATCTTTTAAAATGAAATTCTGGCGTCCAATCCAAGATCAATACATGTACATATACATTCTTTTAGAAAAAATCCTTGAACAAAATGTTTCCCAATCTACATTTTTTATACTCTCAGCCTTTAGTCAAAATAAACCTCATCGAAATAATGGTTTTAGGGCCAAAGTGTGTTTGGAAGAAATCTGTTTCAGAAAACTTGAAGTCGACTTATCTATGTTCGTCCGTTTTTGTGGAGGACACGATGATTCTCGAACAGATCGGTCCAAAATTCGGCCTTCGTTTTATTTTGTCCAAATTTTGATCAACTTCGAAGATGGACCATATCAATCCATTCTTTCGGTAACCTTCCACAGATTATTTCAAAAATGTTCAGAGATGTGCAGTTTAAGACCTCTGTCGACAATAAATAAGTGGATAAGTGTAAGCTGAAGACCTAAGTAGTCATGGATTCACTTCCTTTTTGCTAATAATTTAGTTATAAGTAAAAAATGATATAAATAAATTAATAACTAAAAAGTACTCTCTGGAAACGCTTTCCCTTTTTGCATTACTACAGTACAAGTTTTTCAGGGGCAAGTCCATACTTTCAGAGAAAATGGCCCGAAAGCTGTAAAGAACACCAACGGCCGTCATGTGTAGTGACTGGTGCGCACGACAACTTTCGAACCTTATACTGCGGTACATCTTTAAAAACCATCAAAATAGTTGTTAAATGCAGTTTAAGGTCTGTTCGAGAATTCTTAGAAATGTTTACTGAAGGTATTCCTTGTGTTTAGAACGGTATTGTGTTTTTCGTTGGCTGAAAAATATTCTGTGTCGAACTGAAATGACGGGTGGAAGCAAAATCTTTTAAAAGGAATGACTACTTCTACTTTTAAAATGAACTATGTCGGTCCGGTCCATTTCTTCAGGTACCTTCTCCGCAACACTTGTGACCAATGATATAATCCACATTTTGTCGCCAAGTTCATACGTCCGAAAATGGCTACACAATTCTGAAAATCTCCTAATACATAGCTTTGGGTTAAAGCTATCCATAGATGAAAATTTCAGTTCACACAGACTCAGGGTATATTCCTGTCCGCAAAGCCGACTGATTCTTGTTGAGATTTTGACGAAAAAGAGAATCTGTTTCCGATCAGTTTTTTTTTTGTTTTTTTTTTTTTTTTTTTTTGATTTCGTTTGTCGTCACAAAGTCCTTTGTCAAAGCAGGAGAAAGGAACATTTCTACAAATGTGCATCCATAATTCCCAAAATATAATTCAAAGAGTAACACTATGCAGCACTGAAAATGCAAACAACTTCTAGTATGAATTTTTTGAAAATACATATTTAGACTACAAAAACCCTAGTAGGGTTTTGTACTGTCAGATCTAGTTCGGATTTTAAGGCCTCATCTAAACCGGGCTAAATCTACACGTTTTTGCATTTATCAGGCTTTATCTCAGAAACGAATAGGAATTTGGCCTTGCTGTCTTTAGGAATATTGTAGCCCTGTACTAGTAGAACTTATCTTCTGAAAAACCCATATAAGAAAAACTCCATCTACGGCATCAAAATCTATAAAATATAACTGCTGAAATTCTGGTCAGTATGGGCTCAACTTTTGGAAGTTGAACCAAGTAACATTTTGCAAAAATCTTCCAAATAAAGTTCTCAACAACTCTTTACAACATTCTGAAACTGTAAAATGCTTACTTCATGTTGTTTCAGCAGTATTTTGCATCATATCTTTTACAACACGTATTTCAAACACAGTTCACACCAGGGCTTCGGAGTCGGAGTTGGAGTCGGAGTCTGGAGTCGGAGTCTAGCAAATTTTGCTGGAGTCGGAGTCGGAGCCGGAGTCGTGAAAAAAAGCTCGACTCCGACTCCGGGCAACAATCTGTTCTACATTTATCAAAATTTGTCAAATCAATTTAATTTATTTAAATGATCATAGTTTAAAAAAACTCTTAATCTCTATTTTGACTACAAAATGCATATCGGAAGCATTTTGGGTCAATTGATTGGAATAATGTTTGCATGCTCCAAATATACTTGGGGAAGATCTTTTTGAAGAATTACAGGTCATTTTAAGGAAGACTTACTGTCTTCTCTTGTTTTTTTATTAGAAGTCATTTATGTCTGCTGTAAAAGAACCTGTTGGACTTCTATGAAAGAGCTTGTAGTACTTTAAGGGAAATCATACGAAAGACTTACCACGGTCCCCCTTAACCAAATTTAAATGGAAGGAGCTCACACCTGAGAAGTTTTCGCGGATTCTGAAACTGCAACAGCCTGAGGGCTTTTTAAATAAATCGCGGTCAAATTTCACACTTATAGGTGTTTTTTTTAAATTTTCACGATTTTGCTTGAAAACCGCAAGTCCTATGGAAATGGGTGTAAAGAAAATGTTGTAGCAGTGAAAATTTTCTCTGCACTGACTGTATCTTTATAAAACTATACCATGACTACAGTTTACCAACTTAAACTTATATATCTCAAAAATGGTAGAACCTAGGAAAATATTGCAAAAGTCAGTCTTGTAGAGAATTTCCACAGCTATATGATTTTCTCCAGTCCCATTTCGATAAGACTTGCCGTTCCCAAGCAAAATTGTGAAAACCTACCAATAAAAATCTAAAAATGTGACCAAAACTTCTATATCTCAAAAATGGTAAAACCTACGAAATTGTAAAAGTCAGTCCTCTAGTGAATTTTTTCAGAAACAATATTTTCTTTAGCCCCATTTCGACAGGACTTACCGTTTTCAAGCAAAATCGTGAAAACATAAAAAAACCCTAAAAATGTGAACTTCAAGTAATTTTAACCACGAAATGTATGTTAAGGGGAAATAGGCTATTTTGGTCTTCTATCACGATGCGCTGTTAAAATATCGTCAATTTTTCATAGCTCAAAAAATTACAAAAAGTGTTACCGGACAGTAATTATGGTAATTTGATATTTCGAGTCTCATTGGGTACATAAGTCAAATTCGGAAAATTGTAAATATACTCGTATGTTGGTGTTTAGGTAGAGAAACCTTGTAACGATACCGTCCGATTGCAGTTGCTTTGAAGGGTTTTGCTACATGTTCTGAAGTGTGATGTATACTGAAGTGCTTGTTACTTTGTATTCCGTATTGTCAACGAAAAAAAAAAACGAACAACTATGTTTTGGTATCCTTCCAGTGTAATGTATCTTGAAAGTTCAAACTGAAATGACGGTAATTTAAGTTGTGAATTTATTTTATCCATTTTCGGAGTCGACTCCGGAGTTGGAGTCGGAGTCGAGAAAAAAAATGGACTGTAGTCGGAGTCTGACCAAAAATGGCTCGACTCCGAAGCCCTGGTTCACACCAACAGTTTATTCTCGCACTTCGGATTTCACTACATTATTGATATTTTTATTAAATCGTCGTTGAAAAATGTACTGAAAACAACACCATAGAGGCTTTTACAACAATGACATGTTCTGAAGAGTTGTGTATTACATTCCAGGGAATATTTTTCCAAAAGAAAATATTCAGAAAAAATTAACGGTTGTGGAGATACGCAATAAATGCAGTTTTTCGATTTCATTATTTCTCCAGATATTTTATTCTTGTCCTTATCTACAAATTTGTTTCAGAGATCAGAAGAAGATTCGCATTGGTTTCAGAGATATACCGCCGAATTTCTTGAAAAACTCAATATTTAACCATGTTTAGATGGGGCCGTAAAATCTGAGCTGGATCTCTCACAACAAAACCCAACTAAGGTTTCTTGTCGTTTGGGTCTGTACTTTCAAAAAATCATCAGTTCGAATTGTTTGCACAAGATCACATTAAAAATGTTGCACAGTGTAATCGACAGAAAAAAATCCCTGAAGTTGAAATTCAATGTAATTTCGAAATATTGGAAATAATAAGCAATAAATAAAATATAAATATCGACCTCAAGCTCATTAATCTTGGTTTTATTAACATTCGAAAGGTAGAACAAAACATAAAAGTACCACAGAAAAATCCTTTTACTAATTTGTATAGTTCTTTTTTTGCAAATTTGAAACATAATAAAGAATAAGGACCTCAAGAATGTTTTTTTCTAGATATTGTTCACAAGCCAGTAAACATCTTGTTCTGAACTCAACAACACTTAGAGTCAGCCTAAAATTACTTACTTACGCTTAATTACGCTTAAACAATACCTTAAAACTTATCGACAACTATGCAGAAAATTGCTCAAAAAACCTAACTTCTTCATTATTTCATACTTTCAATAAGTAAACCAATGTAGTTGACCCAAATACTTTACACATTTCTTTAAAAATCTAAAACATTTTAAAATTTTACTCAAAAATTAAAAAAAATGTGTAACATAAGCTAATATCCTATGGGAACGAACGTCGGTGATACATATGTACATTTGTCGCTAAGACATACAAAAATCATAAATCAAGGATATCATAAATCATTCCTACAGGGTACTTCCTATTAGATTTTCCAAAAATACCATGCAGACATTGATAACACCCATTGAATCTGCTAATAACCTCTTACAATTTACACCAAACGTTTGTAAACTGTTTTCACAAAGAGTTTTTTGAAAAAAAAAAAAATAGGAATTACTTAAGCAATAATATAGAACTTTCAATAATTGACATATAGATACTTCATCATAGATCCCAGCTGGTGTGTATACAATTTTCGCCACAATCTGTCGAAATAAGTGTAACTACATAATGTGTAACTACAAAAGCGCGGTGGAAATGTTTGAAGTATATTTTCTCCATAATATATTTTGCATATTTTTCGCGAATTTTCTGTGATTTTTTAGGTTTTATCCCCTTTTACGCTTTGCACATTCTCTGGAAATTTCAGGAAAATCGCTTTAGCCGTTTTTGAGTCTATACGGAAACACACAAACATTGATTTTTATTTTTAAGAAGAAGAAGATGAATATCTTCTAAAAATTTAGCTGTTTCAAAAAATAAAATATGTCAGAACGTTCCTTGTATATGTATTTATATATAAACATATATTTTAAAACAAAAACGAAACAAATCGGTTGAAAATTGACCTAGTTTTTATTAACGTACGAACGCCATTTGAGTTTTATATAATACTAGCTGAACCCGGTGCGCATTACTACCCCGATTAAGGTAAAATATGAAGGAATGCTATAATTATATTTTATTCTTTATTCTTTAAAATATTTTAATGCGTAAATATAGGAGATATAAAGGCGTTTCTTTCCCATTCAAGGCTTTGTATGGAGGTTATGCTACGGTGTTTTTGTATGTTGCAGGAAGTAACACTCCCTTAAATCCTTTCGAACTATAAACACACCTACGTGGGTGACATTTACAAATGTCATATACTCTTACACTCTTAATTTCGACAAATTGAGCCTACCGGAGCCTATTCTCCATTTTAAAGAAAATATTTTAATAAGGAATAACACTACGACTGAGTACCTTAAGTTCAAGGATAGTTGTAATTTACCTTATTCATAGGAGTAATTTTTCCAAGTGCATATATCAACCTATTGTGACACCTTACCCAGCGTTTATACATGATAGGACAGTTGAGTTCATGAATTGATTGTCAAAAACCCAAAACTTGCCTGTGTGACGTAGGCGTCCCGACAATTGCAAAAAAGGGGCCTAATTACGACATTCGATTCGATCGAGTATTTACTCGTGAATGAAAAATCGAACTATGAAAACCTATTCGCGCCACCAACCGTCCATTTACTAAGGTAGATACATTAGCACTCTGTCAAAAGGTTTTACAAAAATAAATCATTTCGTACATTTTTTTAGTAAAATTATTACCCAAAGTATGTTTAAGTGTTCCATACGTCATTTGACCGTTTTGATATAATCGCATTTTAATGTTTTGCGCCACAACAGTATGGAGCTGACTAAAGAAAATATTTATATTTTTGACTGGAAATATTAAAAATAATATATAGAACATATTTGCAAAGATAGAGGAATATAAATTGGAATATAAAAGTTATAGAGATTTAAAAAAAAGAATTTTTGTTGATTTTATCCATATACACACTTATTACACAAATGTGAAATATTGTAAATCACATGAAACAAAGTAACAAAAAATTGTCCGACTTTGCCTCAATAAATTAAATACTTCTAAATTGAAAATTAAGGTTCTGATTTTTTTAAATGTGCTTTTAATCTTATAAGTTTGTAAAATATTGATTTCATAACTGGAAAAAGTTTAAGCTTTCGCGTCGATACGTGGATATCTCGGAAAGTAGAGCAGATAGGAGAAAGCCCAGTAAAAATTCAGAAAGAGCATACCGGAAAACCCTTGAACCACCTGTATCACAGTAGTCAAATGTCGTATCGAACACTAAGCAACTGCCCTCCCCCCCCCCCCTAGATCCTTCAAAAAAGTTTTGAAAAATTATACTGTTATATAAAAGTTGAAAAAATTGCTGATGTTCTGATGTACTATTTTTTTTATTTTATAACGGCAAATGCGTGACTAATATCTTTCGATTAACCTTTATAAAAGTGGTTAACCTAACCATTTGTTAACCACTTTTAAAAACATATAGCTTATGGTTATATAGTTATAGTACATAGTTATAGTGATTGAAGTGTAAAAAACGTATAAAAACAGGAAAATGCTTTTCCTCGAGCTCTAGGCTACTCAGAAGATACCAAACAGTATAATTTATTATGAAAAGATTGATTTTTATGATATCTTCGTAGTTTTTACCGTTATTGAGATATAGAAGTTCAAATTAGGACAATGGATTGACTTTATCGCCTTCTTATAAAACAATGCCATAACTGCAATTTTAGTTTTTTTGATTTTTCTCATCTATGAAAATTGTAGTTTCAGAATCCGCAAAAACTTCCCAGGTGTAAGTACCTTCCATTTAAATTTGATTCTCTTGAAAATGAAAATGATTAAAGAGTGGTATTGAGTCTTCTTTGGGCCTACAAAACTTTTCCCCGGAAATGTGTCAGCACTGGTCCACGTTTTTTATTACCCGGGGGTTTTCAGAGATTTAGCTGCATTATCCTATAGTGGGTGTAATTTAATACATATTTAGTCTTCTTTGGGGCTACTAAACTTCCCTTCAGAAATTTGTCAGCACTGGTCCATGTTTTTTTATATAGCCTATAGAGATTCTAGGATTTTAGCCGTACTCTCCTACAGAAATGGCTGATATTTAGTATTTAGTCTTCTATGGGGCTATAATAACCAATGTTCGGAATTTCGATCAGTTAACTTTGCACATATGGAAGTCTTGCTTGAGCATCTAAATCATCTTCTTTACATTTTGTGAAACGGTTCCATATATTGGCAATAATTCACCATGATTAATTTTTAAATTCATTTTTCTTTAATTTTTTAAATTAATTTAAAAAGCATCCAAAAATATAAGTTTCAAAAATGGAAGAGGGGGAGTTTTCAAGGGAAGAATTTCTTTATTTGCTGGCAGATGAATACATACTAAAACTTGTTTAAAATTTACCGTTCAAACAATCGAACACCAATGAAATGGGTTAAACAGGACATATATAGTACATTCCAAATTTCCTTTTCAATACCATTCAAAAAAAAAATTAACTTTTTTGCCAGCACATCCGTGATTTTTGGTACTCAGGTTAAGAAAAAAATTGTGGCTTCAAATATGTTCGCGTTCACAAAATTGGATGCTGCACCCAAAAGTTATAGGGAGTTTTGTTCCCGTATAAAGAAAAAATATTTAAAAATTCCCTTTGGGTTTTTATAAGAAAATATATGTATAAATCCTTAACAGAATGTAATATCTATCCGCTGATGTTATTTTCGCAGAAAATCAACAAATAATGAAAAAATCTTAGAGTAAATTTAATTTATTCTAACTCAAAGTCCATATAAATCTCAAAAAAATAAATTTAAAATCTCTACAGCATCTAGACAACGCATAGAAATATGTGAGACCAAAATTATAAAGATTGGGTTCATAACATGCATATTACAACAACAACAAAAGACAAAAACTTATTGTGTGAATATTATGTCAGAAATATATTTTTTGATTTAATACGAAAAATTGGAGAAACATTTTTAGGAGTTATTCTACTATTTCGCTAAATTTCCATACAAAACCTGAAGTATTTTGCTAAAACTTCTTCGAGGAAAATAGTTTGTCATCGTCAAAGTATATTTGCTTAGAATAATTAGCAATAGAGTTAAGAAGTACAGAGTAATATTGAAATCACAACCAAAGAAAAAACACAAAAGTTAAAAAGCGTGTAATTCACGAATCCGTTTAAATCAGTTAAGGTGCATTTGCTTTTCGGATACAGGGAGTCCATCTCTATCAATATGCACGGATTTTCCCATGTTTCATTCAGCGGCCAAAGTGTGCCATCAGTTGCATCTTACTATTCAAAAAACCTTGAAGTGGGCAAAAATTACGCGATGTCCATATGATTATAAGGTGCATCCGATTTCAATGGCCGCCTATTAAAAATACGTCAATATAAATTATTATATAAACTGCGGATGTGCCACCACATTCTATTTTGGGATAAATAGGGATATTACTCCCGAATCTTTGTAATTTCTGACACACCTTTTTGGCAAATATAATAATCGCGTATAAAGGATTACATTTATGTAAAAATAATCAAAGAAAATCGCGGTTCAATTCGCGGAATTGTGAAAATATATTTTTGCAGATTTTCCTATTTTCAAGGTATCTATATCCGGCGTTTTAGTGGATGGATTCGAACGCGGAAGAGCTCATTAGATCCGGCACGTAAAAAAACTAAAATCACGCGGGGTTCAGGGGTGCCTGTACGACAGTAGTAAATTTTAAAGCCAAAAAAAAAAAAAAATGTTTTTCAGAAAATTTAGGCACCAAATTTTCGCCTTTGGACTCCTATTACTATGAAGCTGTACGCAGCACACTGATGAGATATATATCGAACGACGTGGAATCTAGTTGCACCCTCTAATTATAAGAAAAATTCGAAAAACAATGAAATCAAAACTTCAAAATGTCAGCATCGATTTTAAGGGGATGCAGTGTATATATCGAAAAGTCATACACTAGAACCTTGTTGCCCAAGGATTATTCTTTAGTTCTTTCTTTGAGCACATGTTTGAATTTTGCGTGGTTTGGCGAGAAATCAAAAAAGAACACAAAAAAACTTGTTTACTTCAACACATTTTCCCATTTTTTATATTACCACCAACGCAGCTTCCACGATATAGTCCATATCAATCCCGTTCTTCGGGTACCTCCCATTCAAAATTTTTGTTTTTATTTACATTCTCTCTATAAATTGCGTGCAATTTAAGGGTTCATAGTGATCAAAATACTTCTCCGCCAATAGTTGTGAGCATAGGTCCACGTTTTGGTATAGCCCCTAAACAACAATTCCGCCCAATTTCAAGTATTGTACAACATTTTAGCTGACCAGATAAGGTTAGGTAGTAGGTAATTGGTTTACGAAGTGGTTAAACAAATTCGCCTAAAATTGTGGGCAATGGTACTTTCGTAATGGAAAGACAACTATCTATTCCATATTAGTTCAGAATACTTCATGGTGGACGTTTTTACTTGTTTTTCATTAGGTAAGTACCTAAATAAAGGTTTTAGAATTTTGTATATAAAAACTATACACATCACAAAAAAAGAAGTTGCCTGCCCCCTTAGATTTGATCCTGGCTACGCCCTTTTTTCAACACATTTCAATTATTATCTCACACACTTTTACAAAAAAATTTGTTAACCCTACTATCTTTGAAAAAATTACCCAGTTGTTCAAGAAATTGCAATAGTCTACTTTGGCATAGTTATGTAACTAGTTACTCATTGATCCTAGTTACCTTACATCCAAAAATGGCACTCAAAAGAGCCTATAGCCTGCTTTTGTCACTGGAAATGGGCTTCCCTGCCTATCATGTAAATTCACTAGTTACAGGTAATGCGGCGTGTAATATATTGACTATTTTATAGACTACCGATGGATAGTATAATCAACAACGTTTCTTGTAATCTCTTTTCAACATTATTTCTTTTTTTAACAAAATAGAAAAAAAAAATTCTGACATTTTGTTTATTCATAATTAAAAAACGTATTTTGATGTGTTTGTTGTGCAAAAATTGAAGATGTAAAAAGAGAACGTGTTACGAGCTAAATCATAGAAAGGATGAATAATTTAAGAGAAATATTTATAATATATCTGTGGTAAGTATTGGTACATATCTTAATACAATTCATTATCGCGTCATTTCATTAAAATCCTTATGTTTGATTTCAGGAACTTTTGAATGCTCTGAAGGACACACCAGAAAAACATTCCAAGGACCAAATAAACACAAGTCTCTGTATCAAACAGTCACACACAATTTCTAGCATAAATGATCAAGATGAACCTATCATATCCATATTTATACAAGATTATATTGCCTTTGTAAAATTTTTGCACTACATGTATTAAAATAAAGTGCATTAGATATGCATTTACTCAGTTACTACTAATTTTGGCTATCATTTCTGACTACCGAATTGGCTGGGTACTGGTAATGCAATTGGGTTTCCTAAGACTATCGAATTACTGGTTACTGGTAATGCAATGAAGAGACAATTGCCTTCACGCGACTATCGAATTGGGTGGTTACTGGTAATGCAGTGAGGAGACAATAGACCCCTTCCTATGACATCCCCATGTTAAATTCACCGGTCTATAACATTGCGAGTAGATTGGGTGGTAACTAGGGGTGTTTACCAGTAACTTGCAAAATTGCTAGTTATTCCATAGTTACCCGTACAACTGGGTATGGACAGCTGGGAGACAAACGACAAATGTATGTATGTGTTAGTAAATCAGAGTTGTATTTGAAGACAAATTGTCTGGTGTAAACGCTAAGGGTACCTCCCACTTGATTGACAATTTTTACTACAATAATGATAAGGATCCCAGTTTTAGCCTGTCATCAAAGTCGCTCCCTTAAATAACGAATCAAAAATTCAATATGTTATTAATATTCCTTATGTCTACCCGTAATAAATGGATAACCTGAAATCTGTTTTAAAAATATTTTGTCGAACATTTTTCTAGCCCAAATTCTGCACACATTTTACAAATTTCGAGCGATTTCAATGTAGCAACTTCTTTTACACACACTTTAAAATTTCATTGAACTTGGGCATACATATCGAGTTGGTGCATCAAATACATGAAATCGGCTGAATATATATATGAAATCTGAACCGATTTGGAAAAATTTTTGGCACATTTATTTGTAGGCCAAATTCTATCGCACAGTCCAAATTTAAATTGAGCATATATAGCGTGTTTGGTGAAATTGGACGAAAATATATGGGAGCTATATCCAAATCTGAACCGATATTCAAGTTCAATAAAAAATAGGTTTATTAAGAACGACTTTCTGCCGTAATTATAAAATAAAAGAAATAACTGCAGCGAAAAACTCACCGAGTGCGTTTTTTATACCGCTTTTCGATGCTTGTAAAATATACAAAAATGTATGACCCTAGTATACATATTCTTAATATGCAGAAAATGCCAATTCGATGTCCATCAGTCCGCCCGTCTGTAGAAAATTAGACAAAGCTCTCAACATTTTTGATAGAGCTTTTAATGCAAATTATATAACTCCTAAGACTTTGGACGGGTCTGTAAGAAGAACGAAGTCTTTTGAAAGCCGCCTGAAACCGAAGCCTTTCGATAATTGACTAAAAATGTCATTTAATTGTGTAATAGTTTTAACAATTACTTATGTTAATTATATTAACAATAAATTTTAATTGTACGATCTGAATACGGATTGACATATAAAGAAGAAGAAGTACTTTTGTGTTTTAAAATAGACTCAATAGAACAATACCATATGTTCGGTATTTTGAAGGTTCAGAATTTAGATGTATACCACTAAGTTGTAGAAAATTGTCGGTATAGGTCCATAGTGCCCGTAGAATAATACCGCCATATTTACGATATTTTGTTTGTTTTACATATATCGTATAATGGAAACGCATCTAATTTTGATCTTGGTCTTCGGTCAAGGTACAAACATAACTTGTCGAAAATGTTCGGCGGTGCTCCACGTTTCGGCATAGCACCCATAGAACGGTAAAAATTAACAGCGGAATGTATTTACTTTCCCAAATTACAAACCAAAAATAATTGCATCACTCGAACACACTAATAATCGTTGACAATTTGGATCTTTTTAATTTCTTTTAAATATTTGTTTGTCGTACAAAAATAATTTTTTAAAAGTTTCAAATATTGATAAAAGTAAAACATAAAATTTCGCTAAAAAATTAAAAAAAGTGGAAATAAATAAGTCGACAACATATGCCCCCAGAGAAATGTGAGGAAACAATTAACTTTCTTGAAAATATATTTTTGCAAATTTTCGCGAATTTCGATATCTAAAAAATAAAATATTCAAGAATCTTACCTGGATAAATAACAACATTTTAAGACAAACAAACTAATCGCTTGTAAATTGCTCGAGTTTTTGATTAACGTACGAACGTCATTTCAGGTTTATATAATAGAAGAAGATTTAATCCTCAAAAATGAGGTAGTAAGTTACAGATTTTCCATCTTATTTTTCATTTATTTGATTTATTCAAATTATTTATGCCTTTCTTTTTTAATGTTACAAATCAATGGAAATACCAGATGTTATGTATGTATAACGAAGCATTGGTCTTATTGGAAAACAAGTTTTTAGATTAGAAGGCAACATATCAATAGCTATAGCTTCATTTTTTGGAAAGTTTGACAGTTTTCAGCCTAAGCGTACTCAGGGCAGTTTCATATACGACCATGTGTTGTGTTGTTTAAAGTGACTTGAAAAAATCACTTTGCAAAAAAATAGAATTTACTTGTCAACATGTTCGTCCGATAATTTTTCACAACATTCGACGTGGATAATCACGGCAAGAGTGGATCGATCAAATTAAATCTTTGTATGTCGATAAAGGACCATCCTATAGCACTATGAAAAAAGTGGAAATGACATGATGTGCATCCGATTTTCCAAAACAGCGAATTAATCCCTTTTATTTGATATACACTAGATGTGTTCCTTTACTTACCTGAGGTTACCATTTTTACCATTTGTTACCGTTTTTAACCTGCAAAGCGTTCCTTAACCCCGAAAAGTGGCAAAACTGGAAGCAATTTTTAAGAGAGTGGGAGTGGAGAGAGAGCGAAAATGGTTTTCTCTTCTACCACAGGCTACCAGCAAAATTTCTGCAGGTAAAAAATGGCAGAACTGATTTTTCGACTTTTGTTCGACGATTATTTCACAATGAAAAAGAAAATGGACGAAAAACAGCAGAAAAGTCGAATGCTGACATAACTAAATTAAAAACTGTGAAATAAAAGACGAAAATTATTTTTTTTTTATGTTTCTTTCTGACATTGCTGCCAGATCTACCATTTTTCCGTTCCTTTACTTTTCTGTTAAAAATGTTCATGAGAGAGTAATTTTGAGCAATTTTTACACTTTTCTCTTTTACCACCCTTACCATTAAAAATGTAAAGGAACAAAGCTACTTTATGAAATTCCATTTGGCGACCACGAACGTTTTTAAATATATGTTTTCATACATATTAAACAGGCGTTTTGCTCTATTTATCGAAGTAGGGGTGACACATCCAAAACGCGCCTACATACGCGATATTTTTAAAAATATATTTTGCAGATTTTCGAAACTCGAAATTTGAGGGTTATCATATCCGCCGATCTAGTGGATGGATGTAGACGCGCAATGGCTTGTTAGATTCATAACGTAGAAGAAAAACTAAATTTACGCGGGTTTCCATTGAAATCGAATGGCATTTGTAAATATTGATTCCAAAAACACGTTTTTTAGATAAATTTACGCACAAAAATTTCGACTTTGAGCGCAGACTGCCGTGATCCTTTGAAGGTTACACGCCCAAGTTATACATTAAAAAATGCGAAATTGTGAGTACTACAATCGGCTGCACGTGCAATTTGAGCAAAAATTAAAAAAAACATTTTCAGTCTTTAAAATGTCAGCATCCGTTTGAGGTATATACAGTGGATATTTTAAACAATCATACATTAGAAACCTCATTTCTGAAGTGTATTCTTAACTTCTTCTTTGAGCATTAAGTTCTACACTGTGTTGTAAAGTCACTAATTGGAAATTAACACAAAAAACTCGTTTCCTTCAACGTTTTTTTCCTATTTTTATACCCTCCACCATAGTATGGAGGGTATATTAAGTATGTTTTTCCGTTTGTACCGAATTGAAATACTCATTTGCGTACCTATAAAGTATATATATTCTTGATCAGGGTAAAATCCTGAGTCGATCTGTGCACGTCCGTCCGTCCGTCTGTGGTAATCACTCTAGCATCCACAAAAATAGAGATAGGACGCTGAAATTTTGGGAAAGGCTTCTTTTGTTTGCAGGCAGGTCAAGTTCGATGATGGGCTGTATCGGTCCACGTTTTGGTATAGCCCCCAAATAACGGTACCCCCCGATTTACGGTATTTTGACGTTTTTAGCTACATTTTCAGACCGATTTAGCTATAATTTGACATTTAGGGTTCTTAAGTGTCAGTAAACTTATATAACGAAACTTGTGAACATAGGTCCACGTTTTGGTATAGCCCCCATATAACGGTACCCCATATAACGGTTCTTAGTGGTCACAACACCTCTCCATCAAAAATTTTCAACATATGTAGGTCCATGTTTGGATATAGCTCCCATATAACGGTACCTTCCCGATTTTCGGTATTTTGAGAGGTTTACCTACAAGTTTTAACCGAATTAGCTGTAATTTGAACATTTGACATTTGAAGGTTGTAGTGGTCACCACACATCTGCATCAACAATTTTCAGCATAGCCCCAATATAACGATACCTCCCGATTTTCGGTACTTTGAGGATTTTACTTAAAATGTTTAACCGAACGTAGGTCCAAGTTTTGGTATAGCCCCAAAACAAACCTCCCGATTTTCTGTACCTTAGCGTTATTTTTTGGACGAACTTTCTGCAATTTGAAATTGTTCATTTAAGTTCATATTTTCGTATAGCCCACATATAGGGGTACCTCCGAACTAGCTGTTAATGACATTCGAAGTTCCCACGTTATGTACCGATTTTCGGTATTTTGAGGATTTTAGCTAAAATTTTTAACCAAATTAGGAGTTATTTGACATTAAAGACTCCCATCAAAAACTGTCAACATAGGTCCATGTTTTATTATAACCCCTATATAACGGTACCTCCCAATTTCTAGCCCACCAAAAATTGTCAGCATACATAGTTAGATATAGGCACCATAAAAAAGGCCTCCCGAATGAAGCATTTTATGTACATTATCTGACATTTTAACGTACCCACGTAAAGTTGGGGACAGGAATGAAAACTAATTATTTCATTTTAGTACACAATATTTTATGGTGAACTTAACGCTTTTTACTTGTTTACATTAATATGACCACAGCTTCCGCTCAAATGATTATTTTAAGAAACCCATGGTGAATCGGGCTGAAACAGTTCAAAAGTTATGGTATAGTACAAATGTTCGCGAGTTACAATACCCCATATCTCAGTTTCAACATAAGTTAATTTTCTACAAAAAGGTATATCAGGAATATTGTCAATTATTTCATATTCCATTTCAGAAAAAAAGGATAAATTTTTTTCGCGCTACATCAACGATTTTTGATATGTAGGTTAAGAAAAAAATTCCGAGTACGAATCTGGTGGCGAGCCAATTTTTGGTTGTTGCGGACAAAAGTTATAGCGCTTTTATTTCGCTTTTTGAGAAAGAAAATATTATAAAAACGCTAATTATTTTAATGAGCACAATTGTTACAAAAAAGTTCTCTCGAAGTTACTTCAGCGAGTAGATTGCATAATACCTGCAAAATGTTACACAGAATTCGCGGAATGTACAAAAAACTGATAAATTATTGAATATAAGTCTACTTTTTCAAAATTAAGGCCTATTTAGTGGTCATAAAATTACAAAGAAAATTGGTGTGGATCCAAACTTCACGGCAAATCAAATGAGACTACAATCATACAGATTGGTGTTATAGTTTGGATGTTACAGCCAAAATAAGCACATATTTCGGTCAAAAAAATAATTTTTTGTTTAAACAAATATTTTTCACATGCATTATGTAGTAGAAAATATTGTAAAAATTTATAGGAATACTTCCTTCATTTTGCTTAAATCTCCCAACAAAATAGACGGATTTTGCTTTATTGACATTCAAATTAAAGCTTTCCCATTAGGGAAGCTAATTGGGTTGATGGGGATATATGTCAAAGCTTCTGAAATGGAAATAGAGGTCAAATAACCCATTTTTATTTATATGCATTTTTAAATACGTGTAAATCGCGTAATTATCAAAATCAGTTTGTCCGCATGTGATTTTCATGTACAGTAATACCGTATCTTTTAATTTGAATATAGTTTTCGAAATTTAATTTGGTGGCTAAGATGTAGCATCGGCTGCATCTTAGTGCCTAAAAACCTATATAACGTCGCTAACTTGCGCGGAGTGCGTATGCTTTTTGTCCGCATCCGATTTCAGTGTCCACCATAAAAATCTACATCGATATATATCTATTTCAAGGCGGTCAACGAAGAACCGTGGATGTAGCATCACACACTATTTTTTGGGATAAAATGAAAGTAGCTCCCTTATCAGTGAAGTTTTCAAATCTCTGTTTCCGCTAAAACAAAGATGCTGTATTAGTTGTTTCATTGCAGTGGAAACGAACCGCAGAAAACGCGATAAAATACGCGATATTTCCAAGAACAATTTTAGGTGATTTTTCTACTTTGGATTTTCTTGTAACTCGCGTTTTAGTGGATGGATTTTCACGGAGAATGATTTATTAGATCCGGAACGTAAAAAACTAAAATGTGCAACCAAGTACGAGGAAATCGAATGACAATTGTAAAAATTAGGCCCGAATAATATGATTTTTAGAAAAATATTCACACAAAATTTCGTCATTTCGATACATATTTCTGTGAAGCTGTGGAGGCTACATTCACGATATACGTATCAAAAAGCTCAGAATCGCAAGTACTATAATCCTATTAAAGCCTTTTTGAAAAATCTGTTTGCGGAACGCGACTAGAAGAAAATGTCAAAAAACACTGTAAATTTGGCTTCAAAATGTCAGTGTCATTTATTGGTAGACGCTGATGAAATTTTGAAAAGTTATACATTAGTGAGATTATCCTTATTTAGTTGGCTTCTACTTTTACTTTGACAGGAAAATCGTGAGAAGTGTGGTTTACTCACAAATCGAGAGAAAACAAAAAAAGACACGTTGGCTTCAACCCATTTTCTAACATAAATATAGCCACAGCTTCCACGCAAATTAACTTTTGAGGCCAATATTTTTTGCCACGTCCAAAAACATTTCATTTTATCCATAAACATTTAATTTGTATAATATACAATCACAAGTCGCGTGTTCTAAAAGGGTAAACCTTGGCTTCAGCTATGTTAAATTTTCAAAAATATTGGTGATATATCAGGAAAAATGTCTAAAACTGACTTTTCCATTTCAAAAAAATCAAAAAAAAAATTTTGTTACTACATCAATGACTTTTGGTACATAGATTAAGAAAAAAATCAGCATTCAAAATCTGTTTTCGTTACTAACTTTGATCGTTGCGCGCAAAAGATTTGACCGTTTTAATTATGATTATTAGAAAAAATTCTAAAAAAATCGCGGCTTAATATAGTTAGCTGTTATGTCCTATTATCGTTAACTGAATTCGTAACCTTTGCGCTGATGCAAAAAATAATCGCAAAGTCTCAATGGATTCGCGAAAAATCAAATTTGTTAAATAATTTCACGTATTTACAAACATATTTTTGAAACAATAGCGCTCATACTTACGAAAAATATATAAAAAAACAAGTAAGCAAAGGCTATAGTCGGACGGGGCCGACCATGTGATACCCTACACCTGTAGGAATTAGCTATTTGCAACCGCCTTGCACGTTGAATGTCCGGGTTCGATTCCCATCGAATTGTCTACGGTGGCAAAATACCCCTTAGTAATGTTGGCGATATTTCCTGTGTATTTCAGCTATGAAAAACGTCTGTACAAGTGACAACTTAGGACACGCCGTTCGGACTCGGCGAAAAAAACCAGGTCACATATCAATAACTTAATATGAATCCATTGATATAAGAGAAGCCTCCCTTGTCTTTACTGGGATGTTTGTGGAAAAATATATAAATTATACATTTCTAAATAATATTCGAAAATTGGAAAATTCACATTGATTAGCCCCTCCTGCTACATCTTCAAATTGTCTTTGAATATCAGGTTCCTTTTTGGAATAGACCTAAAATAAATACATGTATACCACGCAATTTGGTATATTTGATAATTGGGAAAATTGCGAGTTTATTGAAGATCTATCGTCCAAAATTGTGCACTTGTACCTCACATATGCTTCGAAAATAGTTCATTGTGGGCATATATTTTGATATCTAAAATATATTTTATACCGGTAAAAATAACTAACAATGAATAGAAATTCAAACATTTTGAATTCAAACAAATTTATATATCCCAAAATTATTCATATTCAATTATACAGCACAGAAGATAGTATAAGTCAGCTGCGCTAACTGTGATATACCTTCAGCCTCTAAAAATATATTTATATATTTATATATTTATATATTTATATATTTATATATTTATATATTTATATATTTATATATTTATATATTTATATATTTATATATTTATATATTTATATATTTATATATTTATATATTTATATAGTTATATATTTATATTTATTTAGGAATATGGGGCTATACCAAATCAATTTTAGTAAGCTAAATTCTGAGTTTTAGAAATATTTGAGAATTGTTTTTTCAGATTTGTAATTTTAGTTTTTGGAACTTCAGGACTATTATCTCAGGAAGTATGACTTACCCCGGGAAAGGGACCAGAATAGGGACCGAAAAAAATCTTCTTCAAAAAAAGAAAATAATAATCAAATAGATCCGATACGGGTCCTCAAACTGCACTTTTCCCAAATTTTGTGTGGGAGGTACTCGAAGGACGGACCGATATAGTCCATATTCCCACCTGACACATGACTTACTTACTTACTTACTTAGCTGGCCTTTTACAGAACATTTGTTCCATAAGCCGAACTAAGAAAAAATCTCCAATCCTCTCTGTTTGCTGCTGTATTTTCCCAATCTGGGATATGTAACTTTCTGATATCTCGTTTCACTTGTTCGCTCCAACGAAGCTTTGGCCTTCCAGATCTGCGAGAACCACCATGCGGCCCGTATTTATACGCCTTTTTTGCGGGTTCATCATCACTCATTCTTATAACATGGCCTAGCCATCGCAATCGTTGTATCTCGATTCGTTCAACTACATTGATGTCATTGTATAGTTGATACAGCTCGTTGTTCACACGACGCCGATATTCGCCGTCAACACAGATTGGCCCGTAGATCTTTCGAAGAATTTTTCTCTCGAACACACCAAGCACTGCCTTATCTGCTTGAGCAAGTACCCATGCTTCGGAACCATACATTAGCACGGGCAGTATCAGTGTTTTGTAAAGTGTTACTTTTGTTTGACGAGAGGTGGCTTTATTCCTAAACTGCTTACTCAGCCCAAAGTAGCATCTGTTAGCCAACACTATTCTTCTTCGTATTTCACAACTGATGTTATTTGTTGTGTTTATGGCGGTGCCGAGGTAGACGAAGTCCTTTACTACCTCAAAATTGTAGGTACCAACATTCACAGATGGTGCGGAGTTTGTGGACATATTACGCGTTGATACCATCAACTTGGTTTTTTCGCCGTTTACTGCCAGACCAACTTTAGCAGATTCTCTTTCGACTTTTGCAAAGGTGTCAGTTACTTCCTTTACCGATCGACCCATGATGTCAATGTCGTCGGCATAAGCCAGTAACATATGGCTGTTCGTGTATATCGTTCCATTTCTTTTGACCTTCGCGTCTCGTATGACCTTTTCCAGCAGGATGTTGAATAGATCACACGACAGGCCGTCTCCTTGTCTGAAACCTCTTTTGGTAATAAACTCTTCGGAGAGGTTCTTTCCTATTTTAACTGAGGATCTCGTCTCAGTTAATGTCATTCTACAAAGCCGAATGAGCTTTGCAGGAATACCAAAACCAGACATGGCTTGGAACACCTTTGAACGTATAGGGCTGTCGAATGCTGCTTTATAATCGACGAAAAGATGGAAGGTGTCGATCTGCATTTCTTGGGTCTTTTCCAGGATTTGTCTCAAGGTAAATATCTGGTCAATGGTGGATTTGCCAGGTCTAAAGCCGCACTGGTAGGGTCCAATAATTTCATTGACCATAGGCTTTAGTCTCTCACACAATATGCCAGATACTATCTTATATGCAATAGGGAGCAGACTTATGCCCCTGTAATTGGAGCACACAGTCTTATCACCCTTCTTGTGGACTGGACATAGGATGCTCACGTTCCAATCGTCGGGTACGCGTTCTTCCTGCCAGATGGTGCTAACTAGCTGATGCATACACCTTATCAGCGTGTCGCCTCCGGTTTTGAACAGCTCGGCTGGTAGGCCATCTGCTCCTGCCGCCTTATTATTCTTCAACCGGTTTATTGCTGTCCTTACCTCATCTTGGCTGGGCGGTATACATTCAATACCATCTTCTGGGATTGGATCTGTGGTATCTTCGCCGTCTTCACTGCTATCGGATACCAACAATTTGGAAAAATGTTCTTTCCATATCCTGAGCACACTATCTGTATCAGTTACCAAATTACCTTGTTGGTCTCTACAGGAGGACATGCCTGTACCAAAGCCATCAGTTTGATGCTTCACTCTTTGGTAGAATTTTCGGACTTCGTTCTGTCTCCTGTACATCTCTATTTGTTCACACTCCCTCTTCTCCATCTCTCTCTTTTTCCTGCGGAAAAGACGTTTTTCCTCTTTCCTTTTCTCCCGATACCTCTCTCGTGCGCTACGCGTTGCTACTGATTGTAAAGTAGCCCTATATGCCGCATTTTTTTCTTCGGTAGCAGCACGGCACTCCTGGTCATACCATGGATTCTTTGGTGGAGGTCTCTGGTATCCAAGTACTGATTTTGCGGCTGTTTGCATGGAGTGGGCAATGTTTTGCCATTGTGCTGATATGTTATCGGGACGAGAAGCGCTTTCATTAAGCATGTGGGTCAGTTGAGTGGAATATGCTGTGGCTATCTGTTGTGTTTGCAGCTTAGCGATGTCCAACTTTCGTGTTGTGTCCGTCCGTGCTTTATTTGCAACGTTTAGACGGGTACGTACCTTTGCTGCAACGAGGTAATGGTCCGAATCTATGTTTGCTCCTCGGAACGATCGTACATCCAACACGCTCGATGAATGTCTTCCATCTATCACAACGTGATCAATTTGATTTATTGTTCTTTGGTCTGGAGACAGCCAAGTGCCCTTATGAATATCGAGATGCTTAAATCTGGTACTGCTAACTACCATGTTTTTTGCCGCTGCGAAGTCTATCAGCCTCATTCCATTGTCTGATGTTTCACTATGTAGACTGAATTTCCCGACTGTTTGTCCAAAGATATTCTCCTTTCCAATTTTGGCATTAAAATCGCCTAGAACAATTTTAATGTCATGGGCAGGACAACGGTCATATGTTTCTTCTAAGCGCTCGTAGAATATATCTTTGGTCTGTTCGTCCTTATCTTCGGTTGGAGCATGAGCGCAGATTAAGCTGATGTTGAAGAATTTTGCTTTTAATCGAATTGTAGCAAGTCTTTCATTCACTGGAGTGAAGCTGGATACCAGATGTTTTAGTCTCCGACTAACTACAAATCCGCAACCAAACTCATGCTTTGTGTCATGGCAGCTATAATACAGTGCGTCACCTTTAGGTGTTGTTGTGACATCTTTTCCAGTCCATCGTATTTCCTGTATGGCAGTAATGTCGGCCTTGTACTTTTCAAGTACATCTGCCAGCGCGTAAACTGCACCTACTCTATAAAGAGTGCGAACATTCCAGGTGCAGATTCGCAGATCATGGTCCTTAAAACGTTTGCGGGGTTCGTCAACTTTAGAGGGGTTTGTTTTTCTTTTCTTTCGTTTTTTCATAGTAGACTGTTTTTTCTAGGGGAGGGTTACTAACCCGACGCCCAAACCCAAGTTTTTAACGTTCTTATGGGTGAACGCGCGGCACATGTTAGCTCACTACCTTTAACGGGTGTTAAAGGCAGTTCCCCAGGTGACACCACGGGGAGGTCAGTGTCCACTTGAGATGAAAGAGGGACCAAGATAAATCCTGGGCTTTGCCATGTTAAAACCGGTCAGGACCGTTGCTTGGTATCTTCCATCCCCTACGTCACCCCCTGACACATGACTGGATGAAATAATACGATGTGCAAAGTTTCGACCAATCAGAAAATCCTCTTGAGAGTTAACTTGCGGATTTGCGGCGCAAGTACAATCAGCTGAAAAAAATTCCCTTTTCAGAATTTTGTGTGGGAGGTACCCTAAGGACCGACATAGTCTTATCCGATCTTTATCTGGAAGGAATAATAATATATGGAAAGTTTGGAGCAAATCGATTGCTCACTTCGCCAGTTATCGTTCACACAATTTTTCGAAAACAATTTTGAACGTTTTTGGGGGAGGTGTGGACCGACATAGCCTACATTCTAACTTAAACAAAGTTTGTAGGAAATTTGGTTCTAATCGGTAGATCCGTTCGAGAGGTATCGTGCGCACCAGCCAGCTAGACATTAAGAGAGACAGATGAACGGACAGCGCTAAATAGACTACAAATTGTCTGAAAAGAATTTTGTCCAAATATACTTGGGGTCTAAAACCAATATTTCGATGAGACACATCTTTGGTCGTATTTTGTTTGTATCCCCCTTACCTAAATCCTGAGGTATAAAGTAGGTGGCCAGGCGACCCGATGTTGCAATATTTGTATAAAAATCCAATTTGACAACTGAACTGAAAATTTCTCTGTCATGACAGAGACAATTTGTAGCATGGGAGGAAATTGTGATTCTCTACACAAAACACATTATATATAAGGCAGTAGGTGCGTTATCTAGCAGACATGTTATTGCTATTTGCATCAGGGGAAAGATCAGTAGTTATTTTTCCATATGTAGGCTACTTTGCCGGTATATGCCCTCCAGGAATGAAAATATAGGCCAAACATAATTTTTATATTTTTCTCATACAAAAGTAATGATCTATGTCAACCGCTAAATAATATCAGATCATCGTGCAAAATTATAGGCATTTTCTTCTACCTAAACTCTTACCTCGTGCAAAATTTCGTGACTATTGAGCTATAATTGCGTCCTCTAGCGGGTTTATGATTACACTACAAACAAAAAACTGGATATATTAGGCTGTAACCCTGTTATCTGATCACGTACATCAACATAATTGACATCAATTGAAAGGTCAAGAGATCGTCTTCCAAATATAACTCACGAGTGGGGAATGTGTCTTTTAGGAACAAAGATATAAGCTGTTTATTGAAAATTTTCACAATTTTCACACAAAAGTTGTGGTCCATTTAACCCTCTAAATATTATCTGATCGCCATTTCAAATTGCAAGCTTCATCTTTGTCATAAACT
Source organism: Musca autumnalis (assembly GCF_047663935.1). NCBI lineage: Eukaryota > Metazoa > Arthropoda > Insecta > Diptera > Muscidae > Musca > Musca autumnalis. The sequence goes on along the minus strand of NW_027411644.1, from coordinate 123,109,015 downwards.
CTTAACTTATTTAAAATTTCGAGGCGATCGGACTATTATTGCGACCAACAGAGCAGCTACAAAATCGGATAAAAATTATGTTTTTGGTCCATTTCACCCGCTAAATATTTCACGATCATCACCAATTAAAATAGCGATCTATTCTGATGTGAAACGGACCTCCATACCAAATTTCGTGACGATCGGTCCATAATTGCGCTCTGAAGTTACAATTTATAATGGACAGACGGACACACGGACGGACGGACGGACACACATCTCAAAATCGCTTTATCTCGCCGAGATATGAAGATTGGTATACCACATTGGGGGTCTCCGACGAATACCACTATGTGGAAAGGGTATTATAAGTTTGTTTTCGTAAAAATTCATGTAACACCGCGAAATATTCGTCGGAGACCCCCCAATGTGGTATACCAATCTTCATATCTCGGCGAGATAAAGCGATTTTGAGATGTGTCCGTCCATGAATTTTTCGCAAAACAAACTTATAATACCCTTTCCACATAGTGGTGTAGGGTATAATTATAACTGCATCCAGACATTTTGAGGAATAAAATGAAACCTAAGTTGTAAAGGTTGGAGCCATAGCATTCATGTTATTTGCAAAAATACGAAGAAAATATTACGAAAAAATTAAAATCATATTATTCTAATTTTATTATACCCTACACCATTATGTGGAAAGGGTATTATAAGTTTGTTTTCGTAAAAATTCATGTAACACCGCGAAATATTCGTCGGAGACCCCCAATGTGGTATACCAATCTTCATATCTCGGCGAGATAAAGCGATTTTGAGATGTGTGTCCGTCCGTCCGTCCGTGTGTCCGCCTGTCCTGTATGGAGGTCGGTTTCACATCAGAATAGATCGCTATTTTAATTGGTGATGATCGTGAAAAGTTTAGCGGGTGAAATGGACCAAAAACATAATTTTTATCCGATTTTGTAGCTGCTCTGTAGGTCGCAATAATAGTCAGATCACCTCGAAATTTTAAGTAAGGTAAGAGTATATGACGAAGAAGTAGCTTGCAATTTGAGATGGCGATCAGATAATATTTAGAGGGTTAAATGGACCAAAACTTTTGTGTGAAAATTGTGAAAATTTTTAGTATACAGCTTATATCTTTATTCTTGGAAGAGACATTCAGGGCAAGTAAGCTATACTTGGAAGAGGAACGCTTGACCTTTCTATTGATGTCAATTGTATTGGTGTACATGAAAAGATAACAGAGTTACAGCCTAATATACCCTCTTATTTGTTTGTAGTGTAATCATAAACACGCTAGAGGTCGCAATTATAGCACAATAATCACAAAATTTTGCACGAGGTTGGGAGTTAGGTAGAGGAAGATGCCTATAATTTTGGATGATGTTCTGATATTATTTAGCGGGTGAAATGGACCATTACTTTTGTATGAAAAATACAAAAAAAAATATTTTTGGTCTATATTTTATTTCCTGGAGGGAATATACCGGCAAAGTAGACTACATATGAAAATAGAACTACTGATCTTCCCCCTGATGAAAATTGCAATAAAGCGAAACAATTATTATGTTGGAAATTTTGATATGTGGAAAGCTAATTCCCAAAAGTAAAGGTGTAGGGTATTTCATGGTCGGGTCCGTCCGACTATAGCCTTGGCTTACTTGTTTTTTTATGGAATCAGTCGCAAACCAAAAGCAAGCTATTCTTAAAAGATGCAACGCCTCACGCTGAGATGATGCAATTGCTAAAAGAAAGGAATATTTCATCTTATTCGTATACTCCCAAGGAGCTTAAAAGACAAAAGGTAATATGTAGAGGTCTATACTATAAGTCTGAATCAATGATATTAAATCTGATATTGATCATTTTGTACCGGATACTGTAGAAACAGTTACAAAGTTCTCAACAGAGTTCTCTAGAAAAAATGGATTTGATACTGGTTTATTTTTAATAACTCTTAAACCTAATCGGAAAGTAAATGAGATCATCGGCATAAAGAAAGTCCTTGAACAAACGGTTACGTGGGAAAACCCCAAGATTTCTACGAAAATACCCCAATGCTGGTCGTGTCAGCAATGGGGTAATTTTTCTAAAAATTGTACTCGCCCTTTCTCTTGCGTTAAATGTGACAAAGCACATGAACGAGATTCTTGCCAATTAGGTTTGGATGACAAAGTTTTCTGCGTAAACTGCTGAAAGTATGGACATACGGCAAATTATAGAGGCTGTAGCTCTTACAAGAATTACGTTTCATATAGGAAAAAGATTGCTGAAGCTTCAAAAGCTCAAAATAGGACAGCTGTTAGAAATGTGGCTAGTGTTTTGAAAGCATCAGAAGTAGTTTCAAATAGAAATTTTGCTAGTACTATTAAGGAATCTGGGGGGATTTATGCTAACCAGCAAAAGCCTGATTTGATTCAAAAATTTTTAAAGGTAGCAAAAGTGATATGTGGCACTGAGGCTCTAACCCTCGAAGATAAGATTAGAAATTTTATGTCTAATTACAAAAATATGTCAAAGGATCAAGCGAAATCAGAGTGCTTGAAATTAGTAAAAGATATTCAAAATGGGTACTTCCCGTAAATATTTGAACTTAGTTACGTTTAATGTTGGCTCTCTTGTCAACATAGGCAGAAAACTTGAGCTAAATATATTACTGGATCAGCATCAAGCTGATATAGCTTTTTTGCAGAAGTTACATTTACCTGTGGGCAAAAGCATATACTTAGATAATTTCACCGTTTTAAGAGATAATAGTTCTCTTGGTGTAGGTGTAGCAATTAAAAATGGTGTGTCATATTCAAAAGTAATAATCCCAAATTTACATTTTCCAGTGCGTAAAATCCTATGTGGTTCTGTTTACTTTCCTACCAACTTTGATAGAAGATTTATTTGCGAAGGCTTATCATCAATTTTGAATTTCTCAGAGAGTTACGATGGTCTAATATTAGCAGGTGACTTAAATGCTAAAAACATAGTGTTATCAAATTGGATTAGTTCCGAAAATTTAAATGTGTCTAGAATCTGTGATTCTTATCCCACCTACCAAAATTTTAAGACAAGTACGTTGCCGACCTTTTCAGACCATTTACCATTAAAACTTAAACTGTCATTTTCTGAATTTAATTTTATATTAGGTTCTCCCGAGAACTTCGTTTCTTTCAAAAACATTAATTGGAGTATATTTAAAAACGATGTTGCAAATGCATTATTATCTCATTTCCCTCCAATAGACCGAAATTTAACAAATAGTCAAATTGATACATTTGCCGATCAGTTCGTCACAACGATAAATTTTATAGTTAAAATACACTAAAATACACTAAAAAATGTAATTCTAAATTTGTAGTCTCTGAACATTTGAAGAATTTGTTCAAAATTAAGTATAATTGGCAAAAAGACTTAAAGAGAATTTACGCTCGAACACTTAATAGGAAACATCCGGACTATTTGCTGGTCTCTAAACAAATTGATCTGATCAAGATAATTATAAGAGAACAAGTAGAGTTAGAGCAGACAGGTGTCTTTAATTCGAAACTTCAGAAAATAAAACCTGGTCCTTGGGCATATAAGCAGATTTACAAACTTATAGGGAAAAAACATAAATCGAAAATTGATGATATTTCGGTTGATGGTCAGAATATTTCCGATTTGAGTCAAAAATTAGGAACCCTTAAGAATCATTTTACATCTATTTATCAAGGATCTCCTCCTAATAGAGACATATCGCTCATCGACGAAACTATAGACCGAACTTTATCTAGAGTTCCTGAAATTATCCACGCATTTGATGATGCTTTCACAGCTTTAAATAACCAGAACAGTGCTATATTTACATCTTTGAGTTGTCTTTTAAATAACTTAAAGGACATAAATAACAAGAAGTCATGCGGTGTGGATAACATTTCAAATTATTTTATAAAGAAACTTCCAGTAAAAGCTTTTGAGTACTTAACAATCATTTTTAATAATTGTATAAATAACGGTTATTTTCCGAGTGCGTGGAAAATTGCAAAGATAATAACAATACCGAAAAAAAGAGGCGATAATGATATTAATAATTTAAGGCCTATTTCTTTACTATCAAATCTTGGAAAATTTTTTGAAAAGATCATAAAGGAAAAAATGGACTTAGGTTTGGATGTTCCTTATATATCACAATATCAATTTGGTTTTAAGAAGGCAAGTTCCACTGTACATGCACTGTTAAAATTCCAAAATGATATTGTTCAAAACTTAAGGCAAAAGCGTTGTACTGTCGTGGTGTCTCTTGATATCGAAAAAGCTTTTGACAAAGTTTATCATAATGGTATATTATTTAAAATGATTTCTATCGGCTTTCAACCTGCGATAGTAAAACTGTTCAAAAGTTTTTTTGATGATAGGAAATTCTGCGTTCAAATTGGAAATGCTTTGTCGTCTTTGGGTTCCATGACATGTGGGGTGCCACAAGGCTCAGTGCTGGCACCTCACTTATACAACATCTCCATTTATGATTTTCCTCACGAAGTTAATGGTTCAAAGGGTATATTGTATGCCGATGATTCTCTCCTCTATGCCCATGATGAATCTCCGTTGGTTGCACTACAGCGTGCGTCGTCGCATCTGGATCAATTAAATCATTTTTACTCTCATTGGGGTATAAAAATTAATGTATCTAATAGTAATGCTATTTGTATCCGTAATGCTTCCGGTAAATGCAAATATACAGTAGTTCCGGAAAGTAAAAGACTAGACTTGGTTTTGAATGGAAACAGAATAGGGTTTAAAGATAGCCTCAAATACTTAGGGGTGGTTTTTAATAAATTACTAAAGTTTAACAAACACGCCGCATATAATTTAGAAAGAGCAAATAAGGTAAAAGGCGCATTTGCCAGTTTATTTAATAATAAATTCTTGTCCAGAGAAACTAAGTTATTAATATACAAAGTAAGTTTAAGACCTCTTCTCCTTTATGCTTTTACAATTTGGTTTAGCATATCGCCTACGACAATGAAAAATTTAGAAATTTTTGAACGACATTTACTTCGTAAATGCATAGGTCGAAATTTTCAGTTGCCCAACAAACGTTTTTCAAATGAATATATTTATAAGGAGAGCAATATTACTCCGTTATCTGAAACGGTTTGTAGAAAATCTGTTTCATTATGATGGGGAATTGATTCAAAGTATTTTGAACCGTGAAGAAGAATATAGCTGGACAAACACCAATTACCTTTCAGCTATTGGCATTCTCCAAGAACAATTTGATGGTCCTGTTCCTAATTTTTATTTATGTTCTACTCCCGGCACTCATAGGGGATAGTTTTTAGTGTAAGTTTAATATTTTTTTGTTTAGTTTAAGTTTTAGTTTTAAGTTTATTTACCATAATAGATACAACTCTATGCGCAACATGAAGTGTCGGGAGCAAACACTGTTTTAACATAATTAGTTATGGGATAATTATTTAATTTTTAATACACTTAAAATTGTATAAGCATGTCGCATTTCAAATCCACTTAATAGTTATTAAAACAATACACTCTAGTTTTAAGTTTTACGAAATGTTATTGTTATAAGTAATGCTATGATGAAAAAAAGGAAGAAAAAAATCTATTATATCTCTGGATTTTCGAGAGTTTTTAAATATCTGTTGTCGCGCAGGTTAAACACGCGTATCGATCTATTTATTTAAGTAGAACTGACACATCCAAAACGCGTTTTAATATGCGATATTTTCAAAATAATTTTTTGCAAATTTGCGAAATTTGAGGGGTATTACGAGGGCAGTTCGGAAACTTCTTAGCCTAGCACAAAAAGCGCGGTATAAACAGAAAAAAGTTAAGTGTTTTGGAAACTTCCATCTCTGTTATGAACACATGTTAAATTTTGTTTCGATCTGGCAACTCCTTCATATAGGAACAGGTGTTCAAAAAAGACGCATCCAATTTTTTTACAATGGAAAAATTAGAAATGCGTGCTGTGATAAAATATTTACATAAAAAAGTTTATCGGGACAAGAAATTGATAATGATATGGTGAATGTGTTAGGTGAAAGTGCTCCTTCATATGCAACAGTAAAAAATTGGGTTGCTGAATTTAAACGTGGCCGCACAAGCATTGAAGATGAACCACGTAGTGGACGTCCAAAAACAGCAACAATAACAGAAATTGTAGCCAAAGTGCATGATATGGTATTAAATGATCGACGAAAAAAAGTCCGTGAAATTTCTAATATCACGGGCATCTCAAATGATCGAGTCCATTTAATTTTGCTTGAAGAACTACAGATGAAAAAGCTTTCTGCAAGATGGGTGCCGCGTTTGTTAACAGTCGATCAAAAACGCATAAGAATGAACATTTCTCAAGCTTGTTTGGATCGTTTTAAGCGTAATAAAATGGATTTTAAGCGTCGTTTCATAACTGTTGATGAGACATGGATCCACCACTATACTCCAGAGACAAAAGAACAATCCAAATAATGGACTGAAACTGGAGGAAGTGCCCCAAGGAAGGCAAAAACAATTCAATCTGCTGGTAAGGTTATGGCAACGGTTTTTTGGGACATCGAAGGTATTTTATTGATTGACTATCTGCAAAAGGGTAAAACAATAAATTCAGAGTACTATTGCAACCTTTTGGATCAATTAAATGTACAAATTCGAGAAAAACGTCCTGGCTTACAACACAAAAAAATAATTTTTCATCAAGACACCAGCGTTCAAGAGTGTTTTAACAATGGCTAAAATCAACGAATTAAAGTACGTGTTGCTTGACCACCCACCTTATTCTCCTGATTTAGCTCCCAGTGACTTTTACTTGTTCCAAAATCTATAAAAAATGCTTGCTGGCAATCGTTTTACCTCAAATGAAGATGCAAGCGTTGGACTAAGCGTATTGAAGTTTCAAGAGATTATATTGAAAAATAAAAATATTTTTGAAAAACTAACTATTCTCTTTCATTGATAGGCTAAGAAGATTTACTGTGATCCTGTGAGGGCTACACCCTCATGTTATACATTAAAAAATGCGAAATCATACCTTAGAAACTTCAACTCTGAATTGTACTCTTTAACTTCTGCTTTGAGCATTAAGCTCTACATAGTGTTGTAAAACCACTAATTGGAAAATAACATAATGAAACTAGTTTCCTTCAACGATTTTTTCCGATTTTTTTACATTAAAGCGACCACAGCTTCCGCTCAAATTATTATTTTATGAAACCCCTCGGTGAATCGAGCTAAAACAGTTTATTTTACCGAAATGCGGTCAAAAGTTATGGTATAGTAAAACTGATCGCGAGTTACAATACCCCTTACCTCAGTTTCAACATAAGTTAATTTTCTACAAAAAGCTTGATATATGCATAAATATGTATTAATTATGCATCTATCCAAGATATCAGTTTGGGCGCCCATCCTTTTTAAAATACTGGTGGTATGTATGATGTCGCTAGCAATCTTAATTATGTTCATGTTTGATTATGTCCAAATTAGAACCTGTGAATATTTTTATTTTTGACTTATTATTCATTCCTAACATCTGTATCGTATATCATTCTGTACCGTCTTGTCTCCTTTCTAGTGCACGGGCAGAGGTTCCAGTCGTTGGGTATGATACTTCTCTTATGTCAAAGAGTGCACCCGATTCATACTAGCTCAATGATATTGGTCCTACTTTTTATAAAATATGATGTCCGAACAACGAGTGAAATACTCAGGCAACATCGCCAACATTACGTTGATCGGCATTTTAGCCACCGTTGGAAGTGAGATGTTTCCTCACCTGGAAATCGAAGTGTGCAAGGCGGGAGTGCTGACTATAGCACCACCGTGTAAAGTTTTTCCTTAAAATTACGACGCACGTATCCAACAAAAGGAAGGCTTACTTACACCTTATTGACAAGAGACATAAATTATTCCGATGATGTCATCGGGAAAAGTTGCATTGAAGTCTGTTCTCAGACTTAAAATAGTCAAAATCTTAACATGGTATTTTTTCTAATTCTAACGTAATAGCTCGATTATGTGAATTAAAATTGACTAAATTTTAAATTTATTTATTATTTAAACACAACAATATGTATTTTTCGTAACTACTCGGTAATCCGGACAATTCGATAATCCGGACAACGTCAAAATATGTGGTGTCCGGATTATCGAGACTATACTGTATTTTCGTATTTCGGGTTCATTCGGATATTATAACACCAATCGTTTTGGGTTATTTTGTCTCTCACGATGTCTATTGTTTTAACCTATTTCTTTAAATTTAAAACAATTTCTATTTGGGACAAATAGAATGATTCATTGACACTTTTAAGGAATATTTTTACACTAAACTATTGTTAACTTCAATTTCTTGCTACATACAGCCTTTATTTTCCAGATAAACATTGCAGAATTTGTGCTCATGCAATGGAACAAAAACCAAATATATTTTTCCCCCAATATAGCTCTGTTATGTCGCAATGAAGCTTTTGCGCTGTGGTTAGGTTTTGTTCCCTACAATGAATTGTTGGACTAAACTTCGAAAACTATGACAACCTGTGATATTCGCCTGGGGAGCGGTTTATAAAAACTTTATCTGTGAAGTTTTTTACCTTGTATACGCGTGTGTACCAGCACTTTATGGTAGTATTAACCACTAGAGCAGTAATAATCACAGCATGTGAAAGGGATATACGCGGGAATAACAGTGATACTGCACTGGTGTGGTTACTGTATGCAATGAATAGCATCTACATATATACGCACATGTATTTTTTTCAGATGCTATGATTTTGTTTGACCCTCGCTCCTTTGATTGCTTCTCTTGAATCACCTCCACCTGCTTGGGTTATTTTTTCGCTTCTTTCTTAAGGACAAGTAAAGATGTTTTCCTCCGTTCTATCCATTCTTCTTGGTCAAGTGGGCACTTGTGTTTTTTCTTGCGGAAACTTTGCCATTTCGTTATTGTTTTGTGGTTAATGTAGTTTTTATTGCGGATTCTATGAATGAACGTCAAGGGTCAGATTATACGGTTATGATTACCGTAACGTGTACGGCTGATGCAAATCAAATCTAAGGGCTTTCCATGGCTAGCGACCGTCCAACAAACAACCAACTAGTCATTCAGGAGATGTGTCACTTGTGCGTCCCAATAAATTTGTTATGATTGTTTCCGGTGACATTAATATTTTATTATTGGTACATAAAAACATGAGGTGGGACAGTAGGCGTACGCAACCAAACCATCATCGTTTCAACCATCTGTCTGCAAACTTGACGCAATCAAAAGAAGAAAAAACAACAACATAGAAATTAGAAAGTGAATAGCGTGTCGTTGTTGTACCTGAGATAATAAAATCCGTAATAAAATAAAACGAATTACAATTTTTCTTTCCTTCGAATGCCGTTCAAGATGTTCGCTCGGTGCGTCGAAGTCAGTTGGCAGGCATAAAAGCCAAGTATTTGTGCTAAAATTGTTATTTTTTATTGTGTATTATTCGGGGCCAATTTGGAATTTAAGTGAATTTCTCGCACAAGCATAAGTGCATAAAATTTCGGATTTGCGTTTATGTAGCTAGCCCCGTTTAATTTACCTTCGTTTGGAGAGAGCATTTGGGCCATCTGAAAGCATTTACGGACGGAGGAGATGACTTTTTGAATTTTAATGTACATCATGCATACGTAAGCAGCAGATGTTCACGTCAAGAAAATTTTACGTAAGCATAGCAATGCTTCTGGTGCCACGACTAGTTCCTGCTTACCGTTTCTGACTTACAGGCAATTGAAAGTGGTAGCGGTGGCAATGGCAACAAAGGATGTGGTTGTTGTATCCAAAAGAACACATCTTCTTGAGTAGATTTCCTGTTGTGTAATTAAGCACATTTTAATGCGCCTCAAATGACATATAAAAGAAAAATGAATACACTCTCCTCATTTGCCTGTAGTGTTTTTTATGGCATGTACTACCGTCAAGTTACCTTTCGTTTTTAATGTACTCACACTGACAGCGGATGTTGGGATGTTCGCCGTGCTGGAACCCCATAAAGTCACCCAGACCCAACAATTCCCGATGTATTTGTAGTTGTCGAATGTTGTTAATGCTTCCCTTGCTCAATGCGGGTCGCACTATAAAGGAGGAGCTCCATTCTTTCAACATCATCACATTTAATGCGTTTCAGCTTTTGCAAAAGCATATTTCTCATTAGTATTGTTATAAGAGTAGTCGTAGTGTAGATAAACCTCGTACAATGCGAAAAAGGCGAAAGGACAAAATCAACATGTATATGTATGTTAGCGTTCTAGATTGTATGGAAACAGAATTGATTTGCAATGGGTTTCAAAAATGGAGAACATTTTTAAGACTTTTGAAAATGTTAAAAAAAAATTAAAAGAAAGTACCCTTAATACAGAGTTCATATGCATAATACATATCGTGAAAATGGTATTAATATAGCAAGTATAGAAAATGAAAATAAAACAACAACTGTTCTGTTTGATTGTAATTTTAAATCAATATTTTTCCTAATCCGGACAGAAGTCGAAAGTAGAACTTCAGAAGGTTAATAATTTTCGTCGACCAAATTTTGATTTCGGACCGATTTATTAAGCAATGTGAAAGACATAATGTACCTCAATTAATTTCATTAATTACAAATCTCACAAGTAATGACCTTCCGCAAAAATTAAAAAAAATCTACTAACTTAAACTAAGTTTGGACAAAATATTACTAGATCCAAAATTTGGACCAAATCGGTTGATTTGTTCGAGAGTTATTGTGCGCTTCAATCAGTTACACATACAGTGGAACAGGGCTAAATCGACTCCAAATTGTCTGAAATGAATGTCGTTCAAACATACTTGGGATCTATAACAATTATTTTGCACAGACACATTTTTATTGTGTAAAAGTGTATATGAGGAAAAGATAAAATTTTTGCATTTGAAAAATGAAATGTTCTAGGACAGAGAAGCCACTACATAGTCGATACGTCCGAAGATCTGCTTTACCACCAGTGAAACCAGGTGACGTAATTTGGTGACTCCTTTTTCACTTGCAAATAATTTCCGTTCATCAAGCTTAACTCTAAACGAGAAAATTAATATAAAATTTTTTAGTTTTCCATTGAAAAAAAAAATGAAAAAAAAAATTGTTTAAGCTACACGAAAGATTTTTGGTACATAGATTAAGAAAAAATTCCCATTCTCAAATCTGTTCGAGATACTAATTTCGGTTGTTGCTCGTAAAAGTTATATCGGTTTCAATTCTGATATTAAAAACAACGCTGCTCATTATATTGAGAAACATTGTAAATTAATGGCTTCCTACATAATATATGATTACTGAGTTCCCATAACTTTAGTGAAAAATATGTAAATTTTCGCGGAAAATGAGAAATTAAAAAATTGATAGTTTGCAACATGTCTTAATAAAATTCAAGCTGTTTATGCATCTTATATTTAAAAAATATGTACGTAATCTAAACATCGCGAAGATTCAAATGAAACGAAAACTTTACAAGCTGTTCGCATATTATAGCAAAAACAAAAAATATATTGAGCAACTTTAAAAACGTTTGAAAGCAAAAATATTTTTTTCAAATTTATTTTATGTGTTAATTGAAGAAAGTGTAGGAAAACTAGGTCGGAGTTATTCATCTATTTTAGGTAAAATTCACGCGAAAACGCACATTTATCATTGTAATCACTTCCGGAATACACGCTAACATCTTGAGGATGTTCATATACATTTTGGGTACCTTTCAATGGGGAATAATGTTGAAGGAAAACTGTATCGGGTAATATACATTTTGAAATGCGTGTAAATCGCGAAATCCTTAAAATCACTTGATGCGCATGCGGTTTCCCGATACAAAGAATTGTTTTCTTTTCATTTCTAAACATTTACCAAGGTTTACTTTGGCGGCGGCGATGTAGCATCGTCTGCAGTTTAGTGTACAAAAAAATGTACATATGTATAACACTAATAGTTTGCACAAAGTGCACACACTCTTTATGCGCTTCCGATTTCAAGATCAAGCGTGAAAAAATACATGGATCTAAACCTATTTCAATAAAATCCATCAAGAACCGTGGATGTAGCATCACACAGTATTTTTGGGATAAATCGGATACAGTTTCCATACCGCTTAACTTTTTAATCCTCTGTTTCCGCAAAAACGCGAGAGATGTGTCGGTTTCTTAACTGAAAAAGAAACGATCCACAGAAAACGCGATATTTTCAGAAACATTTTTTGCAAATTTTTCAATTTTTGCAGTAGCCTAGTGGATCGCCGATCTAGTGGATGGATTTTCACGATCTATGATTTATATGATCCGGACCGCCGAAAAACTAACATATCGCGGGGTAACAGCACAGTTAAAAGGATATTGTAAATACTGTGCCCAAAAATAGGTTTATTTATAAAAAAAAATTTTGGCCTTTGGGGATACACAGTCAATATACATATCAAATTATGCGAGTACTTTAATCCTATGACTGGTTTTTTGAAATACCCGTCCAAGTTAAATCAAAAATACAAAAAACACCTAAAATCCGGCTTCAAAATGACAGCATCCATAAAAGGTGGATGCAGAAGATATTTTGAAAAGTGATATATTAGAAGTATAGTCTCCATTTAGTATTCTTCTACTTTTACTTTGGGCAGATCTCCGTCATTTGAATGGTTTAACCAGCAATCAAATGTTAATATAAAAAACCTAGATAGCTTCAACGTGTTTTTGCCTATGTTTATTCATTTATTTCATTGATCCAGTACTAGCCATAGTTACTGGTAAACTACAATAGTTCACGTATTATAATAGTACAAACCTTGGCTTCACCCTCGTTAGCCTAAAAGCTAAAATGTTCCGAACATTATATAAGATTCTCAGAAATATAACGTAGCTTTTCGTTATACGTAGTTTGGATAAATGCAGTATTCGGTTCGAAAGTTGTTGTGCGCATAGGGGTTTTTGATAGCACTCGGACCATTTTCTAAGAACGTATGAACTTGCTCCTGAAAAATTGGTACCGTCCTTATGAGGGCAGCGAATACAAGTTGTGGAGAAAAAAAATCAAAGCGATTCGAGAGCAGGCCATCGACAGCTATCATGTACTCCATTGCAGCGAAATAATTTGAACTTTTGTGGGGGAGGTATCCGAAGAAGTGGACCGATATGTTCCATCTTCAAGGTTAAACGAAGTTTGGACAAAATATTACGAGTACCAAATTTTGGACCCAATTGGTTGATCCGTTTGATAGTTATCGTGCTCTCCAGACCGCCAGACAGACAGACAGACCTCAAATTATCTGAAGCAGATTTCGTCCATACATTTGGGGTCTAAAACCATTATTTCGATGAGGCATATTTTGATCGTTAAAAGTGTAAATACCCTCCTTAGACTGAAGCCTGAGTGTGTAATCAACATGAGCCCGTCTGGGGTTTGAACCTAGGTCGTCGCCAGCAAACAGAAAATGCTGCTGTCGCACAGAGCTTCAGAAATCGATTTGCATGGCCAAAACCCCAATTTTTTGTCGTCACCGATTGTTAATTTCTATGTGGGATTCAATAGTAATCATATTGAAACTAATGAAACTAAATTTTGGAAGGTGTGGGCGTGGCGTGCTATTATTAGTTTTATATATTAGTTTTATGCAAACTCAAGGATTAATGTATTCTAATTTTCGAAAATAATTAAACTTCTCGAATTTTTTAATTTTTTTTTGAAAAAAACTTTTTCTTACAATTTTTTATTTATTTTTTTTTTGTATTGTTTATAGTTTTTTGTATTGGGGTTTGACCATTTGTAATATATGGGAAGACATAAAAATAATATAACACATTTTTATGAAAAAGAGTAAAAAAACTCAAAAGTTTAACCTTGACCTTGGATTCCTCTACAACTACTAAACTACTGAACCAATGAACCACAATCAGAATCAGAAATGCTACACAGTGCGCCTGAACCAACTTTAAATGGAAAGTGCTTCAACTGGGAAGTTTTTGCGTATTCTGAAACAGCAATGTTCATAGATGAGAAAAATCCAAAAAGAAGAAAAATCACTGGAGGGATTTTTAAATAAATCGCGGTTAAAATTCACATTTTTGGGTTTTCACGATTTTGCTTAGAAACAGCAAAGGCTATTGAAATGGGACTAAGGAAAATGTTGTAGCATTGAAAATTCTCTAAATTCTTTAAGTTTAATAAGTTTAAACTTTAAAGATTTCCAATGAATCAAAACACCGAAAATCGGGAAGTACTTTCTATGGGGGCTATATGAAGGCGTGGACCTACACCGACAAATTTTTTATAATACCCCAAAAGAAGACCAAATACCAAATTTCAGCCGTTTCGGTGGATTATTGTGGTCACAACCTTCAAAATACCGAAAATCGGGAGGTACCGTTCTATTGGGCTAATATGAAGGCGTGGACCTATACCGACAAATTTCTGGGGGAAAGTTTTGTACCACCAGTGAAGGCTAAGTACCAAATTACAACCATTTCGGTGTGATAATGAGGCAATAACCTTCAAAATACGGAAAATTGGGTGGTACCGTTCTATGGGGTTATATCAAAACGTGGACCGATATAGCCCATTTAAAACACCAAACATCCCAGGAGTAATAGAAACTTCTATACCAAATTACAAAACTCTATCTTAAAAATTGCTAGCTGTATCTTGATTTCAACAGACGGACAGACGGACATGTTCTCTGTTCCAGAACCTGCAAGAAGCTACTATTTTTTACTACGATAACATTTTTTCCTTTATGTTATCGGAAAAAATAGTAAAAATTAGTAGATTCTTGCAGTTCTGGAACAGACCAATGGTTATATCGACTTAGAATTTTACCCTGATCAAGAATATATATACTTTATAGGGTCTCCGATGAATATTTCGATGTGTTACAAACGGAATGACAAATTTAATTATACCCTCCATATCATGGTGGAGAGTATAAAAATGAAATTTACTTGTGAATAATTTCGTCAGATCATTTTTCACAACTTTCGACGTGGATAATCACGGCTAGAGTGCATCGATCTAGTTAAATCTTTATATGTCGATGAGGGACTATCCTATAGCACTATGAAAAACGGGCTTAATGAATTCAATCGTGGCCGACACTCAAATCACCGACACCCGAATCAAAGTTGGGCGGGTCCGACTATATGATACCCTACATCACTGTGAATAAGTGAAATATATACGGGAGCTATATCCAAATCTCGACCGATTTCAATATAATTCGGGACACTTATTTCTAGACCAAATTCTGTCACACATTCCAAATTTCATAAAAATTGGACAGATATAAGGAGTTTGGTGCATCATATACCTCAAATCGGTCGAAAATTCTAATGATAAGTGAGTGACTGACAGATCTTCGCCAAGCAGTAGGTATAAGGAAATGGTTTTGAAAATCCGTACTTATGTGTACGAAAAGTACTAAATGGTACTAAATTTAGTACGACTTGGATTTGTATTAGTTCACACAAGAGCTGGAAACCTGAAATTTGGAATTAAGATTATTGTTGGAGTGTAGAATTGAGAAAGGTTTGGAAATCCGTACTAATGTGTACGTAGAGTTCTAGATTTAGCACAACTTGCAATTTGGTTGACCGGATAGAGCTAGAAACCTGAAATTCTAAATTATGATTACTGTTGGATTATAGGATTGAGGTAGTTTTGAAATTCGTACCTATGTGCTCGAAAAGTATTAAATGGTACTAACTTTGATACATTTTGGATTTTGGAGAACGAATGGAGCTGAAGTCCTGACATTAGGAATTAAGATTACTGTTGGAGAATAGGATTGAGGTAGTTTTGGAAATTCTTAATTATGTGTACTAAAACGTACTAAATTTGGTACAACTTGGATTTGGGCGAACCGAGAGAGCTGGAATTAAGTGTAGGGTTGAGATAGGATAGGGTAGGGATAGAGGTGGAGTGTAGCGTTGGCATATGGAAGTGGTTTAAAAAATATGAACATACGTACCATGAATATACGAAAAGCAAAAAATTGTTTTAAGTTTTAAGTTGCACGGAATTTAAATTTGGTATTAGAGTCACAGTTGGTGTGTGTGGTTTAGATATGGAAAAGTTGAGCTGTAATTTTGAAATTCGGTATTGGGATAAGGAAAAGGTTTTGGAAATTCGTACATAAGTGTACCAAATGGTACCAAATTTGCTAAAATAGGATTTTGGAGAACGGAGGCTATATTAAAATCTGAACCGATTTCGATATAATTAGACACATTTATTTCTTGGCCGAATTCAGTCTAAATTTCATCGAAATCGGACATATGTATGTAGCGTGTTTGGTGCAGCAAATACCTGAAATCGGCTGAAAATATATATGAGAGCTATATCCAAATCTGAACAAATTTCGATATACTTTGGCGTGTTTATTTCTAGACCACATTCAGTCACACATTCCAAATTTCATCAAAATCGGAAGAATAGCTTGTTTGGTGCAGCAAATACGTGAAATCGGGATGAATATGGGACCTATTTCCAAATCTGAACCGATTTCGATAAAATTTAATACATTTATTTCTATACCGAATTCAGTCACACATTCCAAATTTCATCAAAATTGGAAGTATATAGCGTGTTTGGTACAGCAAAAACATAAAATCGGCCGAAAATATATATGGGGGTTTCTGAGTGAAATCGGACACTTTTCAAGATGAGGTTTTTGATTTCCTTTATTTTTTGCTGTGGCGATGCTGCTCATCAGCAAAATATTTTAGTATATTTTCAGAATTTTTTTGACTAACGGTTCCAGAGATATCGCGCCTTGAAAATGTCAGATTCTGTAAAAACTATGTGCAAAGAAATACTCATAACTTCTTTAATATTGGTCCAATTTGAAAAATGTTTTTTGTATGTTTTATTGTTTTATCAGCTATTTCAAAAAATAGTGTTAAACTACGATCAATTACCAAAATTTTAAGTTCTATTACGTAGGGGGATTCGAACGATTACTATTTTTTTCTTACTTTTTTAAAATTTGTCAATACAAATTTTTCTTTATACCAGTGTAAAACATTTGTTATTTTAGAAAAAAATAAAAAAAAAAACACAAAAAATAAAAAACATTTGTTTTGTACCTTTTTTTGGGAATATATCTAAAATATCTTAAAAACTTCGTAATTTTTCGATTTTGAAAATGGTTTAGCTGTTAATGTACTATCCGGACAATAATCTAACTAAATTGATGATCAAAAAACTAAAGCTTGGGAATAACATGAATGGGTACCCGAGTCAAATAATCTTCGAAATATTATAGTGATTTATCCTTCAGAAGATGATTATTTAAATACGAAAGAGGAATTGAATTTTAAATATGCGATGGTTAAACCTATCGCGGGCACATAAAACTTCATTCAATACATAATACGCACTAATGCTGGTACACTAATTTCTAAACCATTCTTTAAATCGCAAAGTGAAGAAGCTGTTTAAGATAAATTGCTAAATAGAACATCAAAACAAATGTTTATAAATGAAACTATTTTCTTTTTGGTAAAATAACAATTTTTTCACACTCGTATAAAGGAAAAATTGTATTAACAAATTTTAAAAATTAAGAAAAAATAGTAATCGTTCGAATCCCACTACCAAATAGCACTTAAAATTTTTGTAATTGATCGTACATTTAAGAAACTCGTAGGGGTCAATCATTGTTAAAAATTGATTTTAAATATGAAATCGCGTAAATTGCGTCCAAGCCCACGCACAGTGCGAAATTTGGGAAGTTTAGTGGAACTTTAAGGGATTTTCAAAGTACATGAAATTAATTAATTTTTTATTGAATTCGTTAGCTAAGTACTCCACTGCAAATGGTCCATACTCAGTTTGCCGATTTACTCCACGAAACGACTAAAAAATGCACTTAAAGTTGCACTTTTGTTGAATAATTTTTTTTTGTAAGAAATGTATTTTTGATTCATTAAAAAAATGGAGTGGCGCCGACAAATGGTAAGTCAGTATGCCATGATTTATTTTTATTAATATTTTACAAATCAATTATGATATTTTACACTTTTAAAAAAATGCAAAAAACCTTATTGTTTTCGTGCAATTTTAGTCGGAAAGAAGTGATTTTTTGAATTTTTCAAAATTATAATTTTTTATTTTCCGTGGACATTTCAAAAGTGAGTTCCGCACATTCACGTGTTAATGTATATATATATAATCTTAAAGATTGGATTCTCCTCTGCTCGCAAAGCTATAAAACTGCTGCGGTATCGCGCGGTCTTTGGAGATATTCAAGATTTTCTAAAAAGACTTCGGGAATTTCAATCATTTGAATTTTCCAAAAGTGGAAGGTAAACGCGACAATGAACGCCATTGTTGACTGTGTTTTGAAGAAATGGACTCACTAATTCTACCAATGATAATTTCTGTAAAATTAAGAAACCTCTCGCAATTTTTCATAGTTTTGACCTCTAAATGTTGGTGATTTACATATAGTGCAACATTTTTAGATGCTGCGGTGCAAATACCAAAATACGTTAAAAATTGTTATGCAGTGCAGACCTGAACTTGATCTGAAAGACATTATTAACAAATTTAATGGTACAGACCTGCTGAATGGACCAATAAACATTATAGATACAAATGAAAACAAAAAATATTAACATTTTACTCCTTAATAGATGTGTAGGGTTGTGGGGTTTCACCCAGAAGTGGACCTATGTTGGCAGCTTTTGTGTGAGGAGGTTTTTTATTCGCTAACATCTTAAAATTTACATTTGCATCAAAATCGGCTGCAATTTTTGTCTTTAACCTTTAAAATACCCAATATAAGGGAACCCGGCATGTGGGGGCTATTCCAAAACGCGAACCTATATTGAAAATATTTTGTACATAAGTTTTCTATGCGCTGAAATATACCAATTTGCATCAATATCGATTGAAAAATGAATGTAAAACGTAAAAACGGCAGCCACCGTTACATGAGCGCTACAGGAAACCGCGGGTCTATGTGGCCCAATTTGAGCCCCACATTGTCCACTAATATAAGAAATATTTTTGCAAAATTTTAGGAATCTACACCTTTCCTTTAAAAGTTATTAGTAAAGTTCCGCTAAAGTGCTATTTTTATTTAATTTTTTATTAAATAGCTGATAAAATAACAAAACATACAAAAAAGATTTTTTCAAGTTGGACCAATATTAAAGAAGTTATGAGTATTTCTTTGCACATAGTTTTTACAGAATTTGACATATACAAGGCGCGATATCTCTGGAACCGTTTGTCAAAAAATTCTGAAAATATACTAAAATATTTTGCTGATAAGCAGCATCACCACAGCAAAAAATAAAGTAAATAAAAACCTCATCTTTAAAAAGTGTCCGATTTCACTCAGAAACCCTCACATGGGAGCTATATCCAAATCTTAACAGATTTCAATATAATTTGGACATTTATTTCTCGACCGAATTCCGTCACACGTTTTAAATTTAATCAAAATTGAACATATGTATATTAGGGTTATGACTTTTCGACATTTTTTTCTCAGAAATGATTTCCTGTAGCACGGATGAGGGAACTTTTGCCTACTAATCACTAAAATAACGTTTATTCCATTGAAATATAAAAAAGTTCTCGCACTAATCACTTATAAAAATTATTTTCTTAAACAAATTTATGAAATAAAAAAAAATCTCAAAAATGATTTCCTGTTACACGAATGAATGAATGAACTCTTGCCTAGTATTAATTAAGATAAAGTTTATACCATTCAAAACACTTTGAAAAAATTTTGTTTTTTTTTCGTTAAAAAATTATATCTTTAAAAAAAAAGCGTTTACGACATTTTTGTGATTCTCAGGATTAAGGAAAATTAGAGAGAAAAAACAACTTTTTTGTCAGCTTGGTTATTTCATGTGACTTTAAAGTTTATTTTCAATTATACATTTTTTTATAACTTTAATAAATTCAAATTTTAAAATCATTTTGTGCCTGAGGTTTTTTCACCGAATCACCTTATAATTAATATTTTATGTAATCTTATGTAGAAACTCATCACGCTATGATACAGGGATATGAGGTTGTAAACAGTCATAACCCTAATGTATATAGCTCGGGCGAACATATGTATATATGGGAGCTATATCCAAATCTAAACCGATTTCAATATAACTTGAGAAACTTTTTTCAAGGCCTAATTCCGGTACACGTCTCAAATTTCATCAAAATTGGACTTATATAGCGTGATTGGAGTACCAAAGACATAAAATCGGGCGAAAATAAATATTGGAGCTATGTATATCCAAATTTGAACCGATTTTTACCAAAATAAATAGCGTTTGTCCTTTGAGCAAAAACATGATCTTCCCAAATCTTTTTTTGAATCGGAAAATAAACGCCACCTGTACTTTGATTACAAAAATACATGGACAGATTGGGGGACATGCATAAATCGACTAAGAAACTGATTTTATGTATATCACTTACCTCGCTTCCTTTTATATGCTACACAAGCTGAACCCGGTGCGCTTCGCTGTACCGAATAAGGTAAAATATATTTTGACACATTTATTTGTAGGCCAATTTTCGTCAAACATTCCATCTTTCATTAAAATCTGGTATATATAGCGTGTTTGTTGCATCAAATACATGTAATCGGACGAAAAAATATATGGGAGCTATATCTAAATCTGAACCGATTTCAATATAATTTGGTAAATTTATTTCTAGACTCAATTTCGTCACACATTCCAAAAATATATATGGAAGCTATATCCAAATTTGAACCAATTTCAATATAATTTGGAAAATTTATTTCTAAACCAAATTCCTTCACACATCCAAAATTTGGAGACATTATCTGTCACCATTCTATAGATATTTGCATAAAAAATCTAAATTTTTTGGAGGTACCTTCGATTCTGATGCTATATCTACGGATCAACGCGGAATTTCAGAAATTTTTATAGCCTATGTTACTTTCAGGCCATGTAGTGATATACTCTGAAAATTTCAAGAAGATTGGTTCAGCGGTTTTTGAGTCCATAAACTAAAACGTGAAATTGATGGCTTGGCACCCAATGACTTCATTTGACTCCCGCAAATCAAGTGTG
This sequence comes from Musca autumnalis, assembly GCF_047663935.1. Lineage (NCBI taxonomy): Eukaryota > Metazoa > Arthropoda > Insecta > Diptera > Muscidae > Musca > Musca autumnalis. The sequence goes on along the minus strand of NW_027411644.1, from coordinate 123,087,954 downwards.
CTCACATGCTCTCAGTAAGCGCACACTGCCGATCGCTGGAGCAAATATTTGCCAAATGTGACTTTACCTTTTGTCGTTAAACCAACTTTTTTTCTTTTTAGTTGATAGTCGGACATTGACGAAAATGGATCGCTTAACTATCAGACAACGCATAAAAACTATTAAAACCTACTACAAAATTGTTGAAAAAAATTTCTTCAGCGATGGAACACATATCTTACTTAGTGGGTATGTTGATAAACAAAATTGTCGTATTTGGGGTTCTGAGAATCCTCAAGTAATTGGAGAGAGGCCATTACATCCAGAAAAGGTCATTGTTTCGTGCACTCTTTGGTCCGAAGATGTGATTGGACCTTACTTCTTCAAAAACGACTGTCACCGTCAATTCGGAACGTTATGGTCATATGATAACCGATTTTTTTGCCTGCTATTGAAGAATATGACTTGGAGAATATGTGGTTTCAACAAGACGGTGCCACATGTCACACAACTCGAGCGAATATGGCTTTATTGCAAGAGACATTTTCTGGCCGCGTAATTTCTCGCCTTGGCGATATCAATTGCGATTTGGCACCATTAGGCCACGCGGAAGACCGTGTTTATGCAGATGAACCTTCATTTCTTGAGCACTTAAAAACCAACATTTGTCATGTTACGGCTGAGATACCGCCCAATATGTGTCAAAAAGTGGTCGAAAATTACCTCAAAAGAATCAGTTCACGTGAAGGTCATTTAAATGATGTAGTGTTTTACACATAATGTCAGCATTCAAACTTTATAATAAACAAGTAAGAAAAGTCTATAGTCGGACGGAGCCGACCATGGGATACCCTATACCACTATCCCTGAACCATCGCTCTCCACGGAATTTCTTTTCAATGATTGTGAAAATTTAATTATCAAATATCAGAGATGTAATGTATAATACTTATGACCAAAACCAAAAAGTTATCTAGCATGACAAAGACATTTTTGTAGCAGGAAAGGAAAATTTAGTTCACACAAACTAAAATGTAATGAAACCCACTTATGTAGTACTACTACTTCCGTTGTTTAACCGCTACGTTATTGAAATTTTTACCAATTTCACACAAAAGTTTCAGTCCATTGAATCCGCTAAGTATTATCTGATCTTCACGTTGATTTGTACGCTTCTTCTTCATCATAAAATCAAACTTTGTTTAAAATTTTGCGGGTTATTATTTTGACCTACAGAGCCGCTACAAAATTGGTTAAAATTTTGTTTTTGGTCCATTTCATCCCCGGAACATTTCACGATCATCACCAAAAACTAACTAAAATCTATTCTGGCCCGAACCCAACCTCCTTAAAAAATTCGTTACAATCGGTCCATAATTGCGGCCTTAAGCTTGTTTGCAATTTTTAATGGACGGACGCACATCGCTAAATCGCTTTATCTCGTCGAGATATGACGAATATTTCGTGGTGTTACATAAACTTTTGGAGGGACAATATGTAGCATGGGATAAAAATGTGGTTCTCTACACAGAACCCATTATATATTAGGCATTAGGAAATATATATGTCCTCAAGGAATTAAAATATCGACCAAAAATAAAATTTTTATATTTTTCATACAACTGTAATGGTCCATTTGACCCGCTAAAGAATATCAGATCATCATTCAAAATTGTAGGCATCTTTTTCGACCCATACTCTTACCCGGTGCAAAATTTCGTGACTATTGATGTATAATTGCGACTTCTAGCGAGTTTATTATTACACTACAAACAAATAACGGAATATATTAGGCTGTAACTCTGTTATCTGATCATGCCCACCAACATAATTGGCATCAACTGAAAGGTCAAGCAATCCACTTTCAAGTTTATCTCACTTGTCCGGAATGTCACTTCCAGGAATTAAGATATAAGCTGTATATTAAAAATTTTCACAATTTTCACACAAAAGTTTTGGTTCATTTAACCCTCTAAATATTATCCGATCGCCATCTCAAGTTGCAAGCTTCTTCTTTGTCATATACTCTTACCTTATTTAAAATTACGCGTTGATCGGACTATTATTGAGACCTACAGAGCCGCTACAAAATTGGATAAATATTATGTTTTTGGTCCATTTCATCCGCTAAATATTTAACGATCATCACCAATAAGAATAGGGATCTATTCTGATCTGAACCCGACCTCCACACAAAATTTCGTGACGATCGGTCCATAATTGCGGCCTGGAGCGTGTTTACAATTTATAATGGACAGACGGACGGACGGACGGGCGGACAGACACACATCTCAAAATCGCTTTATCTCGTCGAGATATGAAGATTGGTATACCACATTGGGGGTCTCCGACGAATATTTCGCGGTGTTACATGAATTTTTACCAAAACAAACTTATAATACCCTTTTCCACATTGTGGTATAGGGTATAAAAAGAAGTATCATGAAAAAATATTTGATATTTATGTTTACTTTTGAAACCACAAAATTGATAACCCTTTATGTAAAACCTAAGAAATAAAGAATGTTTCCTATGCTGGTACATTTAGAGCGAAGCAATATACATACGTGTTATTCGAGACTCCTCACCATCCTGTAAGTGTGCGACACAAAATATCTTGTTTATATCCTTCCTATCATTTTGAAGGAAAGTCAAAAGAAATGAAGGGTTAATTTCGACGATGTACGACAGAGGCAGAAGGGAGCTGTGAATAAACGTTATCATTGTTGGCTCTCTTAATCTGTAGATAAGAATAAGAAAATCCTTTTAGGAAAAACTTTGTCATTAATTAGTTCATACAAACGTAATTTTAAGCTGCATGTAAAAATAACGAGCTTTACATTTATGTCAGTTCCTCCATTTCGTATAATCTCTTCTGGCATTTGTTGCTTTTATCCTTTTGTTCTACTACGCACTGATTTTGTTTAGCTTTTGCATTTCCTTCTACGCCTTCTAAGAAATATCATTAAAGGTAATGTCTATATGATAATTAAACTAGTGAATTCTTTTTGATTTAACGCCATAGAATCGCCTTTATTTAACCCACTTATTGCCACTGGTTTTTTAAACACCACAAAAAATGCTTGCAACAATTGAAGTAAAACTCGGTTATTTTCGCATATTTTGTGGATTTTCTGCATTTTCTTATAGTATCATCTGTGATGTGTGTGTGTGGAACGACAGCCACAATTTCATCTGGCCTATTATTTCCGCGAATTTAGTCTAAAATGCAAGCAAATTAAAAAGTCGATTTTTTGTTATTTTTGTTTTGATTGTAATATCTGTGTATCTATAAAATTAATCATCTATTAAATGTGTTTTCGCAATCAAAACCGAGGGATTATCATGTATATATTAGGGTTATGACTTTTTTACAACCTCATATCCCTGTATGATATTTTGATGAGTTTTTACCTAAGATTAAAAAAATCTTGATTATAAAGTGATTCGATAAACAAAGCTTCCGCTCAAAAAGCTTTTAAAGTTTTTATTTTTCAGAACTTTTAATTTTTTTTGAAGTCACCGTAAACATATATTTAACAGAAACAAGGTATAGGGGCACACGACATAACTAAAATGACATAACCGTTTGTTTCTCACTAATTTTATCATCGTATTATACCATATATAACCTTTTATATTATATATAACTTTATTTCACATATCATAAAAAATAAAAATGGTATGTGAGGCAGCTTTTTTAAAATTTAAGTGGAATAAAAGTTATTTTAGTTATTACTAGGTAAAAGACCATCCATTCGTGAAATTTTTTGAGAAAAAAAATTATTTCATATCATAGAATTTTTCAAAAAAAAAAAAAAAAATCAAACTGGTTTGTGGCATTAATACACAAAATTTCCTTCATTCTCACTACAGGAAATCATTTTTGAGAAAAAATGTCAAAAAGTCATAACCCTAGTAAATATACACCTACACACATATGTATATTACTTACATATCTTTGAAAGTTTTCAGCATTTTTATACCCTACACTAATTTTATCATCGTATTATACCATATATAACCTTTTATATTATATATAACTTTATTTCACATATCATAAAAAATAAAAATGGTATGTGAGGCAGCTTTTTTAAAATTTAAGTGGAATAAAAGTTATTTTAGTTATTACTAGGTAAAAGACCATCCATTCGTGAAATTTTTTGAGAAAAAAAATTATTTCATTTCATAGAATTTTTCAAAAAAAAAATCAAACTGGTTTGTGGCATTAATACACAAAATTTCCTTCATTCTCACTACAGGAAATCATTTTTGAGAAAAAATGTCAAAAAGTCATAACCCTAGTAAATATACACCTACATACATATGTATATTACTTACATATCTTTGAAAGTTTTCAGCATTTTTATACCCTACACCACATTGTGGTAAGGGGTATTATGCCTTTGTGCATTTGTATGTAACATGGAAAAGTAAACAAGATAGACCCATAGTTACTTTTGAGGATATATGTATATAGAGTCGATTTACGCATGTCCGTCCGTCTGTCCATGTATTTTTGTTCGCAACGTACAGGTCTCATTTATAAACCGACTCAGCTGAAAATTGGGGAACAAATATGTTTTAGTTATAGTAAGAACGCTATTGCTTTTGGTGTAAATCCTTTTAGATTTGGATATAGCTTCCATATATACTCTCGGCCGATTTCACATATTTGTTGCACAAAACACGCTATATATGACCGATTTCGATGAAATTTGGAAAGTGTGACTGAATTCAGTCTAGAAATATATGCACTAAATTTAATCGACATCTGTTCAGATTTGGATATAGCTCCCATATATATTCTCGGCCGATTTGACGTATTTGCTGCACCAAACACGCTATATATGTCCGATTTCGATGAAATTAGGAATGTGTGACTGAATTCGGTATAAAAACAAATGTCCCAAGTAATATTGAAATCGGTTCAGATTTGGATATAGCTCTAATATATATTTTCGGCCGATTTTAAGTATTTGATACACAGAGCGTGTGTGTCCAAATACAAATCAGAGGATTGTGTGTTCAGCGCTCACCGCCGGCCAAATACTTTTTGTTCAAAAAACAAAGAACATTATTTATTATTAATGTTCGTGTAAAAATGTAAAATATATATGGGAGCTGAATCCAAATCAGAACAGATTTTGATATAATTGTTCACATTTATTTGTAGACCAAATTCCGTCACATAGTCCAAATTTCATCAAAATTGGACATATATAGCGTGTTTCCTGCATCAAATACCTCAAATCGGTCGAAAATATATATGGAAGCTGTATCAAAATCTGAACCGATTTCGATATGATTTGCCACAGTTGTTTCTAGACTAACCACCGTCACACATTCCAAATTTCCGAATACAAATCAGAGGATTGTGTGTTCAACGCTCACCGCCGGCCAAAAAACAAAGAACAGTTGGTGGTGCACATGCAAGCGCTTAAGCAACCATTAATGTTCGTGTGCGTGGCCTAGTGTGTAGTGTGTTCGGCAACAAATCAGAAATTCGCAAGATCAAATAAAAACATAAAATAAACCAGTAAGGAAATTATCAAAGTCGGGCGGGGCCGACTATATAATACCCTACACCACTGTGAATATGTAAAATATATATGGGAGCTAAATCCAAATCAGAACAGATTTTTATATAATTTTTCACATTTATTTTTAGACCAAATTCCGTCACATAGTCAAAATTTTTTTCAAAATTGGACATATATAGCGTGTTTCGTGCATCAAATACCTCAAATCTGCCTAAAATATATATGAGAGCTATATCCAAATCTGAACCGATTTCGATATAATTTGGCACACTTATTTCTAGGCCAAATCCCAGCAAACATTTAAAATTTTATTGAAATCGTACATATATAGCGCGTTTCGTGCATCAAATACCTAAAATCGGCCAAGAATATATATAGGAGCTATACCCAAATTTGAACCTATTTCTATATAATTTGGCACACTTATTTCTAGACTAAATACCGTCGCAAATTCCAAATTTAATTGCGTTCGTTCTTTGGCCCAAAAAACTATCTTCCCCCATTTTCATGCGAATCGGACAATAAATGCGACCTGTACTTTGTTTACAAAAATACATGGACAGACGGACATGCGTAAATCGACTCAGAAAGCGATTCCATGTATATCCCTAAAAGGAACTATGGGTCTATCTCGTTTCCTTTTGCATGTTACAAACTAATGCACAAAGACATAATACCCCTTACCACAAGGTGGTGTGGTGGGTATAAAAAATATGAAGTGTGTTGAAATTGAAAACAAATTCCACCTCAACTGTTCTAAAAATAGAAAAAACAATTTTTTAGCTTATAGCTTATTTTTTAACTTCCAGTGGCCATAGAATAACTAGTTATTCTAGTGGTCATATAATAACTAGTAATTCAGTGCGACATGCCATTGTTAAAATAATGGGTTAGTAATGCGATTTGTAAGTAGTTACGGCTGCCAAAAATCCCTTATAAAACCCATTATTTTGGGAGGATTATTTTTGCTGGGATCAGTCCAATTGTGATGAAATTTGGAATGTGAAATGGAATTTGGTCTAGAAATAAATTTGCCAATTTATATCGATTTGGTCAAGATTTGATTATAACTGCCAAATTATTTTATATATTCGCATTGGTGTATGGTATCATAGTCGTCCACGCCCTTTCCTTACTGCTTTAAAAATGACCCGATCCCAGGAAATCTGTAGGTTTTAGAGAAGAAAGTTATTTGTTAAAAAATGCCTCAAAAATATAATTCTTTTATAACATTTTAAATTTTCTTGCAAAAAAAAATCGGTGCTAAGTGGGTTAAAGAAAAAAATGTTTATTATTAGAACAAATTGATTTAAAGGAGAAAAAACTTGAAACTTCTCTAGGTCTAGTAGGAATATTTATTCTTATAGATGAAATAATGAAATCTGAAGGTATATCGCCATTAGAAAATTTGTTTACCATAATTGTATTGAACATTACACGTCTAAAACTAAATTGACTTAAAGGAGAAAAAACTTGAAGGTGTAGACTTTCACTGTGTGTAATTTTTTGAGTCATGAAAAATTAACCATATTCTGACACCGCAGCATGATAGAAGACCAAAAATAAGAAGACACGTGTCTCGGCGTTTCGTCCCATCACTTCGAATTTCGCGGTTATGGCCTCCCAAAAGTCCTTGATATCAAAAAGGATCACACTGTTAGGCTCATATCTTCCAAACCATTAAGAATTTTGATTTCCACTCCGAGGCAAAGTTGTAGTACTTGTCATAAAGAACAAAACAACACAAAATTCATCAAAGGTCATCTTCATCATCTTTTTTTTCGGGTTTTAGTCCATAGATATCTAACGGCTAACAATTCGTGGAAACAGTCAACTAAAAAATTGTACCTTAGACCTTAGCAAAGAACTTTCTTGGCTGCACGAACTTTCTAGGATAAGCCCTTAAAGGTGAAAATACCAACAAAACTATAAGAAAATTAAATTTTTCGCGATTTTTCTTCGATTTTGGTTCATAGATACCAAACCGTTCAAAATCTATAGAAACAACCAACTGCTAAAATGTACATAAGATCTCAATACATAACTGTCTAGAAAATACAAGGACCCGTTCTGAAAGGTCAAAATTGGGAAAAAGTCTTAAATAAAGGATTTTTCTCCTCTTGGGTCCATAGAGCCCAAACCGTTCAAACCGAACTTTCTATGAATCGATCTTAAAAGTCAAAAAAGCAAAAAACCTGAAAAAATGTATTTTTAATAATTTTTTTCTCGTGCTTTAGTCCATAAGAAACGAACCGTTCAAAATTAAAGGAAAGAACCAACTACAAAAATTTATTTGACATCATAATAAATAACTTTTTAAATCATACGAACTTTCTATGAATCGATCTTAAAAGTCAAAAAAGCAAAAAAGAGATTTTAAGAGGTCATATACGTTGTTTTTCGATGAACCCGACTTGCCCGGCAAAAATTATACTCCCAATACAGTGTGTCGCGCATGTTATAACTTTCTCTTGGCATATTTAAATGGTGGTAAGCATAGTATGAAATATTGTAAGCCGATGACATGGAATAATATCCAAGGGGATCATGATGAATGTACTTGCTATGCATGCCTAATTACACATGTTATCCAATAAATGTGTCGCCATGTTATAACATATCACGATGAAGATGGTACTAAAGAATGTTTATAAACTTGATGGATCTGGACTTGTTAACCGTACTCTCTTACATTGAAGGTCCAAATCTTCGTCCGAATCTGAATGGCCACAATGAAATCCATTTCCATTTGAGTTATTTATTTTGGTCCATCTCTTTCTTGTTGGGGCTCATAGTCAAAGTCAAAGTTATCTTCATAAGTAACCGCACTTGCCATAGTCATTCCCGTGAATAGTGTGTTACGATCTGGACTTGGCCGCCTTGGTAATACAAAATTTGGAGGTGCAAGCACTGGCAGTGTGGCTGTTGCAGTAGCTTTATACTTTTTCATCTTCTCAGTATTTCTATTTAGACAACAAATTCACTTGTAATAAGATTTTTTTCCTTTTGAAATCCACTGCAATTTTTTTTGTAACTTGATGACCGCACACATAGCAAAATAAATCAACGTTTTTGCACTGCATATTTAAACTTTTAAACGCCAAGGTTGTGTGCGAAATGTGCTATGGAACTTTATATTTTATTGTTGTAAACCCTTTTTTGTTAATTATACTGTAGGTATGTATACTACAAACCATGGCACAAAAATACAGGTACAGCAGCAAAAACAGCTGATCTTCATACCAGTTGTCAAAATGCATTATTGTGAATGACAAGTACTACAACTTTGCCTCGGAGTGGAAATCAAAATTCTTAAAGGTTTGGAAGATATGAGCCTAACAATGTGATCCTTTTTGATATCAAGGCCTCAGACATTTGAGAGGCCATAACCGCGAAATTCGAAGTGATGGGACGAAACGCCGAGACACGTGTCTTCTTATTTTTGGTCTTCTATCCTACTGCGGTGTCTGAATATGGTTAATTTTTTCGTGTTGCACAGTGTTTTTAAGCGAGAAAACTATATTTATTTATTTTTCTGGAATTGAAGTCAAAACGTAAATGTACAAATACTGAACAATGCACAGTGGTCCCACTTGTATGGAAATGAATGCCAAAAGTAGTTCTAATCGCACTCCCGCCTCGAAATTTTGAACATAGGTATATAACGAGTCAAAAGAGAGAAACAAATTGGTGAATGTAGGTCCACATTTGGGTATAGCCCATATAAAAAGGTACCGCCCGATTTTCGGTAATTTTACGATTTTGGCCATCTTTTCCAACCGATTTCATGGTGGGGCAATACATATGTGTATGGAGAATACCAGCTACAGAAAGTTCTTCAGCCAGTTAGACAATATTATAGGTAATTACAATAAATAAAATCATTCATTTAAATAACAAATTATATTCGACTTTATAACTTCAATATTCATGCAAAAGTCAATATTACAAAAAACGGAGTTAAAATCTGAACAAATTTTGCTAATAGGTTCGTTAGACGAATAGTTAGTACGATTGATGTTAGTATACAGAAATTTGAAGAATCTAGAAGGTCTAAATGGAACATTTATTTTAACTGATGCAACAAGGAGGCCTGATGGCCAATTAATATTTTGTAGACCAAAATTGAATTCAGCATTGATCGTAGAATATTTAATGTTGGTAATCTGATTAGTTTTAGTCTGCTAGTGTACGAGGGCAGTGCAAAATTACATTCCAATTCAAATCCCTAAGGGCGAAGACTAAAAATTGTTTCTGTACCGATTCAATTTTGTCACTATAAATTGCATAATATGGATCCCATACTACGGAACAATATTCCATTATAGGTCTTACTAAAGCAGTAAATAGCTGTTTAGTAACATAAGTATCTGAGAACACCTTAGCCCAACGTTTAATAAAGCCTAGGACACCATAAGCCTTATTTACCATAGTTGTAATATGGTTATTGAAATTTAATTTTGTATCCATTAGAAGTCCAAGATCGATAAATGAATCGACTGCCACCACCGACGTAGCCAGGGGGGGGGGGGGGCCCGGGGGGCCCGAGCCCCCCCCCGAAATGATTTTAGTTCCCATAAGATATTAGCTTATGTTACACATTTTTTTAATTTTTGAGCAAAATTTTAAACTGTTCAAGAAATATGTAAAGTAGTTGGAAGCATTGCTGAGAAATATTTAACTACTACTAACTACATTAGTGTACTTATTGTCCAACATATTTGAAAATATAAAAATAATGAAGGTGTTGTTTAAGCGTTTAATCGGAATTTAAGGCTGACTGTAAGTGTTACTGAGTTCAGAACAATACGTTTATTTGTATTTATTGAACGTTTGTAACATATTACGCCCAATACTTTGGCTTATAAACAACATCCAGAAAAAACATTTTTGCCATTTTTTTTTGAAATTGTCTATAAGAGCAATTCAACAATAAAAGGTAAAACCGTTGCTTAATCTTTGTGGTTTTAAGTGTTTGTACATTTTTTCTAACACGTTTTTATAATGAACTATTTTGAAATTCATAACAATTACAAATTCAAATGGGACAAAAGGATTTTCTGTCGAATTTTTATATTTTGTTCGACCTATCGAATGTTAATAAAGTCAAGATTTTTGAGCTTGATGTCAATGTTTATATTTTACTAGCTGAACCCGGTGCGCTTCGCTACCCCGAATAAGGTAAAATATATTTTGACAAATTTATTTGTAGGCCAATTTTCGTCACTCATTGCATTTTTCATTAAAATCGGGTATATTAAGCGTGTTGGTGCATCAAATACATGAAGTCGGACGAAAATATATGTGGGAGCTATATCCAAATCTCAACCGATTTCAATGTAATTTGGCAAATTTAGACCAAATTCCTTCACACATCCAAAAATTGGAGGCATTATCTGTTACCATTCTATAGATATTTGCATAAAAACCTAAATTTTTTGGACGTACCTCCGATTCTGATGCTATATCTCCTGATCAACGCGGAATTTCAGAAATTTTTATAGCCTATGTTACTTTTATGCCATGTGGTGATGTACTCTGAAAATTTCAGGAAGATCGGTTCAGCGGTTTTTAAGTCCATAAACTTAAAATAAACAGACGTACAAACATTTTTCTACTTTATATATATTGATTTATTACATATTATTTCCAATATTTCAAAATTAAAATGAATTTCATCTTCATGGATTTTTCTGTCGATTACTCTTTGAATAAAACCAGGTGAAAACCTCATAGAAACTCACAGCAATTGTGTTTTGGGAGGTACTTTCAATGGATGCACATTTCTAGAAATTTTAATTTTTCCTCCTTCCGTAAAGGACCTTGTGACGGCAAACGAAATCTACAAACTGATCGGAAACAGGTTCTTCTTCGTCAAAATCTTAACAAGTACCACTCGACTTTGCAGATAGGAATATACCCTGAGCCTGTGTGAATTACAACATTCATCTATAGACAGATCGAATAGCGGCTACACAGCCAAAATCCTTAAACCCAAAAACTATGCATTAGGCGATTTTCAGAAATTTGTAGTCATTTTCGGACGTATGAACTTGCAAACAAAATATGGATTTGAATCATTGATCACAAGTATTGCGGAGGAAGTATGGAGATATGGAGAAATGGACCGGACCGACATAGTTCATTTTGGGAATAGATTTTATTTTGGGAGTCATTCCTTTTAAAAGATATTGCGCCCACCAGTCATTTCAGTTCGTCACAGTATAATTTTCACCTTTTAACTCTTATGCCAGGAAATATGGACTTGCCCACGAAAAACTTAATACCGCTCTAAACTGCACTTAAACAACTATTTTGAAGGTTTGGGAGGGAGGTACCACAGTATGGCCCATTTTCGAGCAAAAACAAAGTTTGGAAAAAATATTACTAAATCCAAAGTTTGGACCAAGTCTGTAGCTCCGTTAAAGAAAACTCGCGCATACCACTTTAGCTAAAATTCTTGAAATTTGGGGGGAAAATACCAGAAAAAGTAGACCGAAAAGCACCATCTTCGAATTTTGTATACATCAGGCTCGCTGAAATATTGCGATAAACAAAGTTTGGACCAACACAGTATCCGGTTCGAAAGTTGTCGTGCGCACTAGCCACTACACATAATTGCCTTAGGTGTTCTTTACAGATTTCGGGCCATTTTCTGTGGAAGTATAGACTTGCCTCTGAAAAACTTGTACGGTAGTAATATGGGCCCCGACTATTTCATATTTTTACTTATAACTAAATTATTAGCATAAAGGAAGTGAAGCCATGACCATTGAGGTCTTAAGCTTACACAGCTTAAGACCTCAGAGAGGTCTTAAACTGCACTTCGCTGGAAATTTTTGAAATACTCTGAGGAAGTTTGCCGAAAAAGTAGATCGATATGGAACATCTTCGAAGTTGATCAAAATATCACGAAGGCCAAATTTTGAACTGAATTGGTTGATCTGTTTGAGAATTATTGTGCTTTCCAGGCGGCTACCCAGACGAACGGACATAGCTAAGTCGACTCCAAGTTTTCTGGCCCTAAAGCCATTATTTCGATGAGGCACATTTTGGCTAAAGGCTGAGAGTATAAAAAATTTAGATTGGGAAAAATTGTGTTTATGGATTTTTGCTAAAAGAATGTATACATGTATAGACCTTGGATTGGGCGACATAATTTCATTTTAAAAGAAGATAAGACTGGATTCCAGAGTTTCTCTTGTTCCTGATCAATTTATGAGAAGATCCAGAATTTCTTTTCCGTTGTATTCGCTTTCTTTTGGTCTTACCGAAGTGATACCACTGAATTTCATAACGTTCACTGTTGTTGTGAATTATTTGACAGATGATACGCCCAAAAATATATGGGATTATTAATATATTCATTGTTTTGACCATATATTAACTGTGACATATTGTCAAAAAAGTTCTAAAAACAAGATAAAATTGGCCAAGAGGTCTTATAGAAAATAGCATTTGAATTAAAAAATAGTAATGAAAATTATTTCATCAGTAGAATAAGTCTAAAATAAGGTTTACATCTTTGCTAAATAAGATATTTTCGCTAACATGAACTTTCAAAATTTTGGTCCGGTGGGCCCCCCCCGAAATGAAATCCTGGCTACGTCCCTGACTGCCACCAGCATTGAACCACTAAGATTATATTGTATACACAATGGAGATCTTCTAGAGAAACACATATTCTTACATTTTTTTAAGTTAAGGTCCATATTATTAATGTTGCACCATTTGGATAGGGAGTCTAAATCATTTTGGAGTAATTTAGCTTCAGTTGGTGACTTATGAGTTAAGAATATTTTAATATCATCAGCATACATAAGTATTCTAGAATTATGGATTGAAGAAGGCAAATCATTCAATCATTCGTTCCTTGAGGAACGCCAGTTGGTCCTCTAATTGATTTCAATAAAATAACGTTTCATATTAACAAATTCATAAAACGACTTTGGATTTGATTTAAATCCGACTTTAACTTTTTCTAGATACTGATTATATGCATTACGAGACGCTAATGTGAATTTAGATCTAGCTATAGAATAATTTGTGGGCAGATGACTGTGCACAATCTACTTCATCAGGTACATATATTAGCTGAAGCTGACCGTGTCTCAGTGCTTCCACTAGAAACGCTAGGTTTACGAGCAGGCACAGTTTTTGCTGATGCCTTTCTTGCAGACCCTTTGCGTTTCTGGCCCGACGCGATAGGTGATGACAACGCACTCCCCTCCCCACTCCTTCCGATCGTGGGCTCGACCACCCAATGATGTAGGGATCGCGTACACATCATGATCAGGAACATGTCGGGTAAAAGTGAGCATTAAATACTACCTACAGAATATTCTTCAACAGCCAGTACTAACATTAGGCATATTTTACTCATTTAGATTAATTTAGATATAATAATATTTATATCTAAACCAAAGTCTACAACAAAATATAAGGAATTAAAATCATCGCACATTCTGCAGACGGGTTCTCCAAATGCATAACTTCTGCGATGGGAATTAATACGACTAGGTCTAGTAAGAATATTTATTCTAATTTGGACGAAAATAGCTGCTAGCAGTCCCTCTGCAACAATATTCGTGGTTTCGTTCTATAGTTGAAATCGTGATTGAGTGAGTCAGCATTTTTATCAATACCGGCACATGTAGCATGCGATCGATTAAAACAGAGCCAACACTCAATGGTTCTATCGGAAGCATTCATGCAATTATCGTAGAAGCAATACATTTTAATTTATTATTATTAACAATTCAAAATAAATATAAAATTGATAGAAAATCCGATACCAGTATTCAATGTCTTTCTAAAACAGAAAATTACGCGATGGCAACTCTGTTTTGTATAAATAATGTGCCGTTTCCACGGTGGTCTAAAATTTATTGTAATTTTAGAATACAGTTTTGAAAATCATGTTATGTCAAGACATATTGGAAATAACGAGAATAACGAAAAATTTCCTTCAATAGGTGACCCAACACTTATTCCTGGGCAACTTACTGCATTCCTTTGAAATTTGTGTATTAATTTTGGACCATTCGGTAAAGAAATAATATTCTCTAGAAGTAAAAACCATTATTTTGCAATTTTGTAAGCCGTAACTCTCTTTCATGATAAGCGTAGAATTTCAGTCGTACGCAGAAAGTATGAAGACTTGTGTAGCTTAATTGTTACTCATAATTTCTCAAATATTTCGACATAAACCGTATTCTAAAACTTCGGTACATTTTATGCCAAATATAAAACGGAACTTGCGATTTTTACGGCGTAGAAACCAAAAGTGTCTTTATATTACCATAGCCCGGATAACGTTTCGTTGCATTTCCAAACGTTTATTTGTATATGATACCTCGAATATTGTTGCAGAAGAACTGTTATTAGCTATTTTCGTCAATTATTCGAGAATTGCCATTGTTATTCATAACTATCATATTTTTCTTAAGTATTTCGAATGTTCGTCCGACCTTCGACTCACGCAAAATTTTTAATACAAATATGGTTATTTTTACATCTTTCTACAGAATAAGCATTCCAATAGACGAAAGGAACAAAAATTAGTGAAAAATCCTTAAATACCAAAAATAAATAGTGTTTCTAGGTGTACGAATACGAACTTCGCCACCCACATAGGCACCATCTATACCTAAATGACTAAAGGAATAACTTAAAAATTAGTTTTGATATTTTTAAATCTTTCCTTTTTATAGTAACTCCCGTCAATTGTTTCACATTTACATATTAAATATGTCATTAATAAAGATTTTATTCAGTTTTTAGGGGTGTACGAATATGAACTTTGCATACTGTATATATTTGGAATAAACCTCGAAGGTGATGTGGAGGAGGTACCTGAAGGAATGGATCGTCATAATCCATTTTGGAGTGGATCTTATTTTGGGAGTCATTTATGTTGGTTAGAGGTTTTGGACCAGTATGTTAGGAAGCATGCACTTACCCACGAAAATCATAATATCACTGTAAACCGGACCACAAGAAGTAGCATCGGTTGAACTTTTGTGGGGGAGATATCCTAAGGAGAAGACCCATATGGACAATTTTCGAAGTTAAACTATATTTGGACAAAATATTTCGAAGTTTGACGAAATTGACTGATCCGTGCGCTCCAGCCATTACACATTGCATCATAGGTGTTTTCTTACACCTTTCGGGCCATTTTCTCAGGAAGTATGGACTTGGCCTTTATAAAGCTTGTACCGTCGTAATAGGGGCAGAGTTACAACATCAAAGGTAAGTTGATTTGATTTGGAATCCCGTCAGAATCCTCAAGAGATAGCCACTTTATTGAGGGTAAATTGAAGTTTCTTAGAATTAGAATGATGTCAGTATCACTCATCTTATTTGTTATTGAATTTATCGTAGACAAATGCTAGAAATATTGATTCTGACCAGAAGCAGATGGTATGTATGAACAATAATAAATAATTTTAATTTGATGAATTCTATACACACATAAAAATTCGACATCATACGTATAATTCATTTTAATTACGTTTTTTGGTGACTCGATCTTTTCTGAAAATTTGATACCTTGAGCATAAAACTTCACTATTGAAAATAGTGGGTTTTAACCAAGTTTCTGAAAATACGATGATTTGGAAATCAAACACAGCCGGGTCAATTTTGTATTTAGTCCCCTTACGTTCTGATAGCAAAATAGTTTTTAGTTTTTTGAAGTCGATTCCGGTCTATGAGGTAAGTGGACTAAATTCTCCGATTCTTCAACAAATTATTTTACAAATGTTTTAGGAGCCCAAAAATCTCTTGATACAATTTGATCACATACATATATCCTGAGGTACAACAATTTTAAATGCCGTAATATTGTCCGAAAAGCGTTATTTTAATTTATAACTTTTCAGAAAGTAGTCTCCATCAATTTTAGACTTGATAAAGTAATTAATGTCATCAGTCGTCTATCTGGCGCAAGCATGGAAACAAAAGCCGTTTTCATGGCAGGAACTACTGACAACGGCTTATGGATGGTTCGCGGAGTTTGTGACAGGACAGATGCCAGAGAGGGTGCGGTGTGCTGGTAGAAATTTGAGCAAATTCAACATTCCTAAGAGTGGGAGCCGATGAGTTCGATGCATTCTTAGAAGATGTAGAATTTTTTGGGCTTTCATACTCCTTAAAGTTGGAGTACTTACACTCGCTACACTAAAAGTACTAACAGAACACACAGAAACTTTAGTGATGGCAGCCGAGAGTGACCCAACTAACTCTGGTTGTCCAGATTCAACATCTTTATTAGTGAGAGCAGAAGTGCTCCCAGTATTCCATGTAGAATCCTTTAGGACTTTCCTACTCCTCAGAGTTGGAGTGGAATTACTCGCTGCAGTTGAACGATTGACAGAGCCCCCGACAATTTCTTTGTTAGTTGCCGGAGTTGGAAGAGCTAGATCTATCACAGTGGCGGCATTGGCTTTCATCCTCTCATACTCCGTAACGCCGTTAGCAGATATAAGAAGGGACAAAAAGACACCGACTGAAACTTTAGGTGTGTCAGAAGACTTCGATTTTTTTGAAGTCCTTTTTTGGAACTTTTACGTTTCGGTTGCGATGCGACAGGTGATAACAACAGTCCATCAAAATTTGGATATTTTTCAAAAATCTAACTAAAACGAGACATTCGTAGATACGCGTTCCAGATTTCTCTACTTTTACTAGATACTTCAATTGACAGATCATTAGCGAAAATTCTTTATCAATATTTCGAAATTTTACACAGCACCATCTGAGTCCGTTGAAATCATGAATGCGTGTGCCAGCAATGATTTGCCACTTTTTATATACAATATGTATATGGCACAGATAAGTATACATATCCCTTACAAAAATGAAGTTTAGTCTAAATCGTTGGGCTTTAATAGCAACAACTGCACTGTGTGGTTCCTTGGAGACAAAATAACCATAATTACATACTTTTTTTTTAATATAATACGTTTATTTATTACAATTAAAGAAATTCAATTTTCACAACACAGAAAAGTATACGCCCTCCTTGAAACTGTTTGCATTTTACTTACTCTAAATTAAGGAAACACATTGCGATATGTTCATTTGTTTTTTTTTTTTTTTGTATTAGGTCCATTTAATAAATTTGTCACCGAATAGACAAGTTTATACGTATTTTACATGGCAGGACATTTGAAAGCGATTTTCTATTTTTCAAGGCTACTAAATATCAAGGAAAATTCCCATTTAAAAGACTCATATCGTTTCTTTCCGACATATACTTGCCGGCTGGGGTCATAAATTGTATTAATTTATATTTTGTAGAAAAGTTTTCCTTCAAACAAAGATCGCTGTATACCAAAAAATCTCACCTTACTGCTAAGTCCGTTATTTTCTGATGCTCAGACAAACAATAAATACCTTCGGAATGTCGGAATGACAACCCCGGACCATTCTACTCTTGCAAGAAATCAGACAGTATAGATTCACGTTTTGGCATAGCCCCCACACGAGCGTAGCCACCATTTAAGGTTTTTTGAAGATTTTATGGATTTTTGTGTTCGCAGATAATAGAAAACATACTCGCAACAAAGATCCATATATGTATGTATATCCAGGCTGAAGTCTTGCCGGCATAGCCCAATTTTATGTATTTTGACAGTTTTTTTTTGTCAAATTTTCGAAACAAAAATGCAGTAATTTAATATTGTGTGTTGTCAAGAGTACAAAAGCTCAATTCGGAAAATTGTAAATATTTTACTTTCATAAACTAAGTCCCAATTTACATTAGGCGAGTTTACTTGCGGCAATTGTCCGTTTGATGGAGAGAGAGGTGAGGCATATGGTAACCCTTTGCCTCTCAACACCCTCTCTCACCGACAAACTGACAATTGCCGCAAGTAAACTCGCCTAATGTAAATTGGGACTTAAGGAAACTAATAGTGCGTTTATATATAACGTGATTTAACAAACCCGCTGGGGTTTAAATGCCAATTCCATTAGATATACTTCAAACAAATCCTCATGAAGAAGGTTAACCCTGCAAAAGGCTGTAATATAAACATGGCCTAATTGTTCTTATTCACTTTACTACAGCTCGTGGAGGAGGGTATAAACTTAACGCCGTTCTTACTTGTATTGTAATATTCTTATATCATTAACAGTTGTGTTTGCTTTCTTAGGCTCAATTGGTATAGTTCTGCTCCATAAACTTATTGGGCGTCCAGGGTGTCTGCTTCCTTGAGGATTCCATTCCAATGCTAACCTGGAAATGCTGTTGGGTGGTTCTCGCAACGTATGACCTATCCCCTTTCTCCTTGCAATCTGCCGGGCGATCAGTTCTTCATTTGCCATCTGGTTTAGTGCTGTATTTGATATTTTATTGGTCCAAAATATTTTGCTTATTATCCGGAGGCATATGTTCACGAATACTTGGAGTTTTTGTATTATGGTGTTTGTTATGGGTAGGGTTTTGAGTAGGAAAATCCCGCAACGGAAATATTCGGTTTTTTTGCTACGGGATTTTCCCAGGAAGCAAAATCATATTTCCCGGGAAATCGGGAAATATCTATTTACATTTAGCACTACTGATATTGAATGAATGAATAAGCTATGTAATAAGTTAAGAACCTATGATGAGGAATTATATTCCCGTCTTATTATATAATAGAATCAGAATTCTATTAGATTTTACAGAATCAGGAAATAACTTTAATCCACAAAAAGTTTTTTCAGGGAAAAATTATAAGAGCCGCACCAAAAACTAGGACTATAACGACGCTTCATACAAGTGCGAAAAAATATTTTATATTTTAAATCCCATTTTTGAAGCAACCTTAAGCATAACAACATATTTTTAAGAACATAAGATTTTCGAGGTTCAAGAAATATGAATTTGTGTTCAATAACTTCATTGTATGAGCCAAACCTGTTTCCATCGAGCGATTTTCCTTAGCTTTGAATAATTGAAATGGTCAGTGTGGGCTGAATTCGGGCAACATAGTGGCCAAGCGCAAATTCGTAATACAATCCAAACCATGCATGTTTCCATAATTTTTTCATTTTCATTCGATAGAGCGAAAACGTGTTGACATTTTTCGGAACGGAACTCTCTGAAAAACTTGCTCTGGGTCTGTAACAAGTGAAACCGGTATTGCATTTTATATATAGGAATATGAAAAAATCACGGAAACATTGATGCACCATTGTATTGGTGATTTTGTGATTCCCGTTTTCCGGGAATGATAAAAACCGGGAAACCCCTCTTCTTTTAGCATGCTTATTGTCGGTTGGTTGTCGTTTATTGGGTGTTCTTCATTTTTGTTTATTGCAAGGCATTTCCTCATGGATAGGTTTAAGAATAGGCAACATCAAATGTTCTGAGTACTTCACCCATGTAAAACTTTTCTACTAGTGATGTCTTAGGGCACCCATCGTTGAACTAATATGAATCGGGGTGCACTCATTGATATGAGATATGAGAGAAGTCTCTTCCTTTCTTTGTGTGGAACAACGTTTTTGTCTTATGTTTTACAGGAAAGTTGCCAAAGACACTACATACCTAAAATGCGAAATTACCTCAAATATTTTTTTATTATTTTTCTTTATTTGCAATCTATTATATAATATTAAGCAAATGAAATAACATTTGACAAAAAGATGACAGTAATAACAGACCTCAAATATTGCTTTTAAATTTCTACATTTAGGAAATTGACCCCACAAGATTGTCTAAAACGACTACTATTTTCTGCTAAACAATTTTGACAGAGTTCAAACTAGCAGCATATTTGAGACTAGCAGCAAACTAAATAACAGAATTATTGCTGTAGCGGAATTTCTTCTATGGAGAGTCTCAATAACAAACTAATCTGCTAAAAAAATCGACTTTAAACAGCCAACAATATTAATTTGTATAAAAACGATTTTCGGCAAAAAAAAAACTGTTTGCATATTTCGTTCGATAATACCACTCCTAAAACATCCGTGGGAAAGGTATCGCACCTCCTCCGAAATTCATAAAATGTACCTAACTACGGCAAAACTTGAGCTTTTGCTGCAAATTTAATGGATGGAGATTGTAGATTAATTCGTAAATTTTTAGACAAATACATCGTTTTTTAAAATATCGCATAAGGGAACGGAATTCAATAAAATATGTAGCCTTTTTTCGGTGGCCATCTCTGTACATTTCCTGTTTCAATTTCAGGAAAATTTGTTCAGTAGTTTTTGTAGAAAAAATTTAAATTGAAAATGGAAACAAGTAACAACGTGTTAAGTTCGGCCAGGCCGAACTTGTTATACCCTCCACCACGAGTTGTATTGAAGTAAAATGGTACAATTAGTTTCCTATCGTTTATGAAGAAGACTAAATACCAAATTATAGTACGTTCGGTAAAACAATGTGGCTACCGCGCAAAATACCGAAATTCTGGAGACTCCGTTCCATGAGGGCTATATCATAACGTCGATATATACCTACAAATATCTGACGGAAAGTTTTTAGACTCAAAGAAGACTAAATAACAAATTTCCGATATTTCGGTAAAACCTTCAAAATACCGAAAATCAAGAGGTATACTTCTTTGGGGGATATAGGAGCCCCAGACCTGTACTGATAATTCTCTGCTTTGCGCAAATTAGCGATGTTTTATAGATTTTTTTAATGCTATGCACATCTTAGCGTCCAAATTATATTTCGAAAAATATATACAAATTAAAAGATATGGTTTTGTTGTACATGAAAATCACATGCGGACAAAATGATTTTTATAATTACACGATTTACACATGTTTTAATAATACATATAAATTAAAACGGTTTATTTGAACTCTATTTCCATTTAAGAAGCGTCAGGATTCTTCTCAACAATCCAATAATCTCCCTTTAAATGAATGTAGATAAAGCAAAATCCGACCATTTACTTGGGAGATTCAAGAAAAATAAAAGAAGTACACCTTTAGATTTCTTCAAGTACTTTCAACTCTAGAACGCATGTGAAAACTATTTTTTCAAACCAAAATTTATATTTGTTACCCAAATATGTGCTATTAACTATTATCCCGATCATTAAAATTTTGGTTTTATTTGACTCCTCGTGAAGTTAAGATTTAAAACAATTTTTTTTGTAATTTTTGATTTTTGAAATTTTGTCAATTTTTTGTAAATTCCGAAAGTACTGAATAAAATTTTACTAATATTACGCAATCTACTACCCAGCAAAATTTGACGGAAGGGGTTCTTTGCGATGACGTGATTTCATGTCATCTTTTGCATTGGTTCAAAGGAAGTCGTGGAAGATCCGATCTTTTCATTAGGATTTGAACCAATGCAAACGAAGTCGTGAAAGATCCGATCTTTTCATCAGCATTTGTACCCATTCCATCGATCCAATAGAGATGATGTTTGTGTTTTTATTTACACATCTGTTTATTTTCATTTTGGTATGTTCCAGTACTGCAAAAATCTACTAATTTTTACTATTTTTTTATATCTGAGGTTCCTTCGTGATAACTTTAGAGTGACAATTATACCCTCAGCCTTTAGGCTAGAAAGGGTATATACACTTTGATACGACCAAAAATGTGCCTCATCGAAATAGCAGTTTTATACCCCAAGTAAGTTTGGACAAAATTGGTTTCAGCCAATTTGGAGTCGATTTGGCCATGTCCGTCCATCTGTCTGTCTGGTTGGTGCGCACAATAACTCTCGAACGGATCAACCGATTCGAATCAAATTTTAAGTATCGTAATATTTTGTCCAAACTTAGTTTAAGTTCGAAGATGGGCCATATCGGACCACTCCTTCGGGTACCTCCCGCACAAAATTAAAATTTTTTCTGTAAAATGGTGTGAACGACCCCCATACAAAATTCGGATAAAGTGAAGTTTAAGAGCTCCTCGGATGGCTTTTAATTTTTTTCAGTAAGTTGTCACTGCGGCTCCCTTTTATCTTTCCTTTACGGCGGCACAATTTCTTTCTTGCACAAGTCTATACATCCTGAGATATTAGCATAAAAGCTCCAAGAACCCATGACGGCGCCAACCGAAATGGCAAATCCGCAAGATAATTCTCGCAGGGAGTTTCTGATGGGAGCAGATTTCGCACATCATGCTATTTCATACTGTCATGGATCAGGTTGGAATATAGACTATATCTGTCCACTCCTTCGGGTGCCTCCCACACAAAATTAGGATAAAGTGAAGTTTAAGAGCCGTCTCATTTACAACGGTATATTTTTTCCGCAGTAAGTCAATACTTCCTAAGATAATGGTCCAAAAGATCCAAAACCCTGCCGGCACATACTAAAATGGCTATTGTGCAAGATAACTCTAAAACTTTCTAAATTTTTTAATTATTGTGTTTGGTTTGGTTTTGTTGTTGTGGCTGAGGGCATATCTCCGTCAGCACACCTGATAGATACTTTCTTACTTCTTTTTTTAAACAGAAGTAAAACCGCGATAACTTTTGTCCGCAACAGCCAAAAATTTGCTCGCGAGCCGATTTGTACTGGGGAATTTTTTCTGAACCTATGTACCAAAAATCGTTGATGTAGCGCGAAAAGAAAAACATATTTTTTTTTGGAAATGGAGTATGAAAGAATTGGCAACATTTCCCATATACTTTATAGGGTCTCCGATGAATATTTTGATGTGTTACAAACGGAATGACAAATTTAATTATACCCTCCATATTATGGTGTAGTGTATAAAAAGTGGGCGTGATAAAATTTTCTTTCCATAAAAATCTAAGTTGGGTTATGACGGCATTTGATTTTTATTCATCAAGTTATGAGGTTTTTTATACCCTACACCACTATGTGGTAAGGGGTATTATGTGTTAGTGCATTTGTATGTAACATACAAAAGGAAGCGAGATAGACCCATAGTTCCTTCTAGGGATATACATAGAATCACTTTCTGAGTCGATTTATGCATGTCCGTCCGTCCGTTCGCAACATACAGGTCGCATTTGTTGACCGATTTCGCTGAAAATTGGGGAATACCATTTTCTTAGCCGTCGGAAGATCAAGTTCGAAGATGGGCTATATCGGTCCACGTTTTGGTATAGCCCCCATATAACGGTACCCCCGATTTGCGGTATTTTGACGTTTTTAGCTACATTTTCAGACCGATGTAGCTATAATTTGACAGTTAGGGTTCTTAAATGTTAATAAACTTATATGACAAAACTTGTGGACATAGGTCCACGTTTTGGTGTAGCCCCCATATAACGCTACCCCCCGATTTACGGTATTTTGAAGGTTTTAGCTACATTGTCAGACCGATTTAGCTATAATTTGACATTTAGGGTTCTTAAGTATCAATAAACTTATATAACAAAAGTTGTGGACATAGGTCCACGTTTTGGTATAGCCCCCATAAAACCCCCGATTTACGGTATTTGGACTTTTTTAGCTACATTTTCAGACCGATGTAGCTATAATTTGACATTTAAAGTTCTTAAATGTCAATAAACTTATATGACAAAACTTGTGGACATAGGTCCACGTTTTGGTATAGCCCCCATATAACGGTACCCCCCATTTACGGTATTTTGACGTTTTTAGCTACATTTTCAGACCGATTTAACTATAATTTGACATTTAGGGTTCTTAAGTATCAATAAACTTATATAACAAAAGTTGTGGACATAGGTCCACGTTTTGGTATAGCCCCCATAGAACGGTACCCCCGATTTACGGTATTTTGACGTTTTTAGCTACATTTTCGGATCGATGTAGCTATAATTTGACATTTAGGGTTCTTAAATGTCAGTAAACTTATATAATAAAACTTGTGGACATAGGTCCACGTTTTGGTATAGCCCCCATATAACGGTGCCCGCTGATTAATGGTATTTTGACGTTTTTAGTTACATTTTCAGACCGATTTAGCTATAATTTGACATTTTGGGTTCTTAAGTATCAATAAACTTATATAACAAAAGTTGTGGAGATAGGTCCACGTTTTGGTATAGCCCCCATAGAACGGTACCCCCCGATTTACGGTATTTCGACGTTTTTATCTACATTTTCAGACCGATTTAGCTATAAATTGACATTTAGGGTTCTTAAGTGTCAATAAACTTATATAACTAGTGGACATAGGTCCATGTTTTGGAATAGCCCCCATATAACGTTACCGCCCGATTTCAGGTATTTTGACGTTTTAAGTCACATTTCTAGACCGAATTAGTTATATATAATATTACCGATTTTCGGTATTTTGAGGATTCTAGCTACAATTTTTAACCGAATTAGGAGTTTTTTGACATTAAAGGCTCAAAAACTGTCAACATAGGCCCATGTTTTATTGTAACACCTATATAACCGTACCTCCCAATTTCTAGCCCACCAAAAATTGTCAACATACATAGTTAGATATAGGCATAATAAAAAAGGGTCTCCCGAATGAAGCATTTTATGAACATTATCTGACATTTTAATGTACCCACTTAAAGTTGTGAACAGGAATGAAAACTAATTATTTCATTTTAGTTCAGAATATTTTATGGTGGAGGGTATGAAAAGTTCGGCACGGCCGAACTTAATGCTTTTTTACTTGTTTAAATATGGCAAAGGGAATTACCCCGCCCCTTCGAAATTCACGAAAATGTGCATTAGGGCAATAACCAAAAAAATACCACGCCAGTACCATATGCGGAATATTGTTTTGATAACTAAAACGCGTTTTTTAGTTTGATTCGGTGAAAAATGTTTCCGCAACGACTGCTATTACTAAAGCCCTTTTGGTATTTTTTCTATTAAAACATTTAAAATTGCTTTGTTTGAATAAATATTTGTAGAAAACAAATATAATTCTCACAGGCAAAGTCATTTGCGAATTCGTTGCAAATGTCCACATATTCTCTTGTCCGATAGGTACTATAAATATAAATATAAAATTCGCGAGTTTATAACGAAAAACAAAAAAATTGCAATATTGTCAAAGGTGCATTAAATGCTCTGAAATATCGCGATTTTATAACAAATTGGTCCAGAATGGTTTGATATTGATTTTAAATTAGATTAAAACTATTAATAAGTTATTACGAAAAGCGTATATGGCGTTATAGCAAATAAAATTAAATAATACGTTACTGAATTTCAATGCATTTGGTGCGGAAACTTGTTTTCGCGATAGAGAAAAAAGACACCGTATTTCATAGAAGTTTTTCATGCTACACGGCTATGCGATGGTATTTTTGATATTTTCAAATTTGCAAAAAATTTAATACCCTAATGTGCATCCTATTTTCACCAGGGCCATCCCTATATATTCCCTGAAAATTTCGGTTCGGTTCAGTAGTTTTGGAGATATTACATAATGTAAAAAGTGGGCGTGGTCAACTCTTTGGGTCCCAAACAAAAAGGTCAGGTCGGAGACATAACCACAATTGTCTCGCAAATTTATTTCCAAACCGATACATTCGTAATTTTTGTAAAAATAGCATTTTTAATGAAATAGGGTGTAGGGTACTCCGCTTCCTCCGAAATTCAACTAAATTTGTAGCCGATTTTCACCGGGGGCCATCCCTGTACATTCACTGACAATTTCAGGAAAATCTGTTCAATGTAGAAAAGATTAAAATTGAATATTGAAAAAATGGGCGTAAAAGTGGGCTTGACCAAATTTTCTTTGCATAAAAACCTAAGTTGGGTTATGACGAACATTTCAAAAATGAATTACAATATGCAACACTGAAAATGCAAACAACTTATTGTACGCATTTTTTGAAAGTACATATTTAGACTACAAAAACTCTAGTTGGGTTTTGTCCTGTCAGATCCAGTTCGGATTTTATGGCCGCATCTAAACCGGGCTAAATCTACACTTTTTTCATTTATCAGGCCTTTATCTCAGAAACGAATAGGAATTTGGCCTTCCTGTCTTTAGTAATATTGCAGCCATAAACTAGTAGAACTTATCTTTTGAAAAAACCACATAAGAAAAACTCCATCTATGGCATCAAAATCTATAAAATATAGAAAATTTTACATAATTGCTGAAATTCTGGTCAGTATCGGCTAAACTATTGGGAGTTGAACCAAGTAACCGTTTGCAAAAATCTTCCAAATAAAGTTCTCAACAATTCTTTAAAACACTCTGAAACTCTAAAATGCTTACTTCATATTGTTTCAGCGGTATTTTGCATCATATCTTTTCCAACACAGTTCACACCAACAGTTTATTCTCGCATTTCGTATTTCACCACATTATTGACATATTTATTAAATCGCCGTTGAAAAATGTACTGAAAACAACGGTATAGAGACATTTTACAACAATGACATGTTCTGAAGAGTTGTGTATTACATTCCAGGAAATATGTTTCCAAAAGAAAATATTCAGAAAAAAATAACGGTTTTGGAGATACGGCGCGAAATGTATAAAAATTGTGGAATTTTTGCATATATTTTGAAATTTGAGGCAATCAATGTAGTTTTTCGAGTTCATTATTTTTCCAAATATTTTATTCTTGTCGTTATCTACAAATTTGATTCAGAGCCCAGAATCACTTTAAAAACTCAATATTTAACTATATTTAGATGGGGCTATAAAATCCGAGCTGGATCTGACAGAACAAAACCCCACTAGGGTTTCTTGTCGTTTAGGTCTGTACTTTCAAAAAATCCACAGTTCGGATTGTTTGCACAAGATCACCTTAAAAATGTTGCACAGTGTTATCCAAGTCAGTCCAACCGTTCACAACTTATGCCATTACCAACGAACGAACAGTCAGTCACCACTCAGCTTTTTTAAGAGACAAGACATGCTATTATCATTTAAAAGTATCTAAAAATAACAGTGTTTCAATTGTATTATATTTATTACTAAACTAGCAGACCCCGGTCCGCGTTGCTGGCCCGTCGTAATGAGCTTTAATGACAATTTTTATGAACTTTATGCTTGATAATTCAAAAATAGGTATTTTCTACCTTACTTCTTTGGTAAATTGCCAAACCGAGGACGATTTTAAATTTATCAACATATTTTGACTGTAACCTTTCTTTTCTCTCACATACTTTGTTGTCGGGCGAACAACATTGATGCTGTTTAGGATTTATTATCGTCCATGTCCCCTGTCTTTATCCTAAAGCGATTTAATTATAAAAGTTAAGTTAAAAGTTAGTTTTTCATGGCTGATGGGCCGTTGAACCTCACCATTTAAGGAAATTTGTAAATATATCGTTTTTCTTGACCGGGAGCGCAACAGCCGCTCTGTAGAAAATTAAATTGCTAGCCGATGCACTCATAAGTATAGCAAATATAGCGATTATAAAACAAACGAAATTCGTCTACAAATTTATAGCATTTTGGACAACGGAACATTCCTGAGAATTTTGTGAAAATTGCATGAAATTTGGTTCAGTAGTTTTGAAAAAACTGTTTGAAAAGAGTGGGAGTGATTATCACTTTTTACGATATAAAGTACTTAAAAAGGTGGGTGTGGCCCGCTATTTTGGCTACAAATATGTACCTAGGGTACACACAACCCCATTGCCTCCCAAAATTTATGCTGAAACCTATATAATCATAAGTTTGTCTTATAGATATACCGTTTAAAAGAAAGACGTGGGGAAATTCATAAAATAAACATAACAACGACATGCATACTTAATGGAAATTTTTCAATAGTATTGGTGATAAAACATATTAAAAAAACAGGCTTGGTCGGATCTTTAGGCCCCAAAGATGTACCTAGATTGTAAATTAATCCGTAAATTTTTGACCAATACATGCGTAAGCTTTGCAAAAATAGCGTTTTTTTAAATATCGCATAGGGGAGTTATCCCGTCCACTCTGGAATTCAATAAAATCTGTACATTCCCTGACAATTTCAGGAAAATCGGTTCAGTTGAAAATGTGGGCGTGATAAAATGTTTATTCCATAAAAAGCTAAGTTGGGTTATGACGGCATTTGATTTTTATTCATAAAGATATAGGGTTTTTTAAATATCTGGAAATATCCTGACCACTTCGAAATTCAAGGAAATATGTATCCTATTTTCACCGGGGGACATTCCCTGAAAATTTTAGGAAAATCGGTTTAGTAGTTTTGTAGATGTAACATAAATAAAAAGTGGCCGTGGTCAAGTCTTTGGGTAGTAAAATAGTAGGTAAGGTTGTAGAAACATCCACAATTGTCTCACTAATTAATTTCCAAACCGATATATTTCATTATTTTGAACTGTTTAGGACAATCTTTGAAGCAGATACACATTAGGCAATTGTCATTTTGACGAAGAGAGAAGGTACTGAGAGGCAAAGTGTTTCTATTTTCCTCGACTCTCTCTCCTATAAACTGACAATAGCCGCGAACAAATTAGGCAACTGTAAATCGGGACTAAGATATATTTTTAAGCAAATAACACGTTTTGCGATGTAAATAAAAATATTTGGTAGCACAGTTGAGCAATATATCATAAAGCCCCTATTTGTTTCATAATTGATGGTTTTCTGCAATTCTTGTTTTCACCACTGAACACGATATTTCACTCAAGCAATTGAACATGAAGGAAGGAATGCCATCGTAGGAGTTTGAATTTAATGCTGAATATAGTGCTTATATAAAATTGCGTTTTATCAATTAACTTATTTTGAGCAGAGGGATCCGATCGTTATCTGCTTTTTTTCTGACTTCTCTGTTTAGCGTGATCTCCCGAATTTTACTTGCATTGCAAGTTCGGAATTAGATGCAATGGCTCTGGTAACTGTTGTCGATTACTTCGTCACCCTATATTTACTTCCGATGTAAATAACATAGTCAAATTAATATCACAAACTAATTAACGTTTAATAACTATTTACCTACTCATGTCGCCTGATAAAGAATATTTGTCAAATAATTCGAACAAAAAA
Organism: Musca autumnalis; assembly: GCF_047663935.1. Taxonomy (NCBI): domain Eukaryota; kingdom Metazoa; phylum Arthropoda; class Insecta; order Diptera; family Muscidae; genus Musca; species Musca autumnalis. Next base: position 123,058,585 of record NW_027411644.1, on the reverse strand, counting down.
TATCCAGTACCTCGGATTTCTTATTTTTTTCTTTAAAATTTTGAATATCATCCTTTTTCGATGTACAGACATACAGTGTACCAACAGTATCAGTGTACATATGTATGTATTTGGCCATTTGTAATTTCCTCCAGCTCTGCGGGAACTAAACTGATTGAATTCATACCCCTTTTCAGTGGGGACATCATGTTTTAGTATCATGAGAGGATCTGAACAGTATCAATATACAGCTTAAATTTTATACCGCATAAATCGGAAGTTGATCTTTCGAAGATGTTTTTACTTACAGTTTAAAAGAATGCTTATATGCCATAACCTCGCTTCCAATAAAATTACCTCGGAGCTCTTGATTTTTCAAATAACCCACCAATGTTGTGGATTTGTACCTTTTTCCTCAAAACTATGGAAACCACTTTCAGCGTTGTCATCTTCATCTTTTCAATCGGAATCTGACCGAATCCTTTTAACCCTTTTCCATGTTAATTTCCTAAAAAGACGCTTGAAAATAAATGAAAATCGATTTGATTCGGAATAAAAAATTCTATACAACCCTCAAAAATTGACAAAACAGAGGCGTACAATGGAGCCTCACAGTTGGTGCATATACAATCTTCGCCAAAAACTGTCCAAATACTCAAAACGCGAAGCTCGATAGAAATTTCTTGAATAATTGACTTTCTTGAAAAAATATTTTTGCAAATTTTTGCGATTTTTTAGGTTTTATCCTTTTCTGCCATGAGACCGTTCCGAATTGGTGCGAATTGTCAAAATCAGTTCAGCCGTTCTTGACTTATAAGCGTAGTAACTAACATCATCCTTTTTTTATTACAGTGTTTTATTTAACTTGCCTTGGTGTGTGTTTAATTCAAATCTGGTAACTCATTTTTAACACGGTTGCAGTTGGTCAATCGAACTAAAACTTTCCACACTTCTCAGATTTGGATGACAATACACGAATATGAAATCAAAACCAATATTGGTCCATTTTTACACTGTTTTACAGTGTTTTATCTAATTTGCTTTTCAAATCTGGTAACTAATTTTTCACACAGTTGCAGTTGACCAAACGAACTTAAAATTTGCACACATTTCAGAATTGGATGACAATACATGAATATGAAATCAAAACCAATATTGGTCCATTCCTACAGTGTTTTTACGGTGTCTAACTTAACCCCCTTTTCAAATCTGGTAACTGATTTTTAAAACGGTTGCAGTTGACCAATCGAAGTAAAACTTTGCACACTTTTCAGATTTAGATGACAATATGTGAATATGAAACCAAAATCAATATGGGTCCATTTTTTCCTATAGCCCCCATATAACGGTACCACCCGATTTCCATTATTTTGCTTTTCAAATCTGGTAACTCATTCTTCACACAGTTGCAGTTGACCAATCGAACTAAAACTTTGCAAACTCTTCAGATTTGGATGACAATGACAAAAAATATTTTTTCAAACAAAAAATAATTTTTTTGACCAAAATATGTGCTTATTTTGGCTGTAACATCGAAACTATAACACCAATCTCTATGATTGTAGTCTCATTTGATTCGCCGTGAAGTTTTGATCCACAACGAATTTTTATGTAATTTTATGACCACTAAATATGCCTTAATTTTGAAAAAAAAGTTGACTTATATTCAATAATTTATCAATTTTATGTACATTCGGCGAATTCTGTGTAACATTTTGCAGGTATTATGCAATCTACTCGCTGAAGTCACTTCGAGAGAACTTTTTTGTAACAATTGTGCTTATTAAAATAATTAGCGTTTTTATAATATTTTCTTTCTTATAAAGCGAAGTAAAAGCGCCATAACTATTGTCCACAAGAGCCAAAAATTGGCTCGCGAGCAGATTCGTACTGGGAATTTTTTTCTTAAACTACATATCAAAAATCGTTGATGTAGCGCGAAAAAAATGTATCCTTTTTTTCTGAAATGGAATATGAAATATTTGACAATATTCGTGATATATAGATTTTAAGATTTCTTATTGTTTTATTTGACACAAAAATAAATCTGTCCACTTTCGCCAGAAACGCGATACGACCTTCACAAACATGTTTTGTTGTTAATCAAAATAAGATGATTCCCTTTGCCATAATAAATATTTTTTATCCGTTCGTGTAAACTCTTAAAGATGTACACTAAGCTAGACTCAAAAAATAGTGACATTTTACGAACAGACTCAATATAGGTATAAATATGGAAAAATCTCTATAGTCGGCAAATAAAGTTAATATCGTTTTATTGTTAATCCTTTTCTCAATAGCATTCTATTAGTTGCAGCATAAAGAAAATTTACACATAAATAATTAGTTAGCATATGTTTATATGATCCATACGGCTTTAAATGACGACAACATATAAAATGTTTTACAAGAAGCATTACAACCCCATTAAATGTTGAAATCTTCCTACCTAAAATTACATCCAAACATGATTTTTGCTAACGTACGTGTATATAAATTCACAAGCTGCTTACGCATTCCTTTTAAAAGCTCAAAAAGACACACATGTTCATATGTACCAGCATATTTGTAGGTATGTATGCCCGTCTATACGTTGTCATCTACACATATGTACGTACGTATGACTGTGTGTAAAGCAATTCTCTACATTTTTTCTTATGTTAACAGATATTTAGGAAAAGATTTATTTGAAATTAATGTTCAGACATTATAACAATTTACAATGACTGATATTTGTTTACATTACTTGAATCCTACACCCACCGCCTTCCATTACAGCGCCAACCATTTCAATTTAATTCCATACGTTAGCATTATATAAACTGAATACGGGAATTTTCAGTTCATCTAAATTTCTTTGTTGGCAAATAGCCTTGAGTTAAATATTACCATAACGTGTGATGGGTAGAAAGCATGCGAGCTTACTGAGATTTGACAAATAACCGGATACGAAAAGCATTACGCGATTACAGATGACAAACCGTTGAAAGACCAATAAATGACATCTCTGTAACTAATCTGGAGCCATATACTATACCATTATGTCTGCTATCGTCCTTCTGCCGCTATTCCCATTAATATTTTCTTAGATTCACTGGAAATGTTCATGTCGTGGTCGCACCTTAAAAGCATGGGCGTATGCAAATTCATCATCATCTGACTCCTAAGAAAAATAGGATATTGGTATAAATTTATGGGACACAGTCATCGTCGTTGAGCATTAACTGAATACCGTATGAAAATCCTAGAACAAGCATAAAGAGACTGCAAACGAAACAGAGAAGACTAAAGAATTTCGCAAAGATTGCGTTTGACTTTGTTAAATTAAGCCGGAGGAGACAAATGTAACACAGACGAATAGCATTGGACATCCTGCAGGGAGAAATTAATTGACGGTGCTAAATGTATTTTTTGATGTTTACTTCATCTTAACTTTGAAATATTAAGGAACAATTTTTTTTCTTTAGCAGACTTGTTACTTTAATTTTTGGTAAGATGTTTAGAGTATACATCGTACCAAAAATTTTGGATGCTGTTTAAGTAAATTTTAGAAAAATTCATTATCATGCCTATCTGTGCGACAGTAATAAGTTCGCGGCAGAAATGTATAATTAAAACCCCATTAGAAAAAGATGGGTTATTTGTTATTTCTAAAGAAACCCAAACTGACCTACTCACTATAACCTCAGCCTTTAGGTTAATGGGCGTATATATGGGGAATTCTGAGTGATATCGGACACTTTTTCAAAAAGTGGTTTTTGATTTCCTTTATTTTTTGTTGTGGTGATGCTGCTCACCGGGAAAACGTTTTAGTATATTTTCAGAATTTTTGACAAACGGTTCCAAAGAAAACGCGCCTTGAAAAAGTCGTATTCTGTAAAAATTATATGCAAGGGAATTCGTATAACTTCTTTAATATAGATCTAATTAAAAAAATTTATTTTTTGTTGGTTTATCAGTTATTTAATAGTGGGCCTTGATCTATTTTCGCGATTTAATATTTAAAATCGATGTTTAACAATTATTGCACTCTTCGATTTTCCTAATTTTTTTCTGTTAAACTTAAACCAACTTTAAATGAAAGAAGCTTATAACTGAGAAATTTTTGCTGATTCTGAAACTTCAATGTTCATAGATGAGAAAAATCAAAAAACAAAAAAATCGCCGGAGCGCTTTTTAAATAAATCGCGGTCAATATTAACATTTTTATTTTTATTAACATTTGTTTTTAAGGAATTTATCTTAAACATATTAAAAACTGCATCGTTTTTCGATTTTGGAAAATGATTATCAATTATTGTTCGGGTACCTCCTTCACAAAGCTTCAACATTTTTCCTTAAGTGCAGATTGAGTGCTGTTCGAGAATCGTTTGCAAATTTTTACCAAAAGTACTTCTTGTGGTACTGTTTACAGCGAAATTATGATTTTCGTGGGCAAGTCAGTGCCTCTTGACATAATGGTACACAAGCTCTAAAAAGCTCTCAGATATCCATAACTAACGAAAGAAGTGATTATGCATCGTATTATTTCTTCCACTTTTATATCATGTTCTAATATGGGCAATAATTGTTCAAGCACAAGGGTAACTCCACATAGAGAATAATGTTTACAATATCACTATCCTATATCTTTATTACTGGAAGGCGCGTTCCGACGATCTATATTATATATGTATGGAAGAGAAAGTCTTGAGAAAGTCATTGATGGAAAATTACATCCATGTATGTGGTCAAATAATGGAGCCCAGGTTAACAATAATCAGGCTTTCAGCCGCAATTATAGTGCGATTGAAAAAATATTGAATTGAGGTAAAATTTCGGACATGGAAGAAGCTATATATTTCGTAGATGATCCGCCTGTATTATACCACAATGTGGTGTAGGGTATAAACAGGTCCCTTTATTGTTACAGTTCTTAATCCTTTGGACAACGTGTTGGCGTTACTCTTGCGGTATTAAAGAATCTCAGGTATATGTTTCAAACTATAGCTTCACGCGAAGTTCTAAAGTAATAATTCAGAAATGAAATACTAAATATTGACATCCTATTTGGATACATTTATTTACCTTTCTATGTTTCTAAACTGTAATTGCCAAAAATACTATCCCAAACAACTTTAAATCGTCATATTCGGCATCCCGATGAATCAAATTCGGTCCTAGTATTTGCAGAGAAATTTAGATTTTTTTATTTTTATTTTTTTAATATTTCGCATCAAAATATTAGTGTTTTTGTGATTTTTTATATCTTCCTATCTATTAACAAAGGTCAAACTTCAATAAATTAACTCTAATTTAGAAAAGAAATGTAATGTCATAATTAAACTTTTAATTTTTTTTTATACTTCACTTAAAAATATTAGTGTTTTTTATATCTTACTATCCATCCACAAAGGTCAAACCTCAATAAATGAACTATAAAACCACAAGATATTAGAAAAAAATATTTTTTAAATATTAAATTTGTTCAGAAATTAAAAAATACTCCTTAGCTTTTCATAAAACTCATATATTTAATAAAAAATAATTTAAAAAAATTAAGTTTCAGTGTTTTATTTAGAAATGCACTTAAAACTAAAAAATAATTTGTTTAATTTTGCTTAGCCTCAATAAATATATTCTTTCTCATGATAGAATCTCTCAAATAAAATGCTTGCATTTAATTTATGAATGGTGGCAAAATTAAACGGCAAGCGTTTTATTTGAGAGATTCTATCATGAGAAAGAATATATTTATTGAGGCTAAGCGACAAATTATTTTTTAGTTTTAAGTGCATTTTTAAATAAAACACTGAAACTTAATTTTTTTAAATTATTTTTTATTTTTAACTTTTTAGTAAATACATTTTTTTGACCACAGAGAACCCCAAATGCCGAATTACAGTTCATTTGAGCAGAAAATCTGAAAAGTGTGCAAAGTTTAAGTACGATTGGTCAACTGCAACTGGGTGAAAAATGAGTTACCAGATTTGAAAAGCAAAATACCAGAAAATCGGGTGGTACCGTTATATGGGGGCTGTAGGAAACAATAGACCCATATTGGTTTTGGTTTCATATTCATGTATTGTCATCAAAATCTGAAAAGTGTGCAAAGTTTTAGTTCGATTGGTCAACTGCAACCGTGTGAAAAATCAGTTACCAGATTTGAAAAGGGTGTCAAGTTAGACACCGTAAAAACACTGTCAGAATGGACCAATATTAGTTTTGATTTCATATTCATGTATTGTCATCCAAATCTAAAAAGTGTGCAAATTTTAAGTTCGATTGGTCAACTGCAACTATGTGAAAAATGAGTTACCAGATTTGAAAAGCAAATTAGATAAAACACTGTAAAACAGTGTAAAAATGGACCAATATTGGTTTTGATTTCATATTCATGTATTGTCATTCACATCTGAAAAGTATGCAAAGTTTTAGTTCGATTGGTAAACTGCAACTGTGTTAAAAATGAGTTACCTGATTTGAACTAAACACACACCAAAGCAAGTTAAATAAAACACTGTAAAAAAACACTGTAATAATAATAATAAAAATATTTTCATTTGTCCAGTCTGGTCCTCTCATTCCAGTTTGTTCGTCCGTCCATTATAAATTCTTATGGAACTACAGGCCGCAATTATTGAACTATCGTCACAAAATTGCATGGAGGTCGGTTTTCGACCAACTATAGTTACTAGTGATGATCCTAAAATGTTAAGGGGGTGCATACACTGTTTGTAATGTCTTGAGCAGGGTTTCGGAGTCTGAGTCGAAAAAAATAACTCGACTGCGACTCCGGGCAATTTTTTCTACAATAAAGAAATATAACATTAAATTCGGGACACCAAAATTTTTTCAAAAATCATTATTATATTTTAAAAGAAATCTATAAGAAAACTTATAAACAAACGTCATATTATAGAGGACGATTCACAGGATATTTACTATCCTTTGAAGTCTAGTATTTTCATTTATATTTCGATTACAAAATGCTTTTCGATAATATTTGTTGGTCCAATTGATCCTTTAATTTTTGGCAAGCAAAAGTAAAGTTCTATGGCAATCGAATTATGATTGAACCATTAACGTCTTCCATAGAAGTCCTAAAAGTCTTCTGCCAGAAGACTTACTGGTCTTCTCATCTTGTCTTTTATGAGAAGTCATCATTATCTTCTATTAAAGGACAATATTTAAACTTATGAAAGACCTTATGGTGTCTATGGGAAATCCTACTGATTGCACTGTGACACAAAATCGAAGTCAAGGTCTGGTAGTGAAAAATTCCCCTGTTGAGTATATAAAGAACCAAAAAGGATCCCAAAGCTGATGTTTTTGAGCTATGACGTAATGATTTTTTTATTGACCCCCAATAATGCTTGAGAAAATAACTTTATATCTCTGTTTGTAGATATTGCTTCATCATTTTGAGAATATATATTTTCAGTTTCATAGAATGTGGAATCTTTCTGGCTAATATTTTGTCCTTCAATCTCTGTTCCTTCCATGTCCTTTTTGTTCTTGAACTGAAATAGTAACATAAAGTGAAATTTCCTACATGAAAAAATTCTACAAAAATGTTCCTCCGAAAATTGTATTCTCCTAGAACACATCCAATAAATCGATATTGCCACGTTTTTGTGTCCTTTATCAGTTTTACCCGTTCCTTTCTCAAAAAAACCCTCTATGTATTTCTGTACATTTCGTATAATTTATTGACTGCCTGTGAATTTCGGATGGTTAATCGGATTATAATTTTTTAAAACCACATATCCATGTATCATATTTTGAGGAGCTTTTATATAAGTTTAGATAAAATCTTACCACTACATAGTCGATACGTCCGAAGATCTGCTTTACCACCAGTGAAACCAGGTAACGTAATTTGGTGACTATGTGGGATCGAGTCCTTGGCTTTCCTTTTTCACTTGCAAATAATTTCCGATCATCAAACTTATCTCTAAACGAGAAAATTAATAAAAAATCATTAAAAATGATCTTCGCCCTAAAAGGCAAAATTTCAAAATCTTAATTATTAAGTGATTCTATAAAAATCTAGTTAGGACATCAAAATCTAAAAATTCATCGATCGATTTTATTTTAAAATTTGGTTTGCCTGTGCTTTAAGCCAAAACTTGATATTTTGAAGTTTTTAGTCCACCATTTCTGTAAAATGTAATATTTTTTACCTAATCGATCTATGATTGATTAGATTTTGAGGTCCTTGATAAGCCACAAGAATATATGATAATCGGTTTATTAGTTTTCGAGCTAGAGTTTACACCGCAAAATGCTTTAATATAAACAGGGTTTCATAAACGGTCATTAGCAACCAAATTTAGTAAAATTTTATATTAAGTTATGCTCTTCCAGATGAAGAAAATATGTACCAAAAAAAGTTTCGTAGTTTTCTTGAAAAAAATTCATGAAAAATGGCTTTCATTTTTCAACTGGGGGTGACCCAGACTCTCGGAGCACTCTAAAATTTTGGCTTACATCCAGTCATGAATTGCTAATAATTTTCACCTTATGTATTCCTTATGATTTGTATTGTAACAGATTAGTCTATATAGTCCAAATTATAAAAAGTTAAAAATTTGTGCACATTTTATTCTATTTTAGTGGTATAGGAATTTACTCTTGGAGTCGGGACGAAAATACCTCGACTCTGAAATACCAGTTTTGAGTCATGGAAAATTTACTATATTCTCATAAAGCAGAAGGCTAAAAAAGGAGACACGTGTCCCGGTTCTCGGCTTGGTTGTAAGTTAAGAAATTCAAGAAAGCCATTAATAACATTAATGTGCCAAAGATATCAGTAAACACCTTTCTGGAACAAACGAACTATCTAATAACTGTTCTTAATGGTAACAAGTAAAAAAGAGTTATGTTCGGCTTGGTCCAACTTTTTATACCCTCCACCATAAAATCCATCTTAGTTAGTTTTCCTTCAAATAACGGGTAGTTCTGCCAAAAAGTAATTAAAACTCTCAAAATACCTGTAATTGGGAGGTACCATTATATGGGGGCTTTACCAAAACATAAAACTATGTTGAAAACTTTTGGTGGATAAGTTTTGTGACCACTGGGAACCTCAAATGGCAAATTACAGTTCGTTCGGTTAAAAATTGTTGCTCAAAACCTCAAAATAACGAAAATATGGAGTATCCGTTATATGGGGGCAATACCAAAACATGACCTGTGTTCATAATTATTATTGGAGAAGTATTGTGACCGCTGGAACCTCAAAGAATAATTAACCGAAACATGAACCTATGTTGAAAATTTTTGATGGAGTAGTTTTGTGGCCACTGGGAGCCTCACACGACAAATTGCAAGAAACATAGCTAACACTCAAAATACCGAAAATCGAGAGGTAACGTTATATGGGGCTATACCGAGACATGGACCTATGTTGACTATTTTTGGTGGAGATGTACAGGCAGTTCGCTCAAAAAAAGTAGCTAAACGCCTCAAAATACCAAAAATCCAATTATTAGCTCAATTATTGCTGACGCTAGAATGACTACAACGGACGGACATGAGTATATCGACTCAGAATTTTATCCTGCTCAAATGATTATTTCTATGCGTTACAAACGGGAAAATAAACTTAATATACCCTCTATACTATGGTGGGATTTATTAAAACTTTAACACAAATTCCATTTGTATGTTTTTATGCCGGCTGTGCTCCCTATATATGTACATATATCAGAGAAGGGCTGTCAGGAAGTGTGACATACTAAGTATGGAGTATGGAGGAGAAAAATCAAAAAACTAAAAAAATTGCCGGAGGGCTTTTTAAATAAATCGCGGTCAAAGTTCACATTTTTAGGGGATTTTTAAGGTTTCACGATTTTGCTTGAAGACCGCAAGTCCTATGGAAATCGGGTTAGGAAATGATTGGCCTTTATGATATTTTCGAAGGTTTTACTGTTTCTGACATACACAAGTTGAAATTGGCACAATGCACTGACTGTATCGCCTCCTTATAAAACAATGTCATGCACGGTGCGCCTTAACTAACTTTAAGTGGAAACCGTTTACACCTGGGAAGTTTTTACGGATTCTGAAACAGCAATGTTCATAGATAAGAAAACTCAAAAAACAAAAAAAAAATCGCCGAAGGGATTTTTAGATAAATCGCGGTCAAAATTCACATTTTTAGGTTTATTTTAGGTTTAAGCGTTTTTTTCTTGGAAACCGCAAGTCCTATCGAAATTTCGCTAACCAAAATGTTGTAGCTGTTTTTCTAGAGGATCGACCCTTAAGATTTGTTCCTAGGTTTTACCATTTTTGGGATATAGTAGTTCAAGTCACATTTTTAGGTATTTTTTGTTAGGGTTTTCGCGATTATGCTTGGAAACAGCGAGTTCTATCGAAATGCGGCTACAAAAAATCCTATAGCTGTGAAAATTCTCTATAAGATTGGCTTTTGTAATTTTTTCCCAAGTTGTACCATTTTTGAGATATACAAGTTTAAGTTAGGAGATTGCAGTCATGGCATTATTTTATAAGGAGGCGATCCATTCAGTGCATTGTCCAAATTTCAACTTCTATATCTCAGAAACGGTGAAACCTACGAAAATATCGTAAAGGTCAATCTTGTAGAACATTTTCACTGCTACAACATTTTCTTTTGTCCAATCCCATAGGACTTGGGGTTTCCAAGTGAAATCACGAAAACATGAAATAAACCTAAAAATGTGAACTTTGGCCGCGATTTATTTAAAAAGCCCTTCGGCAATTTTTTTTTTTTTGATTTTTCTCATCTATGAACATTGTAGCGTCAGAATCCGCAAAAGCTTTCCAGGTGTAAGCTCCTTTCATTTAAAGTGTTAGTCTAATGGCAGGAAGAACCACGGAAGATGAAGTAATCTTATAACGATCGCATCCAATGAGGCGGAACTGGATAAAATGAATGATTGTAAAATTATATTTATTGCCAACATCTGAGTGAATAAAACAACATAAAGTTTGGTCAACTTCGTTCATTTAGATTAGAGCTTGTTGACTGAAAATGTCGACCAAAATCTCAAACTATATGCAACGAACTTATCGGTGGTGTTCTTAAAGGCGGTTTCCAAGGTTACAAGGCAGTCAATTGCCTAAACAGTCACGTTTGAGCCCGAGGCAAACGGGAAAAGGAAAAATATGTCTTGATCGTCAGTGTTAATACTTCAGAACACTAAGGGCGTTCAAGAATCTACTAGTACAATCCCCCATAACCTCACGCTCAAAGATGTCAAATACGCAGCAATTTGCTTGTTCATTTTTCATATTAGCATTCGAAGCCAGAGAACAACTGAAAATAGACATCAGTATTTTTGCTATTATTGATATTTATACCAAGATCCACCCATTCTTTTCGATGACGTAGTCCACACTTACTCTGTTTTGTACAATGTTGGAAAAAACCCCCCAGAAAATAATCAGATTTTAATAGACAATATGTTCGATTGATACACTGATGAACACGACTTATGTTTCATTCGATTTCTTTACAGTTTCTAACTCAAATTGGCGAGTTATTTTCAAATCCGGATACAATTTTCAGGGCCCTATTTATTTTGGTAATTAAAAATATTTTTTGGGTGTTTTTAGAACCTCCGCCATAATATGGATGGTATAATTAAATTTGTCATTCCGTTTGTAACACACAGGAATTATTGATCACCATAAAAATCTAGGCCGATATGCCCGTCTGCCTGTTAAAATCATGATACAGCTCGCAATGGTTAAGATAGAGCTTATAAATTTGATATAGAAGTATCTATTTCTCCTTAAATGTTTGATATTGAAAATGGGCTATATCGGTTTACGTTTTAATATAGCCCCATAGAACGGTGCCTCCCGATTTTCGTTATTTTGAAGGTTGTGTCCTCAATATTCATCCGAAATGGCTGAAATTTGGTATTTAGCCTTCGTTAGGGCGTGCCACTTTAACCACCTGAAATTTTTAGGTTTAGTTTCCCGCCTTTATATTGCCCCCATTGAAGTGTACATCCCGATTTTCGGTATTTTGAAGGTTTTGTCCTCAATATTCCTCTGAAATGGCTGCAATTTGGTATTTAGTCTTCGTTGGTGGTATACAATTTTCCTCCAGAAATGTGTCGGTACAGGTCTACGCCTTAATATAGCCCCCATAGAACGGTACCTGCCGGTTTTCGGTATTTTGAAGGTTGTGTCCTCAATATACCTCCGAAATGGCTGAAATTTGGTATTTAGTATTCCTTGGGGGTGCCAATTTAACCACCTGAAATTCAATTTGGCATTTAGTCTTTGTTGGGGTGGCAATTTACCAACCTGAAATTTGTAGGTTTAGGTTCACGCATTTATATTGTCCACATAGAATTGTCCCTCCCGATTTTCGGTATTTTGAAGGTTCTGGCTTCAGTGTTCCACCGAAATGCCTGAAATTTGGTATTTAGTCTTCATTCGGTTGCCAAACAGTCCACCTGAAATTTGTAGGTACTTATAGGTTTACGCCTTCATATTGCCCCCCGTAGAACTGTACTTCCCGATTTACGGTATTTTAAAGGTTGTTACTTCAATAATGGTTCAGTTTTGCATCAGTAAAAATCGCGGTGGAGTGTATAAGGCCGAGTCGAACTTAACTTGTTTTATTTTACTTGTGTTAGACATTTCCAACAAAACAAATAATTATGTTCGACTATTGAAATTTACACTAAAAAATTAGATTCATACAGAAGATATAAGAAAATATGCATATATATGTCGTTATGTACATTAGGGTTATGACTTTTTGACATTTTTCCTCAAAAATGATTTCCTGTAGCAGGGATGAATGAACTTTTGCCTATTAATTACTATGCTATCGTTTATTCCATTGAAATATAAAAAAAGTTCACGCACAAATCGATTTTAAAAAAATATTTTTTTGAAAAAAAATATATGAAATGAAAAAAAAATTTAAAAATTATTTTTGGTTGCACGAATGAATAAATATAAGCCTACTAATAACTATAATAACGTTTATTTCATTCAAATATTAAAAAAGTCGCGAAAAGTCACTTTGTAAAAATTTTAAATTTTTTGTTTTTTGTTAAAAAATGATATTTTTGAATAAAAGCGTTTACGACATTTTTACTATTCTCAGAATTGAAGAAAAATAGTGAGAAATAAATTTTATGTCATTTTAATTATCTCATGTGGCCCTAAAGTTTATTTTCAATTATATATCTGTTTTCAGTGACTTCAAAAAATTGTCCATAATTTTGATAAAATCAAATTTTAAAATCATTTTGTGCGTGAGGTTTTTTCACCGAATCACCTTATAATTAAGATTTTATGTAATCTTATGGCAAAACTCATCACGCTATGATACAGGGATATGAGATTGTAAAAAAGTCATAACCCTAATGTACATATGTTATGCATTTGTCGACAAAAAATATTGAAAATATGTACGTATGTACATATGTATACCCGTTTCTGTATGTCCTTTCAAGGCTCCACGTCAGACAACAATTCTGGTATACGAGGGCGGTTCGGAAACTTCTTTGCCCATCAATGAAAGAGAATAGTTAGTTTTTCAAAAATATTTTTATTTTTCAATATAATCTCCTAAAACTTCAATACACTTAGTCCAACGCTTTTTTAGCAATTTTATCCCTTGATGAAAATAGTTTTCCTCAAGGTCTTCAAAATAGTGGTTTACAACTGTAATTGCATCTTCATTTGAGGTAAAACGCTTGCCAGCAAGGATTTTTTAGATTTCGGAACAAGTAAAAGTCACTGGGAGCTAAATCAGGAGAATAAGGTGGGTGGTCAAGCAACTCGTACTTTAATTCGTTGATTTTAGCCATTGTTAAAACACTCTTGTGCGCTGGTGCGTTGTCTTGATGAAAAATTATTTTTTTGTGTTGTAAGCCAGGACGTTTTTCTCGAATTTGTACATTTAATTGATCCAAAAGGTTGCAATAGTACTCTGAATTTATTGTTTTTTCCCTTTTGCAGATAGTCAATCAATAAAATACCGTTGAAGTCCCAAAAAACCATTGCCATAACCTTACCAGCCGATTGAATTGTTTTTGCCTTCTTTGGGGCACTTCCTCCAGCTTCAGTCCATTGTTTGGATTGTTCTTTTGTCTCTGGAGTATAGTGGTGGATCCATGTCTCAACAACAGTTATGAAACGACGCTTAAAATCCATTTTATTTCGCTTAAAACGATCCAAACAAGCTTGAGAAATGTTCATTCTTATGCGTTTTTGATCGACTGTTAACAAATGCGGCACCCATCTTGCAGAAAGCTTTTTCATCTGTAGTTCTTCATGCAAAATTAAATGGACTCGATCATTTGAGATGCCCATGATATTAGCAATTTCACTCACTTTTATTCGTCGATCATTTAATACCATATCGTCACTTTGGCTACAATTTCTGTTGTTGTTGCTGTTTTGGACGTCCACTACGTGGTTCATCTTCAATGCTTGTACGACCACGTTTAAATTCAGCAACCCAATTTGTTACTGTTGCATATGAAGGAGCACTTTCACCTAACACATTCACCATATCATTATGAATTTCTTGTCCCGATAAACCTTTTTTATGTAAATATTAATGACAGCACGCATTTCTAATTTTTCCATTGTAAAAAAATTGCGGATTCGTCTTTTTTGAACACCTGTTTCTATATGAAGGAGTTGCCAGATCGAAACAAAATTTAACATGTGTTCATAACAGAGATGGACGTTTCCAAAACACTTAATTTTTTTTTCTGTTTATACTGTGATAGGCTAAGAAGTTTCCGAACTGCCCTCGTATAAAAATAATCCTTAAATTATACACACATATATTCAACAACTAACAGACGTGTGCTTCTTCACTGTAAGAAATTGCGGCCAATTTTTTGAAGTATGTACATTCTACGCAATGTTTTCAGTATCAATACAAATAAGCTCACGTAGAACATACATTTGTTTTCCGGAGGCGTAAAAGCAAATACAAACAAGAACCACAAAAACATCATGGTGCTCGTACCTATTGTTTGGTTGAAGGTCGAATTTAGAAAGAGTGGATTTTAATGATATATGCATATTGAGTTGTTTTCAACATCAACGTGTACGATTTAAAAAATGGGGTTAGCTCTTAATCTTTCCTATTCAAACAATATTTCAAATGATAATGTCGGTTATTATGTTGGCACATAAACAGGACATAAATTTGGAGGTAAATAATTATTGTATTAATAACAACGGTGCGTTGGATTTACAGGTATTATGTAAATGATGAAAAGCTGTATTAAAACGTAAATTTAAACACATATTTAATTATTATGACCAACATAATTCATGTCCTTGAATATGTGGAATTAAATATGATAAGTTTTTTTTCGAAATAATTAGTTGTCCTCTTCAAAAACTTTGTGTTTTTAATGGCAAATGATATTGATAAAATGAATACAGCGGGAATGTTCCGAGATGAAGGGAGAACAACATAACATTAACCGCAATTAATAAATAAGGTAAGAGATAGCGTAGCGTTCCCCATAGATACTTCTTTGCACTGAGTAAACAGTTCCAAAACAAAAGAACCAGATAAAAGTCACTATATATGTATATTGCACTGATACTAATCGTGTTGCTAAATTTGTCAGAACAATTGGCGCTGCGCAGTTTTTTGTGTGTTTAAGGGAACATTCTTTGGTAATTTTGACGAATTCGAGAATATCGGTGTCGAATGGACCGACTTCTATATGAGATATACGGCTATTATTCCACAGTTAAAGGTATATAATTACAACGGATAGAATGGTTAGGTTTTGTTGTGAGGTGTGCTCTAACGCACCACTGAAATTGAGCGGAAGCTGCAAACTTTGATGATAAGCTCAAACGGGTTGCTTTGAAATATATCCTAATTTGGGTAGGTATTGAACTACTCAAGTATTATTTTTAATTAATTAATTACTTAAAATATTGGTAACACATGAAAATATATGAAAAGAAAGAAGACTTCACACATACGACCATGGAGGCATTTATATGGGAAGATGTGACAAAATGTCGGTAGACAAGCTATTGATCTGAAATTTTCGATATTAGTTCCTGATGAATAAAACCACATAAGGGGTTATCCCTAATTGTGCAGAACAAAAAAACTAATTTTCCATATTTTTTTCGAAGAAACTACCAATAGTTTTAAGTACTTCTTTCTTTTATCTGAGAGAGCACATCTTATACTACTTTGGAATGTTTGTTGTTGAAAAATATTGCATAGTCTTGTGATAAATTGCTACCTTCGAAATCCTTTTTTGTGAAAGCGGTTGCGGTGCCAACGACAGAGCGCCGAATACTCGCTCGAATTCCACTTGCGAGTGAAACTCTTCTCGAATTTGAGCAAGTTGAGGGGGGCGGGCAACAAAAGACACGTGAATCTGCTTATTGAAAGTTTGCCCTTTCAAACGATTTGGAAAACGAATTTTTGATAAAAAAATACGAAATTTTTTTTAGGTTCGTAGGCGTGGCTCAGTGTGTGGTGTGTTTGTCTACAAATCAGAAGTTCGTATGTTCAATTCCGGCAGAGCGAAAAATAAAAACGTTTACTCCCAAAACATCGGGGAACATTTTGGGGAAAACTTGAATATACCAAAAACAAGTGAGCAAAGTCTATAGTCGGGACGGGGCCGATTTATGCAATGTGTTATTAAATGTTCTTTTTGATTGGATTGAGTCAACAACTTATGAGTAAAGAATATCTTAACATCATCAGCATACATACGGATTTTGGATCGAAGAAGGCATGTCATTCACAAATAATAAAAACAGAATAAGACCAAGGTAACTGCGTTGAGGAAAACCCTATGGTATTCTAATTGATTTTCATAGCGATTTTTGAAACAAGAAAGCCTGAGACCTGTTAAGCAGGTAATAAGAGATCCAACGAATGAATTACTGAAGCTTATCCGAGCGAGTTTATAAAACCATAACGTATGGTTAACTCTATCAAAGGCCTTACATGCTTGGAGATAAATCGTATCAGTCCGTTTGCCGTAAACAAAAGCGTTTATTACTTCTGATGCTGATAGACCACTCCGGAAAACGTGTTGGTCCTTACCAAGAATGGGTAAAACGTTAAAAGAGATTATATCTGTTAAAAGTTTTTCAAATAATAGTTACTGTATCAGAACAATGTCTTAGAATACTACTTGGGATGCCATCAGAACCAGGATAATTATTTAATTTCAAACAGTGTGAACTTTTAAGACTTAAGGGCTTTGAAGGAATGACATGGATAGTAAGCTAATCGAATTTATGTTGTATAGATATGGATACGAGGGGAACTAGAAAAGTTTCTGGCCCAGTGTTACCCGGGGTCATTTAACATTTTTCTTTTGGAAAGTTTGACAGGTTTTAGCCTAAGCGTACTCGGGAAAGTTTGACATTCGACCATGAGTCTGATCATATTTCGATATATTTTGGCACATTTAATTATAGGCCAAATTCCGTCACACATTCCAAATTTCATTGAAATCGGACATATATAGCGTTTTTGGTGCATCAAATACTTAAAATCGGACGAAAATATATATAGGAGCTATATCCAAATAAGATCCTATCTCGATATAGTTTTTGGTGCATCAAATACCTAAAATCGGACGAAAATATATATAGGAGCTATATCCAAATCTGATCCTATTTCGATATAGTTTGGCACATTTATTTGTAGGCCAAATTTCGTCACACATTCCAAATTTGGAGACTGTATCTGTAATCGTTTTATAGATATTTGCATACAAATTTTACATTTTTTTGGAAGTACCTCAGATTCTGATGCTATATCTACGGTTCAGAGTGGAAATTCAAAATTTTTTATAGCCTATGTTAATTTCAGGCGATGTAGAAATATACCCTGAAAATTTCAGCAAAATCGTTTCAGCGGTTTTTGAGTCCATAAATTTCAAACAAACAAACATTTTTCTACTTTATATATAGATAGCCGACCCGATCCGTGTTCAGAAATGTTGGTGTCGCTATGCAATTTTAACTGATGACTTGAGACATGCATTTGTTTCATTTGCTAGAATAGTATAACTGGAATTGCTTGTTATATCCTTCAAGAATCGATCTAGAGCTTCTAGGGAATTTTTATGTGCCATCGTACATTCGTTCAAGATGATAAATTCTATTGCATGTGTGCCCTTTATTCAACTGAATGTCCAGTGGCAATTTAAGGGCCGACTGTGTCGTCCTTCCACCTTCATATAATGTATCTTATATACCTGATGAAGCTATAGCTATCGATATATTGATATCTAATCTAAACACTTGCTTTCTAATAAGACGAAATCATCGTTATGCATAATATTTGGTATTTCTCTTGATTTGTAACATATTTAAGAAAGTGGGAGTGATCAGGTCTTATGGCTGAAATATGTAGCCATGGTCGGGGAAACGGACACGTTCGTAAGTTTTACATATATAGCGCATTTAAAAAATTTGGGTACTCGCTACCCGCTCCTCCGAAATCAACAAATATATAGCATACTTCCACCCTTGCTTCGCGAATATATATTTTCTAACCGATACATTCGTAAGTTTTTCAAAAATAGGGGTTTTAAAAAATGGGGTCTAGGAGAAGTACCCCGTGCCTTCCGAAATTCAACCAAATATTTAACCTTGTGACGACGTGTTTTCACTTTGAAGCTGGGGTAGGTTCAGCGGGGGCCAGGGTCGTCACAAGAATTTATTTTTGATTTGGGAACAAGAAGGAGAGAGAAGCACAATGTTTTTCTTAAAACGTTATAAACTGTTTATTTAATAAAAACACTTATCACTACACATAAAACATAATCCAATTCTCAGGACAATCCACGACGACGAAGTATTTGTGGAAATTGTATTGAAATGCCTGGATCAGGAAGATCGATGAGGAATACGGGGTTGAACGTTGGACGACTCGTAGTTATAGTGGCAGCGGCTTGACAATGCGGCGGCCCAATGAATATCGATGAATAATTGTGGCTGTGGCTTGACAGTGCGGCGGTCCGATGAATATCGACGAATGATGTTGGCAGCGTCTTGACAATGCGGCGGCCCGAAGAATATCGATGAATAATGGTGGCAGCGGCTTGACAATGCGGCGGCCCGAAGAATATCGACGAAGAATGGTGGCAGCGGCTTGACAATGCGGCAGCCCGATGAATATCGACGAAGAATGGTTGCAGCGGCTTGGCAATGCGGCGGCCCGAAGAATATCGACGGATAATAGTGGCAGCGGGTTGACAATGCGGCGGCCCGATGAATATCGACGAATATGGTGGCAGCGGCTTGACAAGATGGCAGCCCGATGAATATCCACGTTCAGTCTAGTATTCCGTCCGCACAGCTAGAGAATAGTGTATATTGCTATACACCCACCCGTCGCCGTAGTACAGTAGCGTCAACACAGCTAGAGAATAGTGTATATCGCTATACACCAGCCATGCACGCGTCTTTACGAAAAAGTTAACTACAACTCTCTTTCCCTTACAAAACCCGAAAATAGCATTCTCTTCTTGTGCACCATTGCTATACACCCACCCGTCGCCATGGTTCAGTCGCGTCGCACAGCTAGAGAATAGTGTGTATTGCTACACACCCACCCGTCGCCGTAGTACAGTAGCGTCAGCACAGCTAGAGAATAGTGTGTATTGCTACACACCCACCCGTCGCCGTGGTTCAGTCACCACTATGAGCCAAGGAATATTGTTTAGAATACTTCGACTCAATTCAACCAAGGTTGCGCGCCGTTTCTTCTAACCAACCACCTTACCTCGACAATCGTCAACAGACGACTGCCCCGAGTATGTGAAAGGCACCTCCTTTTATACGATTTCGCCCAGTCAACTGTCAATCAACGATGATCACTTGAACTGTCACCGCCTGGCAGGAACATACAAACATCACTCCAGTGCCAATGTGTACCGCTAGGGGCTCTGCTTAATTGACATGCGAATTTAATTTATATCTTTCCCACTAGGGGGTTTTGTGCTGACCGTTAAACTTAAATAAATAATTTTATAATGTGCATAACTTAAATTAATTTACATACGCGAACATAACAATTTATGATTCATGATAATTCTATGTAATGGATCATATGATAAATAGTGTAAATTATGATGAAGATTAAATAATGAACCCCAAAAACGAACTATGAGACTTTTGGGCGTTACAACCTATTTTCACCACGGGTCCTAACTGTACATTCTCTGAAACTTTTTAAGAAAATCGGTTCAGTAGTTTTGGATATAAACCTTATTTTTAGGAAAATCGGTTCAGTAGTTTTGGATATATACCATATTTAAAAACTGAGCGTGCTAAAATAGCGTTTTAAAAAAATAAGGCATAGGGGAGGCACCTACCGCCCTCCACGAATTTAAACAAAATATATAGCTTTTTTCACCAGGGGTCATCCCTCTACATTCTCTGAAATTGTTTTGAATATATGACATATTTAAAAAGTGGGTGTGTTAAAAAAGGGGTTTTAAAAAAATAGGGCATAGGGGAGGTACTCCGCCCCTCCGAAATTCAAAAAAATATATATAGCCTATTTTCACCACGGGTCCTCCCTGTACATTCTCTGAAATGTTCAAGAAATTAGTTTCAGCCGTTTTTAAGTCTATACAGAACATACACACATTGTCTTTTATATAACATAAGATTTAAAAAAGTTGGCGTGCTCGTGTCTTTCGGCCCCAAATGGGTACATAGGGTCGGAGAGACAACCACCATTGCCTCGCATATTTATTTTCTCACCGATACGGTCGTGAGTTTTGCGAAAATAGCGTTTTTAAAAATTCGTTTTTAGAAATTCAACAAAATATATAGCCTATTTTCACCACGGATCCTCCCTGTACATTCTCTGAAGTTTTCAGGAAAATCGTTTCAGCCGTTTTTGAGTGTATTAGGAACATACACATATTGTCTTTTATGTATAAGATAGTAGTGAAGATTTTTATGAAATGTTTTATTTTATTAAGTTTGGATTCAAATTACATATTTTTTTATCCTGCACCATATTGTGTCTTTCGAGATGAACCCATTGTCCCTTTTAGAGATTTCGCCCAATTTGAGAGGAATATGGTGCATCAATCACGCTGTGTACGTCTAATTTGATGAAATTTAGAACGTTAGGTGGTGCTCTAGAAAAATGTGTGCCAAATTACATTGAAATCGGTGTATATATGTATGTTCGCCCGGTTTGATGTATTTGGTCTCCAAACACGCAAATTCCGTCCAATTTTAATGAAATTTGGAATATTTTAAGGAATTTGGTCTAAAAAAAAGTTCGCCATATTATATTGAAAACAGTTCAGATTTTGTTATAACTGCCATATACATATATTTTCGGGCGATTTCATTTGTTTGGCGCACCAAAGAAAAAATTGTACAGACATTTTGAAGAAATTTGGAAAATTTTACGCAATTTGGTCTATAAAAAATGTCTCCAAATTATATTAACTCGTGGTGGTGTTTGGTACCATATAGTCAGCTCAGCCCGACTTTGATCCTTTTCTTATTGGTTTTTATATCAAGATCTTAGAAAGTAGTTTACCATTGCACCATAATGGCACCCAATTTTTGACGTCTAGGCATAGTTTTGCAAAATCTTTATAAATAAAAATCAAATGTCGTTCGATGAGAACGGCTGGAACGATTTGGATAATTCTTTTGTGAAATGTTCACAGTAACCCGACTTAGGTTTTTATGCAAAGAAAATTGGACCACGCTCACTTTTACGCCCATTTTTTCAATTTTCAACTTTTATCTTTTCTACAAAAAATACTGAATCGATATTTCTGAAATTGTCAGGGAATGTACAGGGATGACCTAGTTAAAATAGGCTACAAATTTTGTTGAATTTCAGAGGGGGCGGGGTACTTCCCTTACACACTATTTCTTTAAAAATGCTTCATCTTTATAAATAAAAATCAAATGCCGTTCGTTGGTATTGGCATCAGTTGAGAACGGCTGCACCGATTTTGATAATTCTTTTTTTTTTTTAAATATGTTCGTCATAACCCAATTTTGACCACGTCCACTATTTTCAATTTTCAATTTTAATCTTTGTTACAAAAACTATTGAACCGATTTTCTTGAAATTGTCAGGGAATGTACAAGGAGGACCCGTGGTGCAAATAGGATATATATTTTGTTTAATTCGGTGGGGGCGGGGTGCCCCCCAATGCCCTATTTTTTTAAAACGTTATTTAAACAAAACTGACGAACGTATCGGTGAGAAAATTAATTTGCGAGACAATGGTGTTTATGTAGGTACTCATCTGGGGTCATTTGGCCCCCGGTGAAAATGGCCTACATATTTTTTTGAATTTCGGAGGGGGCGGGGTACTTCACACATATTTACAATAATTACGAATGTATCGGTTTTGAAATTAATTTGCGAAACAATTGTGGTTGTGTCTCCAACCTTACGTACTTATTTGGAACCCAACGACTTCACAACGGCCATTTTTATACCCTATACCACAATGTGGAAAAGGGTATTATAAGTTTGTTTTGGCAAAAAATCATGTAACACCGCGAAATATTCGTCGGAGACCCCCAATGTGGTATACCAATCTTCATATCTCGACGAGATAAAGCGATTTTGAGATGTGTGTCCGTCCGTCAGTCCGTCCGTCCGTCCGTCCGTCTGTCCATTATAAATTGTAAACACGCTCCAGGTCGCAATTATGGACCGATCGTCACGAAATTTCGTATGGAGGTCGGGTTCAGATCAGAATAGATCCCTATTCTTATTGGTGATGATCGTGAAATATTTAGCGGGTGAAATGGACCGAAAACATAATATTTATCCAATTTTCTAGCGGCTCTGTAGGTCTCAATAATAGTCCGATCAACGCGTAATTTTAAATAAGGTAAGAGTATATCACAAAGGAGAAGCTTGCAATTTGAGATGGCGATCGGATAATATTTAGAGGGTTAAATGAACCAAAACTTTTGTGTGAAAATTGTGAAAATTTTTAATATACAGCTTATATCTTAATTCCTGGAAGTGACATTCCGGACAAGTGAGATATACTTGAAAGTGGAACGCTTGACCTTTCAATTGATGCCAATTATGTTGGTGTACATGATCAGATAGCAGAGTTACAGCCTAATATATTCCGTTATTTGTTTGTAGTGTAATAATAAACTCGCTAGAAGTCGCAATTACACATCAATAGTCACGAAATTTTCCACGGGATAAGAGTATAGGTCGAAAAAGATGCCTACAATTTTGAATGATGATCTGATATTCTTTAGCGGGTGAAATGGACCATTACTTTTGTATGAAAAATATTAAAATTTTATTTTAATTCCTTGAGGACATATATATTTCAAAGTAGCTCACATATGGGAAAAAACTACTGACCTTTCCTCTGATCTAAATTGCAATAAAGTGTTTGCTAGATAACGGGCCTACTGCCTAATATATAATGGGTTCTGTGTAGAGAACCACATTTTTATCCCATGCTACATATTGTCTCTCCAAAAGTTTATGTAACACCACGAAATATTCGTCCTAGACCCCTTATTTGATATGCCAAAATTCATATCTCGACGAGATAAAGCGATTTAGCGTTGTGTGTCCGTCCATTAAAAATTGTAAACAAGCTTAAGGCCGCAATTATGGACCGATTGTAACGAATTTTTTAAGGAGGTTGGGTTCGGGCCAGGATAGAAATGATTAGTTTTTGCTGATGATCGTGAAATGTTCAGGGAATGAAATGGACCAAAAACAAAATTTTAACCAATTTTGTAGCGGCTCTGTAGGTCAAAATAATAACCCGCAAAATTTTAAACAAAGTTTGAGATTATGATGAAGAAAAAGCCTACAAATCAACGTGAAGATCAGATAATACTTAGCGGGTTAAATGGACTGAAATTTTTGTTTGAAATTGGTAAAAATTTCAATAACGTAGCGGTTAAACAGCGGAAGTAGTAGTACTACATAAGTGGGTTTTATTACGTTTTAGTTTGTGTGAACTAAATTTTCCTTTACTGCTACAAAAATGTCTTTGTCATGCTAGATAACTTTTTGGTTTTGGACATAAGTATCATAAGTACATTACATCTCTGATATTTGATAATTAAATTTTCACAATCATTGAAAAAAAGTTCCGTGGAGAGCGATTGTGCAGGGATAGTGGTATAGGGTATCCCATGGTCGGCTCTGTCCGACTATAGACTTTTCTTACTTGTTTAAAATATGTTACATCTACAAAACTACTGAACCGATTTCACTGTAATTGTCAGGGAATGTACAGGGATGGCCCCCAAAAAACAGGCTGCATATTTTATTGAATTCCAGAAGGGGCGGCGTACCTCCACGTTGCGATATTTTTCAAAAACGCTATACTTGCAAAAATTATGCATGAGTCGGTTTAAAATTTACGGATCAATCTAAAATCTAGGTACACCACCACGCCTGCTTTTTTTTAAATATGTTATATATCCAATACTACTGAACCGATTTCCATGAAATTTGCAGCAAAAGCTCAATGTTTGTCATTTTTATGTATATTTTATGAATTTTGGAGGAGGAGGGGTACCTTCCACGCCTTACTTTTTAACGCTATATGTATAAGCCAAACTTATAATTATCGTTTTCAGCATACATTTTGGGAGGCAATGGGGTAGTGGGTACTCTAGGTACATAGGTACCACTTTTTGAAATGTGTTTTATCTTGAAAACTGATGACCACGACCACTCTTTTCAATACATTATTTTTCCAAAACTACTGAACCTAGTTTCATGCAACTTTCAGAAAATGTTCAGGAATGTTCCGTGGTCCAAAGTGTTATATATTTGTAGACGAATTTCGGGAGCCTATTGTTTTATAAACGCTAAACTTATGAGTGCAACGGAATGCAAATTAATTTTCGAGTCAATGGTGGTTGCGTCCTTTCTTAAATGGTAAGGTTCGGACCGTTGAACAGCCACGAAAAACTAAAACATATGAGTCTCAATAAGCAGGAAAATTCGTTTTACCCATTTTTTAACTTTTAAAATTAGATCGTTTTAGGCTAAAAACAGAGAACATGGATGGTAATAATTCCTAAAAAGCAGTGACTGGCGAAAAAATCCGAAAAGAAAGGCTACAGACAAAATCTGTTGAAAAAATGCAAATCCTCCTGGGTTTGACAATGGACCGAAGAAGTAAGGTAGAAAATACCTATTTTTGAATTGCCAAGTAGACAGTAAATCAAAAGTTCTCGTTAAAACTCATTACGACGGGCCAGCAACGCGAACCGGGGTCTGCTATATGCAGTATGCAGTCTGGATGTATGCAGTAATTTTCTTGAAATACATTGTTTGTACATATATAGTTTATTTGCAAGGATTTAGTCAAATTTGAGAATAAATCCGACTTTGGCACCGTACGCTTAAAATGAAGTTTTATGTAACTTTCATCCTCGTCCTCGAAAACAGTACTATATAAATTCTACAAAAATAGTTGTGAAGGATATTCCAACATTGATGAATATAGTTTATTGCTTTGTGTTAAATGTATATAGATGTATTATTTATTCGTTAATGAAATTCAACGTAGAGTATTTCTTCCGTTGATATTATTGTCCAAAAATTGAGTATTGCCGAAGCTTTTATCGTCGAATCAGAAAATGTGCAATACGAGGGCTTTTTCATGGTATTTGAACGATTTTACAGCATCTTCAAGCGACGAAAATCGTTGACCACGCCTTTTTTCTTGATATGCTGGAATCAAATGAAGGCATTGGATTCCCAGTCAGGGCTGTGCGGCGGATGATCCATCAATTCTACTTTTTTATCCGGTCAAACAGGCGCTGGTTTGAATCGATGTGTGAGAGCTCGCATTGTCATGATGCAGAATGATTCGAATTCTCTTGTCCGTTTTTAAATTTCTCAGGAGATTTCAGGAAATCAAATTAAAGTGTACCACTCAGAATTAATCGTCCAACATTTCTCAAGCCGTATTGTCGCCACACGGTCAGTTTTGCAGAAGAAACAGGCGACCATTTGCTTCGAAGTGCTTCGGGCTCCTAAGCATAGATCCAAGATTCGTCGTCTGTGACGATCTTTTAAACGTCGTTTGAAGCACCGCACAGTGCGAAATATGGGAAAAAATGAAAAATGAACCTAATACGTAAAAAAGGTCACCACCGATATGTGGGGCCTATAGGAAACCGCAGGTCTATGTGGCCCATATTTATCCACATACGACCCTCAACTATAAAAAACATTTTTGGAACATTTTAGTAACCTACGTTCTTCACATTAAAAGTTATGAGTAAAGTTTCACTAAAGTGCTCATATTTCGCACTGTGCACCGTGATCGTTTTTATTCTCAATTTTTTTGCACAAATCCGCAAGAGCCTTTTTTGAGCTATTGTCCACTTTTGCTGGATCTAAGGAGAAAAATCCATTTTTGTGACCAGGCGTTTATGCAATATCAAATGTTAGTTAGTGGAAGAAATGCCCAAGGATGCTTTTATCTCACGGTATATAACATGGCGATCTTGCATTATCCGTTAACGCTCGGCTTAATTTTTTTCTGGCACAACGGCTGATTTTAGGCGTTCTTCACGAACTTCGTTTTTTGGCGATTGAATTTTTTAAACCAGTTTTTCATAATGCTATAGGATGACCCTTTATCGGCCATATGACAAACTGTCCGGAGAACGTTAATGCTGAAAACGATCAAAAAAATCATATGGCGCCTGGCAACACGAGTAATAGAAATTGCTTTTCAGAGAAAATCATAAATTAAAAGAAACAAATTTTATTCCGTGTTTGCTAACACTACATTGAATGACTGTCTGGATATGTGGGAACGAAAACAAAAGTTTAAAATTTCATTTGAGACTTTTGTTTTTCGCTAATCCCAACAGACGTAAATTTATTTTATTTAATTATAATGAAGGGGGAAGGTTTGGGACGTAACTCACGCGGTGGTGCCTAGGCCAGAACGTTTTCGTGCAGCCCTCGTATTGTATTTTATATTTTCACTTAATTCTGGTATTTAGGTTAAGTATCGATTTTTGGTATATTCTGAGACGCATAGTAAAAATTTATCTCGCACATTTTTTTAAAATACATTAATGCATTAATACATGCTACATTCCATATTTAAAGAAGTTTTTAATCCGTTTTTTTTTTAAAAACCAAAAAGTCCCTTAAAATGTTTCAGAAAAATGTTTCCCGTAGTATAGCAGTTATATTTATGAAGTCACTTTATACTTAAAATTCAAAGATTGCCGTGAGTTTTATGCCAAATGCTCCTAACAGAGTTACCAAAGGTTGAATATTGGTCCCTTTTGTGGTTACCTCCCGACGCAAAGTGCCGTGTCTTTAATATTTGTCCTTCTTTGTGTTATGGATTGGCAAGCACAGATGGTCTTTTATGCTAATTTTGAATGAATAAATCCTTGCCGTTAAGTTATCATTATTAAATATTGTATGTACAAACAAACAAATTTATATTTATGTTCATTTCTGTTATATGTTGCTAAGAACACAATATAAGGCTTAGCTCAAATGGAACCACTCTCAAAATAAAAAAACCAACACACATACAGATTTAATACATATATATCTTCTGTTTAAATAATGGTAAACATTTCTGGCTTTATATGCTCTGAATTTTATGTATTTACTAGCCACTGCTCTGTTGTTGTTGGTAGTGATTGTGTGTGCAATGGGAAAATGTTCAGACTAAGCCGTTCTAAAGTCTTTAACAGAGGAGGAAAAGAAGAAACAACAAATTTACCATTTAAATGGAGATTTCAAATGGATTATCAAAACTTTTTAAAAACATGATTTTGTACAAAGTATTTTTCTGCTTAAACATTCATAACCCAGCGCCTCGACTAAAAAATGCAAAACGTAAACGAAAAACGATGAAATGAAAACTTTGTCATATAAAGAAAGGTGGTACTGCTTCATCATCGTGCTCATATCTTCCGGCCGTCAATATCTTGAGAGAGACTAGTACAGACATAAGAAGAGGCAGATGATTTGATAGTTTTATATAACAGTGTTTTAGATTTAGTCAGTACGATGAAAAAAAAATCCCATACAGAATTTGATTTCTGTGGTTGTTTTATTTTGTCCGAAAATCATGTAACACATTGAAATATTGGTCCCCCATTGAAGAGATAAACCAATATGGTTATGTGTGGCCGTAATTATTGGCCGATCCTCTGAATGAAGTTCTGGTTCCAACCAAAATACACAACTTTAATTTTTGAAATGGCTCATTACACTTGAGTGAAAAATGTCAAAGTTGCTACTTTAAGCCCTATATATGTGGTCAGATAACGGACCTTACTTACTTACTTAGCTGGCCCATTACAGAACATTTGTTCCATAGGCCGAACTATTTGTTGCTTCGCACTCTGGAATACCGCGCCTTTTCATCTCTTCATTCACTAGTTTGCGCCATCTGTTCCTTGGCCTGCCAATTCTGCGTGCACCGCCAAGCGGTTCGTATTTATACGCCTTGTTAGTGGGTTCATTTTTGCCCATTCTTATGATATGGTCTAGCCAACGCAATCGCTGCATCTCGATACGTTTAACAATATTGATGTCGTTGTATAGCAGATATAGCTCGTGGTTCATGCAACGTCGATATTCATCGTCAACGCAGATTGGTCCGTAGATCTTTCAAAGAATTTTTCTCTCAAACACACCAAGCACTGCCATGTCTGCTTGCGCAAGTACCCAGGCTTCGGAGCTATACATCAGCACGGGTAGTATCAGTGGTTTGTAGAGCGTTATTTTTGTTTGACGAGATGTGGCTTTGTTTTTAAACTGATTACTTAAACCAAAGGAGCATCTGCTGGCCAAGACAATTCTTTTTATTTCACAACTGATGTCGTATTTCACAACTGATGTCGTCTTTTACTGCCTCAAAATTATAGGAACTAACTTCCACAGTTGGTCCAAGCTCAATGGACGCATTGCGCGTCGACACCATCAACTTGGTCTTCTCACCGTTTACCGCCAGACCCACTTTAGCAGATTCTCCTTCGACCTTCATAAAAGTATCAGTCACTTATTTTACTGATCGTCCCATGATGTCTATATCATCAGCATAAGCAAGTAACATGTGGCTATTGCTGTAGATTGTGCCACTTCTTTTGACGTTTGCCTCTCGTATAACATTTTCCAGCAGGATGTTGAAGAGATCACACGAAGGGCTGTCTCCTTGTCTGAAACCTCTTTTGGTACAAAACTCTTCGGAGAGGTTATTCACTATTTTAACTGAGGATCTCGTGCCAGTTTTAAAGTCATTTTACAAAGCCGGATGAGCTTTGCGTGGATACAAAATTCAGACATGGCTTGGAATAAATGCTTTATAATCGACAAAAAGTTGGTAGGTGTCAATCTGCATCTCTTGGGACTTCTCCAGGATTTGCCGCAGGGTAAATATCTGGTCAATGATGGACTTGTCAGGTCTAAAGCCGCATTTTTATGGTCCAATTATGGTTGACCATTGGCTTTAGTCGTTCGCACAATATCCCTGACACGATCTTGTAGGCAATAGGGAGTAGACTTATGTCCCTATAGTTAGAGCATACAGTCTTATCTCCTTTCTTGTGGACCGGGCACAGGATACTCAGGTTCCAATCGTCGGGTACTCGTTCTTACTGCCAGATGGTGCTAACTAGCTGATGAATACACCTTATTAGCGTGTCGCCTCCGGTTTTGAACAGCTCGGCTGGTAAGCAATCGGCTCATGCTGCCTAATTATTCTTCAGCCGATTAATTGCTGTCTTTACCCTGATCTTGGCTGGGCGGTATACATTCTGGGATTTGGTCTGTGGTATCTTCGTCGTCTTCGCTGCTATTGGATACCAACAGTTTTGAAAAATGTTCTTTCCATATCCTAAGCACACTATCTGTATCAGTTACCAAATAACCTTGCTGGTCTCTACAGGAGGGTATGCCTGTACCAAAGCCATCAGTTTGATGCTTGACTCTTTGGTAGAATTTTCGGACTTCATTCTGGTTCCTGTACATCTCGATTTTTTCACACTCCCCCTTTCCCATCTCCCACTTTTACCTGCGGAAAAGACCTTTCTCCTCTCTCCTTTTCTCCCGATATCTCTCGTGCGCTACGCGTTGCTACAGATTGTAAAGTAGCCCTATATGCCGCATTTTCCTCTTCGGTGGCAGCACGACACTCCTGATCATAC
This sequence comes from Musca autumnalis, assembly GCF_047663935.1. Taxonomy (NCBI): domain Eukaryota; kingdom Metazoa; phylum Arthropoda; class Insecta; order Diptera; family Muscidae; genus Musca; species Musca autumnalis. The sequence goes on along the minus strand of NW_027411644.1, from coordinate 123,028,438 downwards.
CATGGATTCCTTGGTGGAGGTCTCTGGTATACAAGTATGGATTTTGCGGCTGTTTGCATGGAGTGGGCAATACTTTGCCATTGCGCTGATATGTTATCGGCATGAGTGCTTTGATTAAGCAATTGGGCTAGTTGAGTGGAATGTGCTGTGGATATTTGTTGTGATTGCAGCTTACCGATGTCTAACTTTCGTGTTGTGTCTGTTCGTACTTTGTTTGCTAAGTTTAACCGGGTGCGTACCTTTGCTGAAACAAGGTAGTGTCTAAGTCTGCTCCTCGGAACAAACGCACATCCAACACGCTCGATGAATGTCTTCCATCTATCACAACGTGATCAATTTGATTTCTTGTTTTCTGATCTGGAAGCAGCCTGGGGCCCTTATGGATGTCGAGATGTTGTTGCCTCATACAATTGTCAAGTGTTTCACTGTGGAGACTGAATTTTCCGACTGTTGGCCCAAAGATATTTTCCTTTCCAATTTTGTCATTAAAATCGCCTAGAATAATTTTAATGTCAGATAACGGACCTATAGCCCTAAATATACATACAGCCATTGCACTATAGGTAATTTGGCCTGTTTTTGAGGAAAAATTAAAAGCGGTGGACTTATGAACTTTTTATAAATTTTTAATGCTTTATATGCAAAAGTAAGCCAAAACAAAGAATTACACAGTAGAATTCGGATAAAGCGAAAATCAGTTATAAGAAACTACTTTTATAACGAACAAAGTTTTGTGTTCCCAAAGAATTTTTCTTTATATTTGTACACTTAAAATTATCACGATTATAACGAACAAAAATTATCACCCCGCGAGTAGAATTTCTTACAATATGTTAGGATTTACAGGCCAGCTTTAACGCACGAACAGATATCGACGAATATAAGCACTGCTTTAAATATTTTAATATATTATATTTAAAAGTAAGCTTTAATAAGAATATTACAGACGAACCCGGTTTTAACTAACGGCGGATATAACGAACACATTTTGTTGTTCCTACCTCCTATTCTTATTTTACCCATTTTGCTCATTCCAACCCAATGAACGCGGTTAAAACCAAAAAAAGGTTATAATGAACTAAAATGTTGATCCGCCATAAAATTTGTATAAACATTGATATGTTTAAAATATTGATTAGCGAAGAGATCTTTATAAATACTATTTTTTTAAAAGGGCCAGATAAACCGCACAATAATGATCCCTAAGTAGAACGTATTACAGATATAATTAACAAAAATGTTGACCACGACACCTCTGTACATTTTTACAACACATGGGGAATATATCTTTAAAGAAAATGTATTTTTAGTTCAAATCGGATGCTTTTTTGTGTTTAATATTTTCTTCACCAAATCAAAAGTTAAAAAAAAAATATTTTTTCTGCAAGGAGGGCAAATCGCACTTCTGAAGATATTCCCGGTGTTAGAATTTCAGACAAAGTTGGACAGTTGTGTAAAAATCTATAATAAAAAACTGTAATTTAGTTTTCTTAGGTTGTATCCTATACAACGATTTTCAGCAGTAACAAACATTTTGAAGAAAATCATATTTTAAAACAGAAAGTACACACTGCCACCATTCCACTGAATATTATATCTATGTTTTTGATTATTACCCAACTCTTACAAATTGAGTTTAAATTCTGCTCTGAGTTTTAATATTTTTATTTTGTTTTCGAAATTTTGATTTTAACTTCGAATTATACCGCGAGTTTTGAATATTTTTGAAACCAAATTGCACATCCATATAATTTGACATGTTCTTTCTTCGAATCAAATTAAAATAGAAGATTAGACTTCTAAAAATAATATGCAAAAAATGGTGGTTAATCCTTTGCTAGAGTACTTACAATTAGTAATAAATTTTAGCAACTCACATGTACTCTTTACTTTAAATTGATCTCAACAAGTAATGATGTCTTATTTATACCATTAATTTAATACAAAAATATTTTGTTATTGTGTTGGTTTTTAACAAAAAACATTTTGATAGTTTCCCAACGAAAAGTGATTCATATAAACACATTCTACAATTACACGTATAAGCTAATAATTAGCATACACATTCATTATTTTCAAGATAATCAACTTTCGTTTATTCTCCTAGTAATGTTGTTTCTTGGGTTGTCTTATGTAATGGAAGAAAATGTGTATTGAAAATTTTCATTTCAAAAACAAAAGCTCTATGTTTAAATTGCGTGAGTGAACAACTTCACACACACCGTCAGCCGTGTGCCCCCAATTGAGCAGCCCTACTTTAATTATTATCAGTTACGATAAATGAAATATACTTCATACACAACTTTACCATTATGGAGCCATTTCGGGTCGATATCGGAATCTTTGGCGGATTTCAACTATATTATTAGACTAAGAATATTTTTCTTACAAATGGGATTTAAAGTTTGAACCCGAAATACGCCCAAAACTGCTCCAAAAAATTCTGACTTATCATAGTAGCCAATGAATACATAACACGTCGATCAGTCTACCACCATGTTGTTATGAAAGATGTTTCAATGTGTCAAAAAATTTATTACAGTCCACAGCATTAATGATAAAATTCCCAGTATTTAAAATGTTGGATAATATTTTTCAGTGAAGCATGGAAATAACAGCAGAAGGATATTTATTCCACAAAGATACTCAACTTTCTGGCGGTGTTTTGGCTCAAGCTTCACGAGAGGTATATTTTGAGAGTCTCGATAATCCGGACATTCGCTAATCCGGACAAGGCGGTAATCAGAACACTAGCATTTTTTTTACATTGCAGTAAACAAAAAATTAAGTTTTTCAGAGTTTTAGGTCCAAATCTCGACTTTCTGGCTAGCCATAGTCGACTCAGTTATACAGCCAGGAAGATATAGATATGGAACTATCTAAATCTGTCGAATGAAGCAACAGTATTTCAAACCTTTCCTCTATAGAAATTGGTTAATTAGCCCTCCGATTAGTGAGAAACTCCCTCAGAGCATGTAGTCTATTCCAACGATATTTTACCTAAAAACGTTTAAAACACTTAAAACGTTTGAATTAATAGTTTAGTTGTTAACCTGATTTAAAGTTGAATGAGGAAACGAGCAGACACCTTGAATATAAATTATTGTCAACGAATTATTAAAAAAAATGTATGGCTCCTTTTATTTTCTTTCCTTGACATTCAAATTCACCGTATTCTCGTATTTATGTCACCAAAAGATTTAAATTCCATTTGGTTTTATTGGCAGTTCTGAAAATCAAATGTAAGGCTAAAATCATAAAAAATCATATTTTTGATAAAACAATATCTCTTTGTAATTTTTGCCTGTTAGGGCGAAGATCATTTTAATGTTAATTTTGATTAACTTTCTCGTTGAAGTTGAGCTTAATGGCAGAAAATTTTATTGCAAGTGAAAAAGGAAAACCGGCGATTCGAACCCACACAACCACCAATTATGTGACTACCCTGTAGGAAGCCTGGGGTCAAGTGGCGACATGTCACCACTTGGTCAACATTTTATCAACAATCCTTGTTTTTACTTTCTTTAATAAAATTTACAATTTAAACAAAAGTGTAGTGTTTGAAATACGTTCATTATCTTATAGTACGTTTGGATTAACGAAATCCACTGAATTTCTAAACTATTATGCCTCTAGCTTCCAAATCTACACAGAATTTCAGAATATACCATATGATCCTTCATGAACTATTAACTCACTACATCCAATATCTCTATTGATTCACTACTTCCAATGTCCCTCAGCAACTACTGACATACTAGTTCCAATGTCATAAGTGACTTGCGAATGACACGTTCATTCAAAATGTTTATAGGAAATTACATGAGTTGTCCGCAGTTTGTCAGTTGTACTGTCGACAGTTTAGTTTTGCAGTTAAAAGGCAGCTAATCAGACATTGCACGATGGGGCCGATGATATGTTTTTGAGGCAAAAAATCACAAGGGCAAGCTAGACCTTCAAAATTTCGTGCAGATGTTTATAATCGGCCTAGAAGCTAATCTGCCAAATTTGGTTGATATCGGTTCATATATAGATATAGGTCTCATATATATGTTCGCCCGATTTGGATGGACCAAACACGAAAATTCTGTCCAATTATGATGATATTTGTAATATGTTGCGGAATTCGGACTGGAAATAAGTTTGCCAAGTTATTTTGAAATCGGTTCAGATTTGGATATAGCTCCTTATATATTGGTCTAGAAATATGTTTGATAAATTATATTGAAATCGGTTCAGATTTGGATATAGGTCCCATATATATTTTCACCCGATTTTAGGTATTTGGTGCAACAAACACGCAAATTCTGTCCAATTTCGATGAAATTTAAAATGTGTGACGAAATTACGTCTAGAACAAGTAAGAAAAGCGTTAAGTTCGGTCGGGCCGAACTTTTTATACCCTCCACCACAAATTTCGGCCATTTCGGTGGATTAATGTAGCCACTACCTTCAAAATACCGAAATTCGGAAGGTACCGTTCTATGGGGGCTATATGATGGCGTGGACCTATACCTACAAATTTGGAAAGTCTGGGAAAGTCTGGGGGAAAGTTTTATACGCCTAAAGAGACTAAATACCAAATTTAAGCCATATCGGTGTGATAATGAGGCTAAAACGTTCAAAATATCGAAAATCGGGAGATATTGTATTATGGGGGCTATATCAACACGTGGACCTATATAAACATTTTATGGTAGAAATATTTCTTAGCCTCTGGAAACACAAAATACAAAGTTACAACCGATTCTTTGGTCAAATGGGTCTAATACATTCAAAATATATTAAAATGACGCGTACTTTATAAGGGGTCTTATGTGGGGACTATACCAAAACGTGGACCTATATAACCCAACTTTGGTAGGAATGTTTTCTGGCTTCTGAAGACACAAAATACCAAATTACAACCAATTCTGTGGTCAAATGGGTCTAATACATTCAAAATATATTAAAATGACGCGTACTTTATATGGGGCCTTATATGGGGGCTATACCAAAACGTGGACCTATATAACCCAACTTTGGTAGGAATATTTTTTGGCCTCTGGAGACACAAAGTACCAAATTACAACCAATTCGGTGGTAAAATGGGCCAAATATCTTAAAAAATCCTTAAAATGACGACGCGTCACGCGTCATTTTGTATGGGGGCTATACGAAAGCGTGGACCTACATAGCCCGCTTTCAATACCAAAAGTCCTACGTAAATATAACATATTTTCCCAAAATTTCATCAACCTACGTCAATCCGTTCGGACGCTAGAGTGATTTCCACAGACGGACAGACAGACAGACGGACAGACGGACGGACATGACTATATCGATGTAGAATTGCACGCTGATCAAGAATATATATACTTTGTGGGGTCTACAATGATTATTTCGAGTAGTTACAAACGTAGTGACAAACTTAATATACCCCCATCCTATGGTGGAGGGTATAAAAAAAGTATGCCAAATTATATCGAAATCGGTTCAGATTTGGATATAGCTCCCATATATATTTTCACCCGATTTTATGTATTTCGTGCAGCAATCACGCTATATATGTCCAATTGTGATGAAATTTAAAGTGTGTGACGGAATTTGGTCTAGAAAACATTATTGAGATATCATATTGAAATCGGTTCAGATTTGGATATATCGTTCATAAATTTTCTCTGTCGAAGTTCATTGTTTTCTCAATTTAGTTGGTTGATACCGAACTTCCTTGAGAACATAGTTTTAATATTTTCTTTTGACAAATTGGCCGAAACAGAGGCGGCATGAATCAAGGGTTTGGTACTGTTGCCGTGTTCATAGCAGACTTCCGAAGCAAGTTTTCTTCCTTCACTATAATCCACATTAGGGCGCCCTCTCTTCTTTTTATCATTACCTTGTTCTAGCGTAAATACTGTGTCGCTAGCTTACCATAAGCTTTCAAATTGTAATACACGACTTTTTGAACTCCAATTTTTTATCCATTTTTGGTTAAGGCGTGCACAAATATTATAAATTTGCTTTTTAACTTCCGTCATGAAGTTGTCTTTGACACCTCGATTAAATTTTGCAGAAATCCATTCTATAAGGAGTTTAGGTTTTCGCTGATTTTCCAACCAAAAATTAAAAATATCCAAGTTTTTAAGTTTTACGAAACCTGGAAGTTGATAATTTTTTTATTCGCAAGTATACAAAAATTCTTTTCAAAATCTGTTAGCCGACATTGTCACCTTTCACCAGATACATATTTTTACGAGAAAGCACCCTGAAGTCGAAAGTTATACTCCAAAGAACACATGGACGATACCGCAGACTACATCAAAACCATCACTTACTGACACAACAAATTATTGACCACATCTAATATTACATTTACACTTTTAATAATAATCTTAATTTACATACCATTACCCGTATTTTCCATTTTTACCTAAAAACGTTTAAAACACTTAAAACGTTTGAATTAATAGTTTAGTTGTTAACCTGATTTAAAGTTGAATGAGGAAACGAGCAGACACCTTGAATATAAATTATTGTCAACGAATTATTAAAAAAAATGTATGGCTCCTTTTATTTTCTTTCCTTGACATTCAAATTCACCGTATTCTCGTATTTATGTCACCAAAAGATTTAAATTCCATTTGGTTTTATTGGCAGTTCTGAAAATCAAATGTAAGGCTAAAATCATAAAAAATCATATTTTTGATAAAACAATATCTCTTTGTAATTTTTGCCTGTTAGGGCGAAGATCATTTTAATGTTAATTTTGATTAACTTTCTCGTTGAAGTTGAGCTTAATGGCAGAAAATTTTATTGCAAGTGAAAAAGGAAAACCGGCGATTCGAACCCACACAACCACCAATTATGTGACTACCCTGTAGGAAGCCTGGGGTCAAGTGGCGACATGTCACCACTTGGTCAACATTTTATCAACAATCTTTGTTTTTACTTTCTTTAATACAATTTACAATTTAAACAAAAGTGTAGTGTTTGAAATACGTTCATTATCTTATAGTACGTTTGGATTAACGAAATCCACTGAATTTCTAAACTATTATGCCTCTAGCTTCCAAATCTACACAGAATTTCAGAATATACCATATGATCCTTCATGAACTATTAACTCACTACATCCAATATCTCTATTGATTCACTACTTCCAATGTCCCTCAGCAACTACTGACATACTAGTTCCAATGTCATAAGTGACTTGCGAATGACACGTTCATTCAAAATGTTTATAGGAAATTACATGAGTTGTCCGCAGTTTGTCAGTTGTACTGTCGACAGTTTAGTTTTGCAGTTAAAAGGCAGCTAATCAGACATTGCACGATGGGGCCGATGATATGTTTTTGAGGCAAAAAATCACAAGGGCAAGCTAGACCTTCAAAATTTCGTGCAGATGTTTATAATCGGCCTAGAAGCTAATCTGCCAAATTTGGTTGATATCGGTTCATATATAGATATAGGTCTCATATATATGTTCGCCCGATTTGGATGGACCAAACACGAAAATTCTGTCCAATTATGATGATATTTGTAATATGTTGCGGAATTCGGACTGGAAATAAGTTTGCCAAGTTATTTTGAAATCGGTTCAGATTTGGATATAGCTCCTTATATATTGGTCTAGAAATATGTTTGATAAATTATATTGAAATCGGTTCAGATTTGGATATAGGTCCCATATATATTTTCACCCGATTTTAGGTATTTGGTGCAACAAACACGCAAATTCTGTCCAATTTCGATGAAATTTAAAATGTGTGACGAAATTACGTCTAGAACAAGTAAGAAAAGCGTTAAGTTCGGTCGGGCCGAACTTTTTATACCCTCCACCACAAATTTCGGCCATTTCGGTGGATTAATGTAGCCACTACCTTCAAAATACCGAAATTCGGAAGGTACCGTTCTATGGGGGCTATATGATGGCGTGGACCTATACCTACAAATTTGGAAAGTCTGGGAAAGTCTGGGGGAAAGTTTTATACGCCTAAAGAGACTAAATACCAAATTTAAGCCATATCGGTGTGATAATGAGGCTAAAACGTTCAAAATATCGAAAATCGGGAGATATTGTATTATGGGGGCTATATCAACACGTGGACCTATATAAACATTTTATGGTAGAAATATTTCTTAGCCTCTGGAAACACAAAATACAAAGTTACAACCGATTCTTTGGTCAAATGGGTCTAATACATTCAAAATATATTAAAATGACGCGTACTTTATAAGGGGTCTTATGTGGGGACTATACCAAAACGTGGACCTATATAACCCAACTTTGGTAGGAATGTTTTCTGGCTTCTGAAGACACAAAATACCAAATTACAACCAATTCTGTGGTCAAATGGGTCTAATACATTCAAAATATATTAAAATGACGCGTACTTTGTATGGGGCCTTATATGGGGGCTATACCAAAACGTGGACCTATATAACCCAACTTTGGTAGGAATATTTTTTGGCCTCTGGAGACACAAAGTACCAAATTACAACCAATTCGGTGGTAAAATGGGCCAAATATCTTAAAAAATCCTTAAAATGACGACGCGTCACGCGTCATTTTGTATGGGGGCTATACGAAAGCGTGGACCTACATAGCCCGCTTTCAATACCAAAAGTCCTACGTAAATATAACATATTTTCCCAAAATTTCATCAACCTACGTCAATCCGTTCGGACGCTAGAGTGATTTCCACAGACGGACAGACAGACAGACGGACAGACGGACGGACATGACTATATCGATGTAGAATTGCACGCTGATCAAAAATATATATATACTTTGTGGGGTCTACAATGATTATTTCGAGTAGTTACAAACGTAGTGACAAACTTAATATACCCCCATCCTATGGTGGAGGGTATAAAAAAAGTATGCCAAATTATATCGAAATCGGTTCAGATTTGGATATAGCTCCCATATATATTTTCACCCGATTTTATGTATTTCGTGCAGCAATCACGCTATATATGTCCAATTGTGATGAAATTTAAAGTGTGTGACGGAATTTGGTCTAGAAAACATTATTGAGATATCATATTGAAATCGGTTCAGATTTGGATATATCGTTCATAAATTTTCTCTGTCGAAGTTCATTGTTTTCTCAATTTAGTTGGTTGATACCGAACTTCCTTGAGAACATAGTTTTAATATTTTCTTTTGACAAATTGGCCGAAACAGAGGCGGCATGAATCAAGGGTTTGGTACTGTTGCCGTGTTCATAGCAGACTTCCGAAGCAAGTTTTCTTCCTTCACTATAATCCACATTAGGGCGCCCTCTCTTCTTTTTATCATTACCTTGTTCTAGCGTAAATACTGTGTCGCTAGCTTACCATAAGCTTTCAAATTGTAATACACGACTTTTTGAACTCCAATTTTTTATCCATTTTTGGTTAAGGCGTGCACAAATATTATAAATTTGCTTTTTAACTTCCGTCATGAAGTTGTCTTTGACACCTCGATTAAATTTTGCAGAAATCCATTCTATAAGGAGTTTAGGTTTTCGCTGATTTTCCAACCAAAAATTAAAAATATCCAAGTTTTTAAGTTTTACGAAACCTGGAAGTTGATAATTTTTTTATTCGCAAGTATACAAAAATTCTTTTCAAAATCTGTTAGCCGACATTGTCACCTTTCACCAGATACATATTTTTACGAGAAAGCACCCTGAAGTCGAAAGTTATACTCCAAAGAACACATGGACGATACCACAGACTACATCAAAACCATCACTTACTGACACAACAAATTATTGACCACATCTAATATTACATTTACACTTTTAATAATAATCTTAATTTACATACCATTACCCGTATTTTCCATTTTTAAAAAATAGATAATATCAACAGATCAGGTTTTAGCGCCAAAATACTTAAATTGTTTAATTACGACTGAATGTCAGAAATAAACGGAATCATAATTATGACATCTTTGACAGCTTGGCATGTCGCCGTGGCTCGTTGCCAGATTGTAATTTTTTGGTTTTGGAGGTTTGAAAGTGTTAAGAATATAATTCCGTTATTATTTGATTTCAATCGCTGACTTGAAAAAATGACTTTTTGCCTCAAAAACCTGCCATTGGCCCCATCGTGCATTGTAACGACGAAAGTCGCTACGCTCGTTTTCGTCTACACCCTTTGTCTATGTTATGTTTATTTCCAAACTGATTTAACCACACCTCACATTTGTTTACTAAAGTAGTTCAAGTGTTAACCGTTAAGTTTACTGATCGGTCTGGTAATAGTTGACACCTATCATCATGTTGACACCTACAACAAATGCCACGCGGTTTTCCTATAAATGGGCTGAAAGAATTACAAGAGGGATCAGTCAGTGTTCAAAGGAAGTCGAGTTAACAAGTGCGCGAATTCAATCGAGTCAAGTTAAACAGTTAAAGATAACCAGGTGAGTCAGAGTGGAGATATTCAATTTCTTGTCCAACTCTTGGGTCTTTTCCTGGCGTATTCTTGCTAGATTCCTTGAAGTGTTCGAAACTCTTGGAACCCCCCTTCGCGTATCCTTGTCCGGATTCTTTGAAGTGTTCGCAACTTCTGGGTCCTCCCTTTCGCGCACACTTTCCCAGATTAGCCAATCTGTTAGGAGAACTTATCCAGGTCTCCCGTGGAGTCTACAGAAACCTTGTCCAGGTCTCCCCACCCTCATTCATACTCGGAGAACTTACCCAGGTCTCCCACTTAGCCCATCTATTCACGTGAACTTATCCAGAGGAGGACGGCGAACTTATCCAGGTCGCCCAGGAGGCCGATACAGACGGAGAACTTATCCCATATCCGGAATCTACTCGGGTCTCCCATCGAGACTGGACTGCCAACGACGAGCCGATAGGTGAACTTAACCAGGTCACCCCGAACGAGCGACCGGAACCCGGCCTTTTGTATATACCTAATAACTTATACCGGTGTACTTCTTAAAAGAAAACCCGACAATAAAACAAAGTGTTGATTAAAAACCGACAAGAAACCCGTGTTATCATCTCTCTCTTTCCACTTACAGCGAGCTATCCCAGCAACCGCAGGGAAGTTGTAGTTACAACATATCGGCTCAAATGCAATGCGTTTTTACAGTGACGAAAGTCTATTTGTTCGTTAATTCTGTATGACTTTCATGACGAACGTCCTTTAGCGCAGCTTCTGGAAGTTATGAGTTTGGCTTTCAACGCTAACATGTCGTGGTAACATCTTCATAGTATTTTCGAGGACGTGGGTTCAAATCCCAGCTGGGTTCAGACGAACTTTTTTATTTTAAATGTTCACACCGCCGACACCGCCGGATTATCGAGATTATCTCTATATATATAAATGAGCTTGGTGATAAGTGATTGACTGACTGACTGACTGACTGACTCATCATCAACGCCCAGCCAAAACGGCTAAAGCTAGGAGCTTGAAATTTTACCAGTGGGTCACTGTTGATGCAAATGTGCGAGATAAGGCCGGGTTTTAGAAAATTCGTCCTGGAACCACAAAAAATAACAACAACAAAAATCCTTATTTTTCATTATTATTACGTACTTATGCACTTAGTTGGCCCTCTGCAAGACATGTGTCAAATTAACAATGCTATAACTTCATGATACCGTAAACGATCACACATAATTTCAAATTTTGTAGTTTACTTCTAGGCGCACTTATTTTACCGTAAACCACTAAATAATAGAAAGACAAGACATTTGTTATCTTCCATTGCAACAGATGTCGTGAATACTAAATGTTTGCAAATCAATGAAAGTGCAATAAAATTGTGCATACTACCACTATTTATTTGCAATTAAGAATTTTATCGTATATGGAGATGTACAGTCATAACTATTCAATTTCAAAATCTGTAATTTGAAGAAATCGATAACTAATTAATGAAATCAATAATAGGCCCCAGGAATATAGGAATTTGGTATGGAAATCAAGGTTGGGAAGTGGTGCTTCTAAAAGGAAATGGTTTGGAAAATTACCAATCATGTGTACGAAAAGTATTAAATGGTACTAAATTTAGTACAATTTAGATTTGGGTGAACGTAAAGAGCTGGAAACCTGAAATTTGGAATTAAGGTTACTGTTGTAGTGTAGGATTGAGATATGAGGGTAGTTTTGGAAATTCGTGCTTATGTGTATGAAAAGTACTAAATGGTACTAAATTTGATACAATGGGGATTTGGGTGAACGGATAATAGCTGGAATCTCGATATTTGGAATTGAGATTACAGGTGGGGTGTAGAATTGAGGTAGTTTTGAAAATTCGTACTTATGGGTACGAAAAGTACTAAATGGTACTAAATTTAGTACAATTTGGATTTGAATGAACGGATAGAGCTGGAAACCTGAAATTTGGAATTAATATTACTGTTGAAGTGTAGGATTGAGATATGAGGGTAGTTTTGGAAATTAGTACTTATGTGTACGAAAAGTACTAAATCGTACTAAATTTGGTACAATAGGGATTTGGGTGAACGGATAGAGCTGGAATCCTGATATTTGGAATTGAGATTACTGTTGGAGTGTAGGATTGAAGAACTTTTGGAAATTCGTACTTATGTGTATGAAAAGTACTAAATGGTACTAAATTTGATACAATGGGGATTTGGGTGAACGGATAAAAGCCGGAATCTCGAAATTTGGAATTGAGATTACTGGTGGGGTGTAGGATTGAGGTAGTTTTGAAAATTCGTACTTATGGGTACGAAAAGTACTAAATGGTACTAAATTTAGTGCAATTTGGATTTGGGTGATCGTATGTATGTAGCTGGAAACCTGAAATTTGGAATTAAGATTACTGTGAAGTGTAGGACTGAGATATGAGGGTGGTTTTGGAAATTCGTACTTATGTGTTCGAAAAGTACTAAATTTGGTACAATAGGGATTCGAGTGAACGGACAGAGCTGGAATCCTGCAATTTGAAATTGAGATTATTGTTGGAGCATAGGATTGGGGAAATTTTGGAAATTCGTATTTATGTGTACGAATAGTACTAAATGGTACTAAATTTAGTACAATTTAGATTTGGGTGAAAGGAAAGAGCTGGAAACCTGAAATTTGGAATTAATATTACTGTTGAAGTGTAGGATTGAGATATGAGGGTGGTTTTGGAAAGTACTAAATGGAACTAAATCTATATATATAAATGAGCTTGGTGATAAGTGATTGACTGACTGACTGACTGACTGACTCATCATCAACGCCCAGCCAAAACGGCTAAAGCTAGGAGCTTGAAATTTTACCAGTGGGTCACTGTTGATGCAAATGTGCGAGATAAGGCCGGGTTTTAGAAAATTCGTCCTGCAACCACAAAAAATAACAACAACAAAAATCCTTATTTTTCATTACTATTACGTACTTATTCACTTAGTTGGCCCTCTGCAAGACATGTGTGAAATTAACAATGCAATAAATTCTTGATATCGTAAGAGATCACACATAATTTCAAATATTGTAGTTTACTTCTAGGCGCACTTATTTTATCGTAAACCACTAAATAATAGAAAGACAAGACATTTGTTATCTTCCATTGCAACAGATGTCGCAGTTGGTGATAATGGTGTATAAACATCAATTACGCAAATGAACAAATGAGTTGCTGTTGAAGACAACATTAGGGGAATATATTCAGAAATCGGCCAGAAATAACAACAACTAAAAACTGTATGGACCTGACTTTTTGGTAATAACTAAATGTTTGCAAATCAATGAAAGTGCAATAGAATTGTGCATATTACCACGATTTATTTGCAATTAAGAATTTTATCGTACATGGAGATGTACAGTTATAACTATTCAATTTCAAAATCTGTAATTTGAAGAAATCGCTAAATAATTAATGAAACCAATAATAGGCCCCAGGAATATAGGAATATAGGAATTTGGTATGGAAATCAAGGTTGGGAAGTGGTGCTTCTAAAAGGAAATGGTTTGGAAAATTACCAATCATGTGTACGAAAAGTACTAAATTTAGTACAATTTAGATTTGGGTGAACGTAAAGAGCTGGAAACCTGAAATTTGGAATTAAGGTTACTGTTGTAGTGTAGGATTGAGATATGAGGGTAGTTTTGGAAATTCGTGCTTATGTGTACGAAAAGTACTAAATAGTACTAAATTTGGTACAATAGGGATTTGGGTGAACGGATAGAGCTGGAATCCTGATATTTGGAATTGAGATTACTTTTGGAGTGTAGGATTGAAGAACTTTTGGAAATTCGTACTTATGTGTATGAAAAGTACTAAATGGTACTAAATTTGATACAATGGGGATTTGGGTGAACGGATAATAGCTGGAATCTCGAAATTTGGAATTGAGATTACTGGTGGGGTGTAGGATTGAGGTAGTTTTGAAAATTCGTACTTATGGGTACGAAAAGTACTAAATGGTGCTAAATTTAGTACAATTTGGATTTGAATGAACGGATAGAGTTGGAAACCTGAAATTTGGAATTAATATTACTGTTGAAGTGTAGGATTGAGATATGAAGGTGGTTTTGGAAATTAGTACTTATGTGTACGGAAAGTACTAAATGGAACTAAATTTTGTATAATGGGGATTTGGGTGAACGGATAGCGCTGGAATCTCTAAATTTGGAACTGAGATTACTGGTGGAGTTTAATATTGTGGAAGTTTTGGAAATTCGTAGGGTACGAAAAATACTAAATAGCACTAAATTTGGTACAGTTTCGATTTGGGTGAACGGATAGGGCTTGATTCCTCAAATTTGGACTGAGGATCACTGATGAAGAGTAAGAAAGATGCACCAAAGGGTTTTTGGAAACTTGAGTGTACGAAAAGTAATAATTGGTACTAAATTTAGTACAATTTGGATTTGAGTGAACGGATAGAGCTGGATTCCCGAAATTTGGAATTGATATTACTGTTGGAGTGTAGGACTGGGGAAGTTTTGGAAATTCTTACTTTTGTGAATGAAAAGTACTAAATGGTACTAAATTTGGGACAATGGGGATTTAAGTGAACGGATATAGTTGGAATCTCGAAATTTGGAATTGAGATTACTGGTGGGGTGTAGAATTGAGGTAGTTTTGAAAATTCGTACTTATGGGTACGAAAAGTACTAAATGGTACTAAATTTAGTACAATTTGGATTTGGGTGAACGTATGTATGTAGGTGGAAACCTGAAATTTGGAATTAAGATTACTGTGAAGTGTAGCACAGAAATATGAGGTTGGTTTTGGAAATTCGTACTTATGTGTTCGAAAAGTACTAAATTTGGTACAATAGGGATTCGAGTGAACGGACAGAGCTGGAATCCTGAAATTTGAAATTGAGATTACTGTTGGATCATAGGATTGGGGAAATTTTGGAAATTCGTATTTATGTGTACGAAAAGTACTAAATGGTACTAAATTTATTACAATTTGGATTTGGGTGAACGGATAGAACTGGAATCCTGAATTTTAAGTATCAAGGTTGGGAAATGGCGTTGAAATAAGGAAATGGTTTTGGAAGTTCGTATTTATGATTACGAGCAGTACTAAATTTGGATTTGGGTGAACGGATAAAGCTGGAATCCTAAAGTTTTGAATTAAGATTACTGTAGGGGTGTAGGATTGAGATAGTTTTAGAAATTCGTACCTTTGAGTACGAAAAGTACTAAATGGTACTAAATTTGGTACAATTTGGATTTGGATGAACGGATAAAGCTGGAATTCTGAAATTTGGAACTAAGATTACTGTCGGACAGTAGAATTGAGGTAGTTTTGGAAATTCGTACTTATGGGTACAGAAAGCACTATATTCGGTACAATTTGAATTTTAGTAAACGGATAGTGTTGGAATTAGGAATTAAGATTACTGTAGGAGTGTAGTATTGAGGAAATTTTTAAAAGTCGTACGTGTGCGTACGAGAAGTACTAAATGGTACTAAATATGGTACAATGTGGATTGGGGTGAACGGGTAGAGCTGGAATCCTGAAATTTTTGTTTGGGAAAGAAATGGTACTAAATTTGATACAATTTGGATTCGGGTGAATTAATAGAGCTGGAATCCTGAAATTTGGAATTACGATTACAGTCGAAGAGTAGGATTCAGGTTGTTTTGAAAAAGCAAACTTATGGTTACGAAAAGCACTAAATGGTACTAAATTTAGTACAATTTGTATGTAGGTGAACGGATAGCGGTGGAATCCTGCAATTTGAAAGTATGATTATTGTAGCCCTGTTGCGTTGAAGAAGTTTTGAAAATTGGTACGAAAATTCTAAATTGTTCTAAATTTAGTAAAATTTTAATTTGGTTTAACGGATAGAGTTTGAATCCTGAAATTTGGAAGTAAGATTACTACTAAAGTGAAGGATTGAGGTAGTTTTGGAAAATCTTTCTTATGGGTACGAAGAGTTCGACTTGATACTAAGTTTGGTACAATTTGGAATTGGACGAACGGATACAGCTGGAATCTTGAGATTTGGAATTACTGTAATTATTATGGAATTTACTGTAATTATTTTGTATTAATGTCCGTGTATGGCTGAGATATGTCGTCGAAATACGTACCATAAGTATACGAAAATTACTTAATGGTACTCAATTTGTTTTTGGGTGTAGGGACAGTGCTGGAATTTTTATTTTTTGGAGTTAGGGTGTGTATTGGTGTGCAACGTTGATCTCGCTGTTAATGTGTAAGGGTGAGATACGGCTGATCTTTTTTAAAAACGAACTTAAGGGGTACGTACAGTACTAAGATAAAAATAAATATTGATTAAAATTGCTATTAGTGCGACCAAATTTTCAGTGTTTGTCATTTCCATATTATATATTGTTTATTTGTTTTTTTATATCCTTTCCGCATACGAAGTAGCGGGCATTTTGCTAGTACTGTATATATTTATCTGTCCACAATATGCTCTGCTATAATGATTGGGATGGGTAAATTATTTGTTATTGAAGATCTTATGGGCTTTCTTTGTAGATATGCGTTATGAACCCATTGGAATAGCAAAATATGACTTCAAATAATTATGACTTCAATTAACTTGCCCAGAAGAGTGGGACTTTTGTGCAAAAGTAGGAGAGCAACGTCTGTAATTTCATTTTCTGCATACATGGTGCATATTGACATCGTTATCAGCATTTTGATCATTATTCGTTAAAAATAAACAGATAACTGCGGTAGTATCTGATAATTGGTAATATTTATTACCTAAACTGTCATTTAATATTTCGTTACAACGTTTGACACCAATATTCTCTATATTAATTTCAAATTCCTTCCAAAGTCGAAAATTACAGCATTTTTTTAATTGCTTACGTTTTAGATCAAATTCGTGAACATACCTATGTTACTTGATATGGGCGTAATGGCCGAAAATAGACAATACAATAAGAAAATGCAAAACACCCCACAAAAATATGCGGAAATAGCCGAGTTTATGCCAATTTTTGCAAAAATTTTTTTGCCGTTCAAAAGTACAGTTGCAACAAGTGGGTTAAAAGCCACTCACTGACAACATTAAACATTAATATAATGCAAGTTTTTCATATGCAATTATCGTTATTAGTCGGGATTTACAAGAGCATCGGAGTTTTTATACCCTACACCACTATGTGGGGGAATATATGAATGTCTCGATTTGTCTATGTGTGTCCGTTTGTCCATCTAAACCTTGTAATTACGCTGCAGACCACAACTTTGATAGGTTATCACGAAATTTTGTATGCTGAGGGGGGTCCCAGAGAGAAAGAAGATTTTGGTTATGGTCAAATAATATTCAGGGGTCGGAATCAGCGTACGTAAAAATACTTTATGAAACATTTCCAATGGTTTCGTTTCGTATTTGCCATAGGAACAATTAAAAACGAAACATAACCCACGTTGACCAATCTCGCTGTTTAGTTTCGTTTACATACATCCGTGAGTGCGAACAAAACGAATAGCGAAAAGTTCTCAATTCCACAACAACAGATAGAAACGTAAAATTTGAAAACACATGAATGATTCGTTTGGTGGTTGCAAAACATTAACCACCGTAGAATGTTCCAAGTACGTTGGTGTTAGCTTGTAGGGTTGTTAACAATCAAATATTTGTGTCATTGATCATTTCGCAAAGCAAATGTTTGCCAAAAATTCTTTTTGTTTCGGTGGTGAATGAAACAACTCGGCACAGCATGGCCGAAGTACATTTCAGGAATCGTACGGTTTTCGTCTTTAGAATAGAAAAGTTTGTGGTTTTCTTTTGTTTTTAGAGCGAAACGTTTCAGAGAAACTGAAAAGTTCGTGACTTTCTGTGATTGGTACGGGAATCGTTTTGTTTGTTTGCGTTCATTGGTCGGAACAGACAAAAAACTTACGTAGAGAAAAAATGTATTCCTAAAGAAGAGGCTGGAAGTAGAAAATTTTACCTTTACTAGGATGAAAAGTAGGTTGGCGTAGGTTGACAAAAAACGGAGATATTGGAGATTAGATGCAATAATAGGAAATCCAAAACCATTTTCTATTTTTTGAATTTGAATTAAAATGACGGATATATTTAGCGTTGGTTGGGGTTATTTTAACATAAGTGACCGATATTAAAGAGGCCTTCTGTGCTTTAAATTGGTCCCAATTGCGTTACCAAATATACTACAAATATACCAAAAGACGCTGAGCTATCCAAATTTCCACTTTCTGGAATTTTATTTCCATGGGGTATATCTCAGCTTCTGTTGGACAATATGTCCAATCGGCAAAATTTCAAGCTTCTACGTTAAAATATAACGATCCTATTCAAGAAAAGGCATTTCGGAAAATGGGATAACATTGCAGATTTTGTTGTTATGACGGATCCCAAAACCAAGCGTTTCAGCTGTTTTGGTTGCATTACTTAATATCCCATATACTCGCCTCCATAAGATTAATATTCCATAAAACAGGTTTTCATTTTATAACGTTCTTTGTTTCTCCTGTAAAATTATTATTTTGTTAGTTACCACTTTTGGCATTTATGGTAACGATAAGCTTCTATTTTGTGAATTATAAACATGTAACCTGCTAATCAAGAATACCAGCAAGTAGGTTGTCAAATATAAAATACTAGCTAAACCCGGTGCGCTTCGCTAAATACTTTAATGCATAAATATAGCAGATATGAAGGCATTCTCTACACATTCAGTGCCGTGTATGGAGCTTATGTTATGGTATTTTTGTATGGTGCAGGTAGTAAGACTCCTGCTAAATCCTTTCCTACTATAACTACACCTAAGTGGGTGACATTTGCAAATGTCAGATCGTCAAAATAAATGTCCCCTTTAAAGAAGAGAATTAAATTAGGAATAACGTTAAGATTGAGAACGTTTTTCCAAGGGCATATTTCAAGCTGTTGTGACACCTTAAATTACTATTAGGGTAACTCCCACTTGCATTGACAATTTTTAATCCAATAATAATGAGGATAAGGACATGTCTTAAGTAAATATAGGTAACTTTTTCCCCTTCGCCCATCCCACCTAAAAAGTCTCTCAGATATATGATATTTAATAATTTTAGCCTTGATTTTTTCCAACTAAAAGTACACGCATACTATAATGATGACTTCTACTGACTTCAAAGACACTTCCATAAATAATGAATCAGGGATTCAATATTTTGTTATTATTCCTTATCTCTACTCATGTGATGTTTTTTAACAAAAGGATGCCCTGAAATTTGAACTGTTTTCAAAATATTTTTTCGAACATTTTCTAGTCCAAATTCTGCACACAATTTACAAATCTCAACCGATTTCAATATAATTAATATATAGTCGCAATTCCTTCACACTTAAAAACTTCATTGAAATTGGACATTCATAGCGTGTTTGGTGCATCAGATACCTCAAATCGGCAAAAATTCTATATGGGAGCTACATCCAAATCTGGACCGGTTTCGATACATTTTGGCACATTTATTTGTAGGCAAAATTCCGTAACAAATTCCAAAAATTATTGCAATCGGGCATATATTGCATGTTTGGTGCGTCAAATAGATAAAAAGACTTATATTCAATAAAATATAGCTTTTTTAAGAACGACTTTTTGCCGTAATGAAAGAAATAACTGCTTTTTTACACCGCTATGTGGTATTTTCGATATTTGTACAATATAGAAAAAATGTATGACCCTAATTCACATATTTTTAATCTGCATAAAATGCCAATTCGATGTCCCTCAGTCTGCCCGTCTATAGAAAAGTAGACAAAGCTCTCAACATTGTTGATGAAGTTTTTAATGAAAATTATACAGCTCCTAAGACTCTGGACGGGTCTGCAAGAGGAACGAAGTCTTTTGAAAGCCGCCAGAAACCGAAGGCTTTCGATAATTGAATAAAAATGTGTTAAAATAATTTTAACAATTAGTTAAGTTAATTCTAGTAACACGAAATTGTAATTGTATAATCGGGAACATCCGAATACAAATTGACAGATGAAGAAGAAGAGGTAATTTTGTTATTGGAGATGATTTTATCGGTCGTTGTTTTAAAATAGACTCAATAGAACAATACCATATTTTCGATATTTTGAAGGTTCGGAAATTAGATGTATACCACTATGTTGTAGAAAATTGTATGTATAGACCCATAGTGTCCGTAAAACAATACCTACATATTTTCGATATTTTATTGGTGTTAGGCACATTGTACAATAAAAGCGTGTGCAATTTTTATCTTGGTCTTCGTTCGAGGAACAAACATTTCTTGCCGAAAATATTCGGCGAAGCTCCACCATTGATTGCGGTAATTTCGAATTTTCAGACTCGTGGTTCCGGAATATGAACACAACCGCATAAAATATGTTTTGTCGTTACTTACGGTTACAAAACTAACATCGGAATGTACTTGCTTTCCCAAATAATAAAGAAACAAAAAAAATTAAACTTGAATATAAACATTGAAATATGATAGAACATGTAGCAACCACATAATAAGCTTTTGTCGTTACCTACGGTCCCAAATTAACACCGAAATATATTTACTTTCGGAAATGTAGGTATTTTCTTACTAAACCAATAATAATAATAATTGCCTAAATCAAAACCACTAAAAATTTTTGACAATTTGTATGTTTTTAATTTCCTTTAAACGAAAATTAAATTCAATGCAATTAATTCAAATATTGATAAAACTAAAACATAAAATGTCACAATTTGTGCATATTAGGAAAAGTCAGAAGTTTTTAATATTCCATTTGAGAAAAATTAAAAAAATTTGTTGACGCTACATGAACGATTTTTGGTACATGGAATGACCAAAAATTCCCATTCTCAAATCTGTTCGAGATACTAATTTTGGATATTGCGCGCAAAAGTTATGGCGGTTACAATTGTGATTATTAGAAAAAATCTTATAAAAACGCTATTCATTATATCGAGAAACATTGTTAATTTATGGCTTCCTACATACTATATGTTTACTGAGGTCCCATAACTTTAGTAAAAAAGTTTTAAATTTTCGCGGAAATTAGGAAATAATTCAAAACATTGGTAGTTTGCAACTTGTTTTAATAAAATTCAAGCTGTTTATACATCCGAAAAACAACAAGTTTGTAGAATAATGTTGACTCGTCAGCATTATATACGTTGTCAGCTGAATATTCTGCAAGGTATTTTGGGAAAATTTTGTCTAGCCACTCTTTAGCTTCTCCGGTATCAACGGAACTTTTTCACCATGAATGTTTTTGCAAAGAATATTCTCTCGCTTCTTCCACCGTTCGAACCAACCATTCGATGGTTTAAAAACCACATTGAACTATTTTGCAAAATCATTTGCTTTCTCCAGTTATTGTGGCCTGTTTTGATGGCATATCTTTAAACCAAATTAGTAAAGCATCTTCAACATTTTTAAGCAATCCTGCCTTTGCCTTTTCATCAAAACATTTCTGTTTTGATCCATTACATTAGCGATACTTTGCTTATTTCTTACACCTCGACTTACAGTCGCGGCACTACACTTATAAAGTTCATACATTTCTCTACTGGGACCACCTGATTTCAGTTTTTCTATAATTATAGCAAGTTATAGTTACTGGACATGTCTGATTTCTTTGAAATAATTTGAATAAAACGTTCTTTTAATTTTTTTGCTTATTTTGTTTTTGTTTCAATTATCCAAGTAAAAAGGAATTAGAAGGATCAAGTTATCTAAATGTGAATAATTAATTACATGTTCTGGCATTATCACATCTTCTAATGAATTTGAGCAGTTGTTATTATGTAAACTAGATGGCATTATCGAGTTATTGAAAAATAGATGGCAATATTTATTTTTTCAGTAAAGCGGAGTAGTTTCAATAGAAATTGCAATAATTTACTTCAAAGATAATTTCAGTTGAAAAACAGATGGCAATATTTATTTTTTCAGTAAAGCGGAGTAGTTTCAATAGAAATTGTAATAATTGACTTCAAAGATATTGACTTCCGATATTTTTAGTTATGCGGAGTTTCAGTAATGCGGAGTAAAATGTGAGAAATTGACCTAAAAATGTAATGGTGCAGGAACCCAATTCCAGTTATCCGATATTTTCCAGTAAAGCGACTTTCAGCAAAGCGGTACCGACTGTAATTATTTTGGTTTATTTAGCCTTAAGGTATCTGCTACACGCAGAGAAAAAAATATTTTTCGCTTTTGTTGGAACAAAAATATATGTTTTGGTTCCAAAAATGTATTTGTTTTGTTCAAACATTGTAATCCAAATCCAAAAATACCATCTTTTGTTCCAAACATAGAAAACAAAAACAACTTTCGAATTTCCGCAATATTGTTAAAATCGTTAACAATACCGATTGTAGGAACTATCATAATCTAATTTTGTTTACAAAAAGTATTGTCAATACAGAAAACTAGCCCAGCAATTTTTGATTTGAGTGCATATACTTCTCATATAAACTTTTCGCATAACTTGGATATAAATGTCGCGTATAATATTGCAATCATTGATGAACACAATACATGGTTTGCTGCATTGGCTGACAACAAAGACAAACAAAAAGCGGAGTTTCATAATTAAACACCATAACAAACATGAAAAGGAAAGAAGAGTGAAACAAAATAGAAACAAATAAAAACAAGAGTCTCACAAGTACATACACACAAAAACAAAGGTAAAGGCAGCATGTCATACAAACACACCACAACTCACCAAAATTGTTTTTTCAACACGGCATCGAATAGCGAGAGAAGAGAAACAAATTTTCGAAGAAAAGAGAGAAATATTGTTCAGTTGACACAAACTATTTTTGGATTTACAATACTACATGAGGAATCCAACAATATGTTAACAATACATATTTTGCTCTTGGAATATTGTTGGATCAAACATATTTTTTTCTCTGCGTGTATTAAAAGCCAAGGTTGCGAATAATTTTAATATCTCCTTAATATAAATGTTGATCTGTGAAAAGCTTGTATACGGGGGTAGTGGGGTAGAGTATTTTAGTATATTAGAGCTTTTCGAAAATCGAATGGAAAATAATAATGCGCTACCCTTTATGATGTGCTAAATTATTTTTGCGCCATAATTTATATGTTTTACTGTTGAACACTGTAATGCTCCACAAATTATATATTTATACTAACATGATCCACTGTGAATACACTTACGGATGTATTTGTTCATTGGGGGCCTTTGAAATTCTATTTGCAGTGCCAACACACAGACGTCTGGTAGAGGTTTGGCATGAAAACAAGAACAAAAAGAGCTTTAAGATATTGTTTGTTTGTTTACCATCAAACAAAATAAGAAAAACTTTTCGAAAGAATATCATCGCTATTAAATTAGCATACAAACATCCACACAAAACCATTTACACCCATCCACCCGTTCAGCTATACAGTCAACGAATAGTACTGTTGATGGAAGAAGACTTGGCGTGGCGTTAGTGTATGGAGCAAAAACGTGGAACATATTAGGCGTGTCTGTCTGGTATTAGTTAAAAAAATAACCAACAAGAGAATGACTGAACCACGACTCTGCAGAAGGACAAATGAACAAAAACTAAGGAGCAGAAATTAGAAATTTGCATATTTTTGCGCTGCCACATTAAAGTATTTCACTTAAAACATGTAAAATGATAGCCAACAAAACAACATTTGTTGTTTTGCCGAACCGCAGTGACACTTCACTTCGGAATCCACCCCTACAGGAATTCAAGCAAGTGCCAAAGAATCTCGCACGAACATCCGTACTTATGTTTGCTCATATTAATAAACTCATCGAGTGGGGCGACTGACTGCCTTAAAGTGACTTTGTCGATGTGTTTTGGGCTTTTTGTTCCAGTCATAAAATTAACAACGACACCACAAACGGGGTCCACAATATTGGTTTTGGGGTCCATATAAATTTGCACATGACAATAACTTAAATGGGTACAAGTAGTTCAAATGGGCTTTAAATATTAATGGGAATTTAAATCGTCCATACTACCGACAAACACGAAGAGGTAATGGGGAGTTATTTTACACATTGATGCTGTAGATATATTTTCCTTTTGGGTAATTGATGCCTTGCGAAAAATGCAAGACAATGACCTTCAGGTTCTTTGTACATTCTATTCGCCACTTTCGTTTTCTTTTGTTAGCCCACGCAAATAAGAACCGTCGCCTTTTATAGTTATTTACAAAATGGCATTTAGCTGGGAACCAATGAATAAATTTTGCGAGGAACAAATTAAATTTATACCGTCCTTGAATGAAAGGCTATGACTCGTTCTCTGCCTTCAAAAGTTTTGGCGCGTAACAATCTTTTGTTAATGACTAGTCGCAGGTGTTTTGTTAAAGTTGTTTTTCTAAAAGCCAATTGAATGTGTATATTAACGAATAAGTCAAGGGATTAGATTTAACTCTTTGGAAATTTTTAAAAAATTTAATTTTAAAAGTACATATTTATATTTGATATGATTATTTCACTTGGTTAGAACTAGAATGGCAAATGCTGAAGAATACAAAATGTTTACTTTCAAATGTATAAAACTGATTTAAGTACATATCGCTCCTTTACTCAAAGAGTATCACATCACAAAAAATTCGATTTTGATAAAAACTTCTGAAATTTGACTTCTCAATTAAAGAGTTTGCTACACAAAAAATAAATACATCTTTTGGAAAGAGCTAACCAGACATCAGTTCTAAATTTCTGGGCAAGATCTATCATGTTTCTTTTAGTGATTCACAAACGTAGCTATAAACTTTTTGTTGCTTTTTGCCACATTTCAAGTAAATTAGCAGTTTTTAGAGATATCATCATGAAAATTTTACACAAGTTAAAGTAGGATTCGTAGAAAAACTTAAATTGCTTACTCAGAAAATCCATTTTTATGAGTAAATGAGCGATATATTAAACTAGCAAAGTGTCCGCTACTTTGTATGAGGAGAGGGAATAAAATACAATAAACAGAATTTTATATGGAAATGGTGAATACCGAACAATTTTTTGTACTATTATCTTGCCTTGCAATATAAGTCTACCAACAACAAGAAGAATCAACAGCAAAACAGACACCGACAACCCATCATATTACTTCTACAGGCATTTAACGCGGAGAGGGAGATCGTTGCAATAAATAGAAATGGTAATCAGTGCAATAAAAACATTCGACGATGGTAGTCACACTACACTAGTTTTTAAGTTTAATTATTATTATTATTATTTACCTGCAAGCGATCATCCTTTTTTATGTGTTTTTACAAAAAAGAAAAAATAAAATTTACATTGCTGTGATATAGATATTAAGACGAATTTAAAGACTTCAAGCTCGAATAAACTTTATTTATCAACGTTTTAAATAATTAAAATAAAGTCGAATTCTTCCGTTTATTGAGACGTATATATTTTTAGTTTTTCATTGCTGATGGACAGATCTACGATTTTTGTACCGTTGAACCTCAATATTTAAGGCAATTTGTAAAAATATCGTTGTTCTTACGAAATACATGCCTACGTGTAGCACGGCACATTCCATTAAATTTTATGAAAGTCGGTTTGCTAGTTTCCGCCATATAACGTTTTTAATTTGTGGCTGTGGTCGGGACTTTGTGTCACGCAAATTAATTTGCAAGTCGATGCGTTCATAAGTGTAGCAAATATAGCGATTTTAAAACAATAGGACCCTCTGAAATTTATTAACAAATATATAGCATATTTTCATCACGGTATATTCCTGAGCATTTTCTGAGGCTAAGTTCAGTAGTTTTGGAAAGATTGGACATGGTCATTAGTTTTGAAGTTATAACATATTTAAAAAAAAACTGGTAGATTTAAGCTAATTTAGACGAATTTCTTTTAATTTAAGACTTTGAATTGTAAGGTAAATTTTTATTAAGCATTTAGTGTATTTAAATCGGATTTGCAACAACAAATACTGTATAGAATTCCAATCACTATTTTTCTATGTTTGTTTTGCTGTTTTATTTGTTTATTTATTTTGAGCATTCAGTTGTAGCTTACATTGTGACATCATTCATTGTAACCCCTTCTCCTCTCCGTCATAACCCAGCAAACACAATGTCGGACGTCCGACGCGTCTGCTCAAAGTCGGAAGTTTTTTCCGAGGCGTCTGACCGACTTCGGTCCGAACTCTGTCCGACTAGTCTGACGAACTTTTTCCTGTTCTCTCTCTCCCTCTCTGAAGGAAATTTTTCTATTTTCTCTTGTGCTGCTTTGGCAAAATTAAGTGTAAATAAGCAGAGAAAAAAGAATTGTACATGTTTCGCTCGCACATTGTAAATGTGTAATTGTTGATGTGCCGACATTGATGCAGTACGATGAAAAATTGAGTGCTCGGTTTTTAATTTCTGTATCGGAGAACAAATTTGGTTTATTTTTGTTATGCGTGTTGATGCATGATAGTGTTTAAATGTTACTCATAGTGATCGGTTGCATACATATTTTTTTATTTTTGTGAAGTTAATGAAAGTTAAGATTTTCTTCGTCAAACTTCAACACTATGTTTTATATTTGTATATGGCCAAAGTTAAGATTTTTAACACTTTTATGTGTGTGAACATTTTTTGCATGTGAAGACATGTATTTCCACAGATCGTGTTGACGAATTTGTTGTTCTCCACAGTTTGTTTTCCGCATTTAACACAGCATAAGATGATATTAAAACCTTTAATATGTTTATAGTAGATAAACTTTTATAGGATTTGGATATTTCTTAACTAAAACACTTTCGAATTTCATAAGATTTTACTTCCGAATTTGGACCGAATTCGGTCCGAAAGTCGACTAAAACATCCGATTTTCATCCGAATTTCGGTCAGAGAACACGTCAACCACGCCATGTGACTTTCGGTCAGAGTTCGGACCGAATTCGGACGTTTCGTCCGACTTCCGGTCCGAACTCTGATGTTTTTTCCGATATTGGTTTGCTGGGTAGTTGTTTACATTAATTAGTCTGTTTGTATACGAGTATGTGCGTACGTGTATTTGCGAATACACTAGCCTGTAGCGTGCTCATTGAGGAACATTCTCGTTAAGGAGCGGGCATTATACCGCGATTTAAATAGTCAGTTAATTTAAAGAGTAAAGAAGTAACCTGAATAGAGGAAAGCTGTGTGCTTACTATTTACTAGAGTTAGCTGTATGCTAGTAGAGAGATAAAGTCCTGCGTGAATAACTGAAGTGAATGACGTCAATAAAGCATTATAAAATCGTAATCTGAAGCGATCTCTCGTTTTATTTGGTACAATAAACAACGTCTACACGGGATTAAGTTAAACCCTAATTCTGTAACAATACTTTTAAAAATGACACAATCACCGTTGTCTTGCAAGTTAATTTTCAATTACTTGCAATACTTACGAACGTATCGGGTAAGTATTGCAAGTACATCGTTTTTAAAAATAGGGCATAGGGGAGGTTCCTTGCGCATTTTCACAAGGATGACCCAGTACATTCCATGAACATTTCAAGAAAATTGGCTTAGTAGCTTTGAGATAATATATATTTAAAAAAGTGGGGGTGATCGGGTCTTTAGGCACCAAATAAGAACGTAATGTGGGAGACAACCACCATTGTCTATTAATTTTCAAATCGATATATTCTTAATTTTTTTTTTTAAATATAATATTACACTGTAGTATACAGCTTTAAGGTCGATCGACTGAACATATGAAAATTGAAATAAAATATATAGCGTATTTCACATGTTCATTCCCGCAAAATTGCAGTTTTGTAGATAAAACGTAAAAACGAACATTTAACAAAAAAATATCCAAATCGGTCCAGCCGTTTTCAACTGACGCAATTACTATCGAACGACTTTTATATCATTATCATAGATGCACAACGACAGAGACTCATATTTCAAGTTGCATAGATATTGATTTACCTTTTCACTAACACATCAGTTGGTACCTTTTGGTACTTTTAGTATCCCTCCAGTATGAACTTCCAACGACGCAGTTTTATCTCACCCCTACACGCCAACAGTAACCCACGTTCTAGCTTCAGCGATCTTGCCTGGGGGTTGATATGTCAGCCGATCACTCATTTATCACTAAGCTCACTTGTATATTAAGGTTTGGTACCAAAAAAGTCCCATTTGAATCGTTTATTTATGTTTGTATATTTTTGGTGCCAAAAACGTGATCTAGCCATGACTGTTTGTCCGTCACTGGAAACCAAGAACCCAAATAGGTCTGTTGAATTTGAATATAGCCATATAAAGGTACACTTCGAAGTTGGGTATTAAAAAAAATATATATAATTAATATATAAAAGCTTTATTTTAACAATCTAACTTCAGTCCACCTTTTAGTTAAGCGGTACCCCCGGTATAGAGTATTTTTAAGATTTTATCCACATAATCCAACTTTGGAATTTTTGGTAGCAAAGTGTAGAAAATGTTGCTGAAGGTAGACTTTTTTGAGGTATTTCAGTTTCGAGCTTTTTGTTCTAAAAATATTGTCACATACATAGGTCCAAATTTTCAACGTTCAAAACGTTTGTGTATTCAATTTCAGTACATTTGTAGAACCTGCCTTCATGTTAACATAAAACTAATTATACATGGTATTTCATGTATAAACAATTCATATATTTCCTACAATTTAAGTGCGAATTTTCACAAACAACCAGACTGTAAGATCACGTTTCGGATCATGTTGATTTTCTTAAATCAGATAGTCTTTGTGGTTTGATTACAACGCTGTATTTATTTATTTTTTAATTAATTGAATTAATCGAGCTAACATGACCTAAGGAGATTTATATTGAAAAAGAGAATTCTAGCGAAGTCCCACACACCCAATCAATATGCTACGATCGTTTCGCTGGTGGTTTAATTCAGCTCATCAGGCATATCGGATGTGAATGGCTAGAAGACAAAGGCTTATTTTGATAACTTCTATTTGTACAAACATTTGTTTATATTTATTTATTTTTGTTGGGAAGACCAAACATCTGTATATAAAGGACACCAACAAATATTACCATTTAGTATTTTTCTCAATCCTACACCTCAGCAATACCAAAATTCAGAATTCCAACTCTATCCCATCAGCCAATACCAAATTTTGTACCATTTAGTACTTTTCGTACACTTATAGTACGATTAGTAAAAACTGCTTTCGTTTTAAACCTTGCACTTCAGCAATGATGATGATTATATCAGAACTCCAGATCTATGCTTCTCCTAATACAAAATAGTACCAAACCTAGTTCGATTTAGTACTATTCGTACCCTTAGAGTAATAATTTCTAAAATCACCTCTGTATACACCATTAAAATTAAATTATAAATGCTTACACCTGAGAAGTTTTTGCAGACTCTGAAACTACAATATTCATAGATGAGAAAGGTCAAAATAATAAGTCGCGGTCAAAGTTCACATTTTAGGCTTTTTTAGGTTTCCACGATTTTGCTTGGAAATCGCAAGTCCTTTCGATTGCGGTTTAAAAATCCCTCCAGCGAGAAAAAAGTTGTTAGATTTTTCTCATCTATTAATATTGCTATTCCAGAATCCGCAAAAACTTCCTATGTGTAAGCGGTCTTCATTTAAAGTTAGTAAAGGGGCACCGTGCATGACATTATTTGATTTGAACTCGTTTATCGCAAAAATGGTAAAGCCTAGGAAAAATGTATAAAGTCCAATCTTGTAGAGAATTTTCACAGGTGCAACATATTCTCTTATTCTATTTCGATAGGACTAAAAAGGTGAACTTTGACCTGGCTCCGACGATTTTTTTTGTTTTTTTTTTTTATTTTTCTCGCCTATGATCTTGCAGTTTCAGAATCCGCAAAAACTTCCCAGGTGTAAACACCTTTCATTTAAACTTAGTTCAGGTGCACTGTGTCGGTTCACAAATACCAAATAGTATCATGAGTGAGAGATTTCATTTGTACGGCGACTGTAAGTTAAACTCGACGTAGACTATTTCTTACTTTGACGCTATCACCCAAAGAGAAAGTGCAATATTGATCTCAAAATGCATATTCGATATTTATCAGTTTTTGGAGTTCCGGTTAAGTGTGGAGTTTTGGTGATCCATAGTATTCTGCAAAAATGTTTACCATACAATTTTACTATGTGCGTGCAAAACTCCATACTTATCCTAGCTACAAACCATTTTTAAAATAGAACTCGTATTAAAAAATTTACCAGAAAGGCCCCTTCAGTGAGGCATTAGAGGATTAACGTTTTTCACAGAAAAACCTAATGTCTCAGCGAATCGGACTATAACAATGACCTATAGAGTGGATACAAGGTCAGAAGAAAACGTCTGTTTTTTCCATGGTCCACCATAAGGCAATTAAAAAGCAGTTTACAGACAGATGCGACGACACACACAGCTTAATTGATTTACTTTATCGATATATTACGATTTACAAAAGGTTGAGTTGATTTAGTGATTATCTCGATTTATTTCACATACATACATACATATTTTGTATGAAACTGACAGCATAAATCCGCTGGATTTGCTAAATCCAGCATAATCTAAATTTACTGTATGATAAGATTATCCAAATACTACCAAAGCAACACTTTGTTTGTATGATTCACATACATGAGATTTATTCACCCAATAGGATATACATAGTGTGTGTTAGTACGCTGCTAGAATTAAAAATCATGAAAACAAGTACTTGGGATAACTTGAGTCCTCCGCAATTACTCTCATATTTGACAATTAGAATCTATTGATAGCCGCTAGCCTTAAATGCTAGTGCTATTTGTACCGTACACCACAATGTGGAAGGGGTATTATAAGTTTGTTTTTCTGAAAATTTAAGTTTAACACCGCGAAATATTCGTCGTATACCCCCCATGTGGTATACCAAAATTCATATCTCGACGAGGTAAAGCGATTTTGAGATGTGTGTCAGTCTGTCCGTCCATTTAAAATTGTAATGAAACTACAGGCCGCAATTATGGACCGATCGTCACGAAATTTTGTATGTAGGTCAGCTTCAGACCAGAATAGACACCTATTGTTTTTGGCGATGATCGTGAAATATTAAGGGGGTGAAATGGACCAAAAACAATTTTTTCCGATTTTGAAGAGGCTATGTGCATTATAGAAAAGTTTTTAAACCATGATAGAGAAATTCCCATTTTTTTTTTAATTGATGCAAATAAGAATGATGTACGGGTCTGAAGTTTGTGTGCCACCTTTGGTAAAAAACTATGCAAAACGCCGCCTTTAAGCGGTCCATACACTATCAAATTGCCTTGTCCAACCGATGAACTCCTTCTGTACCTGTGTGTTTATAAGAGTGTAGCAAAGCATTCAATCAGCCTTCAATCTGCAACCGAAAACTTCAAATTTTCCACAAAAAATTAATGAACTTAATTTTTTTTTTATTTCTTCACAAACAAAATGTTCTGTTTTTCAAAATTGCTTTTTGAAAATTTTGAAAATAAACCACCATATTCATCTGATTGACTTCATTTTGAAAATAAAAACTATTTTGATTTTCCTCAATCCATAAAATTCACACACATTCGCAAAATTAAAAAAAAAAAAAAAAACACATACCATAGACAAATTATCGTATAGACAAAGAAATACTCATGTTATGTGATATCAACCGACTCAAACAGAAAAACTCAAAATTGTTCGAAGGCGATGTTTGGGGAAAATGGAAAGATTTTCTTCTATATTTCTATCTGAGGATGTAGATTTCGTCAAAAACTAACCACATACAGTTTTTGTTAGAACAAAATGTTTATAAAATTGTGTATATTGGCATTTTTAATTGAGTGGTTCTGTCAACAAACTCAATGTTAACAAAATTGGTGAAAGCATTACTTTGTCTATACAATTCATTTGTCTATGCACATACTACTACGAATATTGACATCAAAATTTGATCGTGTATGGACCGCTTTAATTGATGGTGATAACGTAAACCTTCTGACGAAACTTTTTAACTACGTTTACGAAACTAGTAAATATCCAAAAGATTGGCTCACATCAACTTTCATAACCATCCCTAAAAAAAGTCGTCCAAAATTCCAAATTCCAAAATTCTGCAATGACTATCGATTAATTATTCTAATGAGCTATGCACTCAAACAGACAGACAGACGGACAGACAGACGGACATATGTAAATCGACTCAGAAAGTTATTATATGTACATATATCCCTAAAAGGAACTATGGGTCTATCTCGTTTCCTTTTGCATGTTACAAACTAATGCACAAAGACACCACAAGGTGGTGTAGGGTATCAAAACCAAAATAAGATATATGTATGAAAACATATGTATGGTCTGTCCTATTACACTGTGCTGCAGCATTTTTGGGGGGGTGGCAAATTCCGTTTGGGAATGAAAGCCCTTGATTAGTATATTAAGAACCCAAAAGAAATTTTCGCCATAGGTCAAGTTTCTGAGATATCACGTGATTATTTTTTTTTTATTTTTCCCCTATAATACTTGGGAAAATAGCTTCATATCTCTCTTTGGCGTTATTGTAGCTTCGTTTTGAGAATACATGTCTTCAGTTAAATCGATTGGCGAATCTTTTTGTAGAATATTTCATTCTTCTAACTCAATTCCTTTACTACCCTTTTCGTCCTTTATTTCTTGAACCATAGTAGAAGTACCACAAGATGAGATTTTTCAACAGTCTGAAGTTTGACCTACGGAAGAACATAAAGATTATCCGTATAAACATTGAAGGAAGGCCTTAAATGGACCAAAACAACTACTATGGATCTACAACATCCAAGAATGGACCGGCGTACGTGATGTTATAAATCTGCTAAGTGAAGCCAGAAACAGAGAGACTTTTGCCGATATTATAAACAATATTTAATAATTTAAATATAATTAAAATAATTTAATACCTATAAAACTATTGTAATTATATTCCTGTATTTACATTTTAAATCGCGGTCAAAATGATGGCCTTAAATGGACCAAAACAACTACTATGGATCTACAACATCCAAGAATGGACCGGCGTACGTGATGTTATAAATCTGCTAAGTGAAGCCAGAAACAGAGAGACTTTTGCCGATATTATAAACAATATTTAATAATTTAAATATAATTAAAATAATTTAATACCTATAAAACTATTGTAATTATATTCCTGTATTTACATTTTAAATCGCGGTCAAAGTTCACATTTTTAGGTATTTTTTAGGTTTTCGCGATTTTGCCTGGCAACCGCAAGTCCTATCGAAATGGGGATAAAGAAAATCTTGTAGCTGTAAAAATTCTCTAGAGGATTGACCGTTATGTTATTTGCTCCTAGAGTTTACCATTTTTAAGATATAGAAGTTCAGGTCACATTTTTATGTTTTTTTTTAGGTTGTCCCGAACTAGAGAAAATCTTATAGCTGTGAAAATTTTCTACAAGATTTCCTAGGTTGTACCATTTTTGAGATACATAAGTTTAAATTGGGAAATTCCAATCATGACATTGTTTTATAAGGAAACGATACAGTCAGTGAATTGTCTCAATGGTAAAATGTACGAAGATATCATAAAGGACAACCTTATAAGGAACTTTCACTGCTACAGAATTTTCTTTAGTTCCACTTCGATACGGCATGCGGTTTCCCAGCAAAATAGTGAAAACCTAAAAAACATAAAAATGTAAACTTTGACCGCGATTTTTTTAAAAAGCGCTCCGGGGATTTTTTGTTTTTTGATTTTCATAATCCACAAAAACTTCCCAGGTGTAAGCTCCTTTCATTAATAGTTGGGTCAAGAGCACCGTGTACACTTTGATACGACCAAATATGTAGTATTTTGCCCAAACTTAGCTTAAGTTCGAAGATGGGCCAAATCGTTTCACTCCTTCACAAAAGTTCAAAAAATTTCTATAAAATGGTGTGAACGATGACTCTCGAAGGGAGCAACAGATTTGGTCCCAAATTAGCACATCTTATTATTCCTTCTAGATATAGATCGTGTTCGAATATGGACTATACCGATCAACTCCTTCGAATACCTTCCACACAAAATTTGGAGAAACTGAAGTTTAAGAGCTCCCCTCTGATCGTTTTGAATTTTTTTCAGCAGAAGTTTGAATCAACCTTTGACTTCTTCTGTTTGGCCAGGGGCTGAGGGTATGAAGTCAGAGTCAAAAGAAAGATAACACCTAACAATTTAGTTGAAATTTCAATAGTTCACTGATATAAGGACATGATACATATAAAATATAAATGCAATTTTTTAGGTATTTAATGCTGAATTAAAATCAGGAAATATTACGACTTCAAAAGCTTCATTAGAGAAAAAATGAGGATTTAACAAAATTACCCACAGTTTTACGAGTCAAAACATTTTATTCCTAAATATGGGCGAACGCTTCATTCAGATCCCAGTCCATATGTTACATATACCTTGGGTTTTTTCCCTTATTCATCTACACTAGTGTCTTTAGTATCTTGTCAATATAAGAGGAAGATATTGTTCTTATATGCCTGAAGTCATAAATGCCGCTATTGCCATGCTGCCCTGAGTATATGTAGGAGACCTCGTAATGTTTGATTATGTTTACATCATTCCCAACGCTAAACTCTTCGCTCGAATTTTTTATAACTTTGGCATTTTATTGCGACCCAATATGCTAAAATAGTCGGGATTACTGAAAACATATTTTCCCATACTATATTTGCTAAGAAAACTACCAAAAATTTCGAAAAATGCCCACGAAACTTTCAATAATGGGAATGTGGTAAATATACTAAAGCAGTATGATGTCTCAAATCCATTGGCCACTTACAGAAAAATTTAACAGAAAATTAAATAGAGGTCAATTTTATACCAAGATTACCCTAAAGCGGTACACCGGTTCCTATGGGGAATTATCACCGGATTTCAACAAAGCACTTATGGATATATTTTTTGGACACTCGAAAGTGATGAAAAGAAGTTCAAATGCCAAATGAAAGCCAAATAAAAACATTACTTGAATTAATCGAGCTAATATGACCTAAACAGTTTTGTATTGAAAACGTTAATTCTAGCGAAGTCCCACACACCCAACCAATATGCTACGATTTCAATCAGCAAATTTTTGGCAAAAACTATAAATTTCAAGTTTAAAAATTTTAATCTTTTTTGTGCAGAATAATAAAAAACACTTCAAATCAGCCGAAAATAATTAGTTTTTGTAAATACCGTTAGTTGCCGTAAGTTAGTGCAAAGTCAAATTTGACACTTTTTGTATAAAAATAAAAAACATTTTGTATTGTAAAATATACTCCCTTTGTTGTGTTGTGTCGTTGCATAAATATACATACATAATTGACACCAGAGTTTTTATGAATTGGAAGGCTTATGGTGAGTACTTTCATAATATTTTAAAAAATAAAGAAGAAAGGTTTTAAATTAGCTTAGTAAAATCAATTTTTGTATGTATATTGAAAATTATTTTTTTATATATTTTTTAAATATATTTAAACTTTATAAAAAATGTCCAAATATGTCCACCGCCAAATCGATTTTGGAAGCTAGCAGGGAATGTATACTAAAAATTTCGGAAGTAAATTCTTGCTCAAATTTGCCACAGTTAAAATATAGTGGATTATTGTATTTTAAGATGGGTGTATTTTTTATAAAAACTGTATGAAGTATCCAATTAAAATATAACTGTAATACCCACATTTATCAACCGATTTTCCTTAAAATGCATATTACTGCGTTTGAGAGTGCAGAAAACAAGTCTGTGTAATTTTTTTGAAAATAGGTCCACATTTTGTCATAGCCCCCATACAACGGTACCGCTCGATTTACGATATTTTGGGGGTTTTAGCGACACTTTACCACCGATTCGGCTATAATTTGGTATTTCGACGTTTTGGAAGGTACGAATCCTTCGTACCAAAAATTATTAAAATATGTCAATGTTTTGGTCAACGGGACCACCATATTCAACGAATTTTCACCATTTTTGGTAATTGTGGGCGAAAAAAGTTAAGAATTGCTGTTTTCACACAGTTATTATATGTAACAATCAATTTCAATTAAAAATTTAGATTTGAGACCATAGTGCGGTGGTTTAATTCAGCTCATCAGGCATATCGGATAACTTCTATTTGTACAAACATTTATTTATTTTTGTTGGGACACCAAAATATATTACCATTTAGTATTTTTCTCAATCCTACACCTCAGCAATACCAAATTTCAGAATTCCAACTCTATCCGATCAGCCAATGTTAAAGTTTGTACCATTTATTACTTTTCGTACACTTATATTACGATTTGCAAAGACTGCTTTCTTATTTAAACCCTGCACATCAGCAATGATAATGTGAATCAGAACTCTAGCTCTGTGTTTCACCCAATACAAAATAGTACCAAATTTAGTTTGATTTAGTACTATTCGTAGCCTTAAAGTAATAATTTTCAAATCACCTATATATACCCCATTAAAAATTATCGAAATCGTAGCTCTATCCGCATAAAAAATGACCTTCGTGCTAATAAGACAACAATAAATACAAAAAAAAAAAAACAAATTACGTTACGTTTTGCTAGGGTGTTAACTTTCATTTGACACGTAAAATTGTGGGTTATTTTATTAAATCCTCATTTGTTCTAATGAAGTTTTTGATGTCTTAATATTTTCTGGATTTTAATTCACCACTAAATACCTAAATTTAGACTAAAATGCTAGGTGTTAACTTTCTTTTGACTCTGACTGTATATCGCTCAGCAGAGATGACTGGTGCTTTCTTACTTGTTCTTTAGTCAATTCGATAAAAACACCTAAAGCTATTTTTAAATGCTTTAGTTTCACTGTGTGTAATTTTTTGAGTCATGTTTTATTAACCATATTCTGACTCCACAGTGTGATAGAACACCAAAAATGAGAAGACACGTGTCTCGCCGTTTTTCCCTATCTCATCAACTTTCGCGGTTATAGGCCTCCAAAGGTTTGATGGCCTATAGTAAAAAGGGTCAGTTAGTCAGGACTATATCTTCCAAACCGTTAGGAAATGTTAATTTATCTCGGAGGCACAGTTGTAGCTCTTGTCTTAAAGAACAAAAATTGTGAACACATATAATCCATCAAACTTCATCTGCAAGGTCAAAATGGTCAAGGTCAAATTTCTTTTAAAATTTTTTATCGGGTTTTGGTCTACAGCTATCAAACCGATCAAATTTGAAGCAAACAAGCAACCACAAAAATGTACCTCAGATTTCAATAAACATCTTTCTAGAATATACGAACTCGCTATAGACGGTTCTTAAAGATCAAAATAGCAAAGCAAATGTGATTTGTATCCTGTTTTCCCTGGTTCTGGTCCACAGATACTAAACCGTTTAATATTCAAGAAAACGACCAACTACAATAATGTAGCAAAGGCTTCAATAAACAACTTTCTGGAACATGTGAAATGTCTATGAACGGTGCATAATGTTAAAAATAGCAAAAATCTTTTGAAAATATTCAGTTTTTATACTTTTTTCTCCGACTCTGGTCCAAAGATACACAACGGCCCAAAACTTAAGGATACAGTCAACTACGAAAATTTACCTTAGATTTCAATAAACAAGTTTCTAGAACACATGAAGATTCTAGGAACGATTCTTCAAGCTCAAAACTAGATTATTTTAGATCATTCATTCCTGTTCAGGTCCGTAAATAACAAACCTTTCAAATTTGCTTGAGTTTTTAACAGTTTGTTATTTCCAAACCTGAGTAGGGGGAATGTTAAAAATAATTTAATTGTTCGTGAATTCCAGCCCTAAGAATCATTTATAGAATCTTCATATGTTCTAAAAAGTTGTTTATTGAAATCTTAAGTACATTTTTGTGCTTGACGGTATCCTTAATTGTTGGGCGGCTGCGTATCTTTGGACCAGAGTCGGAGAAAAAAGTATAAAAATTGGATATCTTCAAAAGATTTTTGCTTTTTTTACCATTAAGAACCCTTCATAGACAGTTCGGATGCTCCAGAAAGTTGTTTATTGATGCCTTTGCTAAGGTATTGCGGTTGAT
Organism: Musca autumnalis; assembly: GCF_047663935.1. NCBI lineage: Eukaryota > Metazoa > Arthropoda > Insecta > Diptera > Muscidae > Musca > Musca autumnalis. The sequence continues at coordinate 122,990,067 of NW_027411644.1, read as the reverse complement.
TGTTTTCTTGAATTTTGAACGGTTTAATATCTATGGAACAGAATCCTAGAAAAGAGGATAAAAATCGCAATTGTTTTGCTATTTTGAACATTAAGATCCGTTTCTACAGAGTTCGTATGTTCTACGAGGGCGGTTCGGAAACTTCTTAGCCTATCAATGAAAGAGAATAGTTAGTTTTTCAAAAATATTTTTATTTTTCAATATAATCTCCTGAAACTTCAATAATCTTCAAAATAGTGGTTTACAACTGTAATTGCATCTTCATTTGAGGTAAAACGATTGCCAGCAAGGATTTTTTTTAGATTTTGGAACAAGTAAAAGTCACTGGGAGCTAAATCAGGAGAATAAGGTGGGTGGTCAAGCAACTCGTACTTTAATTCGTTGATTTTAGCCATTGTTTAAACACTCTTGTACGCTGGTGCGTCGTCTTTTGAAAAATTATTTTTTTGTGTTGTAAGCCAGGACGTTTTTCTCGAATTTGTACATTTAATTGATCCAAAAGGTTGCAATAGTACTCTGAATTTATTGTTTTACCCTTTTGCAGATAGTCAATCAATAAAATACCTTCGATGTCCCAAAAAACCGTTGCCATAACCTTACCAGCCGATTGAATTGTTTTTGCCTCCTTTGGGGCACTTCCTCCAGCTTCAGTCCATTGTTTGGATTGTTCTTTTGTCTCTGGAGTATAGTGGTGGATCCGTGTCTCATCAACAGTTATGAAACGACGCTTAAAATCCATTTTATTTCGCTTAAAACGATCCAAGCAAGCTTGAAGAAATGTTCATTCTTATGCGTTTTTGATCGACTGTTAACAAACGCGGCACCCATCTTGCAGAAAGCTTTTTCATCTGTAGTTCTTGCAAAATTAAATGGACTCGATCATTTGAGATGCCCATGATATTAGCAATTTCACACACTTTTATTCGTCGATCATTTAATACCATACCATGCACTTTGGCTACAATTTCTGTTATTGTTGCTGTTTTTGGACGTCCACTACGTGGTTTATCTTCAATACTTGTACGACCACGTTTAAATTCAGCAACCCAATTTTTTACTGTTGCATATGAAGGAGCACTTTCACCTAATACATTCACCATATCATTATGAATTTCTTGTCCCGATAAACCTTTTTTATGTAAATATTTAATGACAGCACGCATTTCTAAATTTTCCATTGTAAAAAAATTGCAGATGCGTCTTTTTTGAACACCTGTTTCTATATGAAGGAGTTGCCAGATCGAAACAAAATTTAACATGTGTTCATAACAGAGATAGAAGTTTCCAAAACACTTAACTTTTTTCTGTTTATACCGCGCTTTTTGTGCTAGGCTAAGAAGTTTCCGATCTGCCCTCGTAGAAAGTTGTTTAATAAGATCTAAGGTACGTTTTTCTAGTTGGTTGTTTGCTTCAATTTTGATTGAAAGCTGTATAACAAAACTTGAGAAAAATTTTTAAAAGAAATGTGACCATGGCGATTTTGAACTTGCAGATGAAGCTTGATGGATTATATGTGTTCACAATTTTTGTTCTTTAAGACAAGAGCTACAACTGTGCCTCCGAGATAAATTCAAATTTCCTAACGGTTTGGAAGATATAGTCCTGATTAAATGACCCTTTCTACATCAAAGCCTCAAACCTTTGGAGGTCTATATCCGCGAAAGTTGATGAGATAGGGAAAAACGGCGAGACACGTGTCTTCTCATTTTTGGTGTTCTATCACACTGCGGTGTCAGAATATGGTTAATAATTTTCGTGTTGCACAGTGTTTTTATATACATATATTGAAATAACATTTAACGTGTCGCAGTAATCTAAAATAAATTCCGTAAAAACTAATGCCCAGGGCAAGTGGTGTAGGGTATCGCATGGCCGGCCCCGTTCGAGTATAGTCCTCTCTTACTTGTTTTATTGTAATTTTTATTATAATAAAAATTTTAAATGTTGACCACATACTTTTAAAATTAAAAAATTGAAGTGGTTTAGCTTAATCCGTGTTTTCTTAATTTAAGTTTTGTATTTCAGCATTACCTTCTCATTACACTGTTCAAAAACATTAAACTTTTTTTTTTAAATAACAAGAAACCCCGTGTAGATTATGAAAGAGGACCGAACAATAGAACCCATGCGAACATTTTTGTGGAATATATGATCCCGCTGCGACCCACCCTTAAAGAAGATTTAAAAACTCTATTATAAAAGGGACCAAAAATACCCTTAAGCGAGACGTTAGAGGGTTAACATATTCTAAAAAAAATTTCCGCCGAGCATTCTCAGTAATATTGCCAAAGACACTATATACCTAAAATGCAAGGATTACGAGGAATCTTACTCCGAATATTTCCAAAACTGTTCACAAAGCGAAACATTGGACCCCCTATTTAGGTTACCTTCCGACGTAAGCTTTCAAAATCCCGATACACGTGTCTTCTATTTTTCGTTCCTCTTTCATAATCGGCCCGATTATATCTGTAATTATTTTATGTGTTGTACAATGTTATTAAATGGCATCTCCTGCGCAAATCTTCTTCGCCACGGCCTTCCAGACATCGTTTTCATGAAAATGCTACGTATTTGAATTGTTGTAAGTGCAATTTGCAAATTTCTTTGAAAACGTTACGATTTGCTAAATGCTTAAAAGTCAATAAGTTCAATGTGAATAAAACTATACTGGCTTTTCTGTGTGGTTGTGTGAAATAATCTGAGCATCTGAATTGTTTGTGTAAACCTTTGACATGTCCTTAAGAATAATTTCCATTTTAGTTCCGCATAAAGATATCAGTACAGATACAGACATACGAACTTTGGTCGGGACTTTCACACATGCATACTTATGTAGCGAACATTTTATGTGAATCTTTGACGAGAAAATTGAATATATGTATCTGAAATCAATTTGCGTTTCACAAATAGAAAGAAATCAAAACGTAAGCCAAGTAATGCTTTTATGCAGATACAGGCATAGATAGGCGATATAAAATCTGTGATTTGAACGTCTTTCCGTTTGCCCTTCTTGATTGTCTTAACAAACGATGTGCTTGTATTCAATGTTATCGAAATGAAATCAGCTGTGATTTCGAAACACAAACATATAAGTCTACTGAGAAGTAGGTAAGCATCTGGAAAGAAGAAATATTTTAAAGATACTTCACTGGATAAAGTCTACGTTAGAAGAAATGCATACAAACTTCTTTTTGATGCAATGGAATTTTATGCATTTGTTTCATTTGTTTGCATACATTTAATTTATTGATTTAAATATTCCAACTTATGGTATGTAGAATTGCAAAAAAAAAGTAAAGAATTGCGAATGATGTAAAATTTTCCAAGCCAAATGCATTTTACCAACAAATCTCAGAAAATCTAATTGCTTGAAAATTTGTTAAAGAGTCTTCTCATAGTGGGAATGTATTTTAAAAGTTCTGCAAAAAATGTTAGAAATCAGTTAAGAATTGCATGAATCCATACTAAATAATGTCATCGGATATCATATGTTTTGTTGCTAAGGCTTTGAAAACAAAATTAATATACCACAAGTCAAAAAAAAAAAAAAAAAAAAAACGTTGAACGTGGCCGGGCCTCCCTCATAAAATATTCTGAAATAATATGGAATAATTAGTTTTCTTTGTGAAATCGAGATGTATCGTTATCTGATCGTTATAATCTAAATTCTAAATTACATAAAATTCAAAGAGATAATAGCTTTGTTCTTTTACTTTTTAATAGTAAAATTAGAAAAAGAGAAAACTGTCAAAATTGCTCTCACGTAACAAGTTTTGCACAAAAGTAAAGAAACGGAAAAATAGTAAATCTAGCAGCAACGTCAAAAGCAACGAACATGGCTGCTTAAACAAACGTTGTTTCTTTTTTTCTTGCCTTAATTGTCAAATCAGCAGTTTGACAGATTTTCCACTTTTTACACCACGAAATTTGTCGAACAGAATGTAATAAAAGAGAAAGTCAATTTGCAAGCTCTCTCATAAATATTGCTTTATGTTTTACAACTTTTTGGGGTTATGGAACGCTTTCCGAGTTAAAAACAGTAGAAACTTTAACGTAAAGGAACAAAGCTAATGCAAAATAAAATCATCTAAATTGTTGGCGTAGACGTTTTTTGACTACTACGAACCCTAAATGCCAAATTACAGCCAATTTGCCAAATTATGTTTATACTGTCCAAATACCTGAAATCGGGCGGTAGCATTTAATGGGGGCTATACCAAAACGTAGACCTACGTCTCCAATTTTTGTTTGAGAATTTTTTTTCTTTCTGACTGTGTTGTATCTTAATTCCAAATTGTAACTAATTCGGTCTGAAAATTTAGCTTAAAACGTCAAAATACTTGAAACCGGGTGGTTTGGGTGATATTCTAAAACATGGGCCTATGTCCACAATTTTCAGTAAATAAGGTTCTCTAAATATTAAATTACAGTTAATTCGGCCTCAAAATGCATATAAAAATATTATAAACCCCTGAAATCGGAGGTACCGTTATATGGGGGCTATACCAAAACGTGGACCCATCTTCGAACTTGACCAGCCTGCAAACAAAAGGCGCATCTATCTTCTATCTCATTTTTTCTGAATGCTAGAGTGATTACTACCATTCCTCACCACACAAATACAACGGTCGGTATTTCCCACATAATTTGTATTTGCCCTTCAGTTTACGAGGGTCACTAAAAAATCTGCTGGCCTAGGCAATACGCAGTGTCGCCAGGCGTCATTTGACATTTTTTGGAAAGTTTGAAAGTATTTAGCATAAGCGTACTCAGGACAGTTTTACATACGACCATGTGTTGACTTGTTTACAGTGACTTGAAAGTGAGTGAAAAATAACTTTGCAAGAAAAATGGAATTTACTTGTGAACATTATCGTCCAATAATTTTTCACAACTTCCGACGTGAATAATCACGGCAAGAGTGCATCGATCAAATTATATCTTTGTCGATAAAGTACCATTCTACAGCACTATCAAACACTGATTTAATGAATTCACTCGTGGCCGACACTCGTGTGAACGGATAAGCCAGAACGTAGTGCTATATACAGTGAGGTAGGTACATCCATGAGCATTTATTCCACCAACTAACATTTGATATTGCATGAACACTTGGCGGCAAGAATGGGCTTTTTCTCCATGAATCCCCTGTCCAACTGTGTATGAAATTTCGAAAAAATAGGATCGATGCGCTACAAAAGACGTTTATAAGATTGATTCAGGTGACGAATCATGGAACTATGCGTATGAACCCGAAAAATAGCAGCAATCGACAGAAGATGCTGTAAAAACGTTCAAAAACCCGTGTTTTGGAAGTGTCTAAATCAAGCCACTGTAAACAACGCAACACATGGTCGTATGTCAAACTGTTCTGAGGACTCTTAGGCTAAAAACTGTCAAACTTTCAGCGTGTTGCCTAGGCCAGAAGATTTTTAGTGACCCTCGTACGAGTATCATTATTGCACATTCAGCTGCCCAAAAGAGTTATCTCGACAGCGCTAAGTACTTTCATATATTTAGTTGGGCTACATTAATATTTATAGCCTAAAAATTTCAGATCTAATAACTCTTAGAGCTAGTGAACTGAATTAATTTTAATTGTGCTGGAAACTGATAATTTTAAATATTTCTCAATATTGAGTGCAGTTCCCCAACAGCACAATAGGTAATTATGTACAAAGTAATTTGCCCATAATTTTCGCTAACAAAATGACTAGGCGAGGGCTACACATCAACACAAAGAAGACCGAAACAATGGTAATTAGCCGAAATAAAAGTCAACATCCACTATATATTGGAACAGAACCACTCAAACAAGTTCAACATTTTTGATATCTTGATGCGGCAAAGCATATAAGCGTCTTAACCGTAGAATATCTGCATTTGCAAATCTATATTACAGCCTCAACAAAAAACTTCATTAGCAAAAGAGAAGTAAAGGACACCATAGTATCAGTATACAAGTCAGCAGACATACCGATGCTTACATACGGAAGCGAATCGTGGGCGCTCACAACAAAAAACCAAAGCAGAATTCAGACTGCAGAAATGAAACTTAGCCACTAAAGAATAGAATTAAATGAAATACCCTAAGATGGTTTGGACAGACGAGTATGGGAGACAAGACCGCCAGGTACAAGAAGCAGAGGAAGAAGAAGGAAAGCATGGACGGATACAGTTAACGACATATTAACCGAACGAAATATAGAGGCCACAACGGCCAAATCCATGGCTCTAGCCCGGGCGAATTGATAAGTCTTTGCAAAAATTCCGGAGTTTCTGACTAAGTAAGTAAGTAATTTGCCTAGTACACATTATCTCAGCCCTACACAACAACATGGTCAGCAATTTCAAATATCAGAATTTCACTCTAACACCTTTTAATACTCTTCATAATATGAATTTCCTCCTCCGTATCTCCACTCCAAACACCAACAGTGATCCTAATACCAAAATATAGAATTCTAGCTCTATCCGTTTACCCAATACCAAATGGTAACAAATTGAGTATTTTCGTACTCTTGCATTACGTATTTCCTAAACCTCCTCTTTATATCCACCTTACACATCAACAGTGCACCCCCATTCCAAATTACAGAACTCCAGTTCTATCCTTTCTCCCAATACCAAATTAAGTACATAAGTATTATTCCAACAGTCACTTCTCAAACTTAACTCTAATTCAAAATTTCAAATTGTTATCTCTATACGTTCTCATAATACATAATGGTACCAAATTAATAGTTGGATATTTCTAAAATTTTTGACCGATATAATGGATACAATTTGTAGGACTTTTTTCACCCTTCTATTACGAATTTCCAAAAACCAGGCACTATCTCACATATCCGCCCCAAGTGTGTCACTCTAAATTTTAATATTCTAGCTTTAAAAATTTCTTCGGGTCGTTGATGTTTCAGTCGGTCACTCAATCAACTTGTTGTTCTTTTATACATACATATGTATGTATTTATTTTTATTTGGCCATAATCTTAATATGAAATTTATTAAAAAATCAGTATTGATAAAATCTCACATAGAGTCTGGTACTAAGCATCATTATTAATATAATTACTTTTAGTAAATATATTTATTTATGAGTTTGCATTTCATTCCAGGTATGAATGTTTGTTGCATACTAAGATGAACGTTGACTATTTAGATCGCATAAAGGAAAACTTTATCAAAGATATTACTCAATTGTTCTCATGGAAAGTGAATACAAAAGTATTGCAGCAACGATATGCAAAAATCATATAATTTTTTTTTCAAATAATTTTTTTATGAGGTTTGCCGTTTTTTATTTGGGCTGATGACTTCCATTTTGTTTTTTAAATAGTCAGGATTAATCCCATAGTCGTTTTTTTAATATTTTATTAAAACAACTTTAATTTATTAGTGCGAAAAATTGGCAATGTTTACCAAGGGGTAAGGTAGGGAAGACTATAGTTTCGGATCTCGCCACAGACCTTGTTTCTTGTTTTACAACAAGAAACTTTTTATAACCAAGTGTCAATTGCTCGCTCAAATAGATACGTGCGTAAAGAAACACTCTGATCGAGAATTTCTTTGCACTACCTAAACTCTAGCAACTTCACTTGCAAACGAAACCAAATCTTTCCCACTGATATGCGTTCGTTGAGTCTCAACGAAAAACACATAACTAATTTTTTGGTATTGCTTTATACAGCAATAAACTAACACTTTCTCGACGGTGCACAGTGCAAAATATGAGCACTTTAGCGGAACTTTACTAATAACTTTTAAAGGAAAAGGTGTTGATTCCTAAATTTTTGTACAAATGTTTCTTATATTAGTGGACAGTGTGGGGCTCAAATTGGGCCACATAGACCCGCGGTTTCCTGTAGCGCTCATGTAACGGTGGCTGCCGTTTTTACGTTTTACATTCATTTTTCAATCGATTTTGATGCAAATTGGTATATTGAGTTTTTAGCGGATAGAAAACTTATGTACAAAATATTTTCAATATAAGTTCGCGCTTTGGAATAGCCCCCACGTGCCGGGTTCCCTCATATTGGGTATTTTAAAGGTTAAAGACAAAAAATTTTGATTTGATTTTGATGCAAATGTAAATTTTAAGATGTTAGCGAATAAAAAACCTCCTCCCACAAAAGCTGTCAACAGAGGTCCACTTCTGGGTGAAGCCCCACAACCCTACACATCTATTAAGGAGTAAAATGTCAATATTTTTTGTTTTCATTTGTATCTATAATGTTTATTGGTCTATTCAGCGGATCTATACCATTAATTTTGTTAATAATGTCTTTCAGATCAAGTTCAGGTCTGCACTGCATTACAATTTTTAACGTATTTTGGTATTTACACCACAGCATCTGAAAATGTTGCACTATATGTAAATCACCAACATTTAGAGGTCAAAACTATGAAAAATTGCGAAAGGCTTCTTAATTTTACAGGAATTATCATTGTTAGAATTAGTGAGTCCATTTCTTCAAAACACAGTCAACAATGGCGTTCATTGTCGCGTTTACCTTCCACTTTTGGAAAATGCAACTGAATGAAATTCCCGAAGTCTCTTTAGAAAATCTTGAATATCTCCAAAGACCGCGCGATACCGCAGCAGTTTTATAGCTTTGAGAACAGAGGAGAATCCAATCTTTCAGATTATATATATCTTAACACGTGAATGTACGGAACTCACTTTTGAAATGTCCACGGAAAATAAAAAATTATAATTTTTACAACTTAAAAAAATCACTTCTTTCCGACTAAAATTGCAGCAAAACAATAAGGGTTTTTTGCATTTTTTTAAAGTGTAAAATATCATAATTGTTTTGTAAAATATTAAGAAAAATAAATCATGGCATACTAACTTACCACTTGTCCGCGCCACTCCATTTTTTTAATGAAATAAAAAATACATTTCTTACAAAAAAAATATTAAACACAAATGCAACTTTAACTGCATTTTTAAGTCGTTTGGTGGAGTATATCGTCAAACTTAGTATGGACCATTTGCAGTGGAGTACTTATCTAACGAATTCAATAAAAGTTAAATTAATTTCATGAACTTTGAAAATCCCTTAAAGTTCCACTAAACTTCCCAAATTTCGCACTGTGCGGTGCCAGGTCTCACAATTAGGGGGGTTGGCGTTTTTTATTTGGGATGACGACTTCTATTTTGCTTTTCAAAACAGTCAGGCTTAATCCCATAGTCGTTGTTGCGGAGCAGTGAAACTAAAAGGAAAGAAAAACCAAATGAAAGGCAGCAATTTCTTTTTATAATAAAATTGCCGGTTTTATTAATATATTAGTCGAAGAACTAATATAGATTACCTTGTATTTACAATGGTGTTGCTAGGATGTTGTTGATGGACGAAAATCCGAAAAACAAGTGACAATTAAAAGTAACGAGAGAGCATAGATGTCACAAAAGCCGCGCAATCTGACAGATCTTACTCGCTGTAATTTGTCATCACCAACTTTGAACGAAAATTCAAAGTTGGATAAAAAAGTATTATGACAAATTACGGAAAGTGGATAGTGAATGTATTTTTATAAAGTTTATTTTATTTGAACTTTAACAGTCGTTGTTTTAAGATTTTATTAAAACAACTTTAATTTATTAACCCATTTCGTACTTGGTGTTCGATTTTTCGAACAGTAAAATCACTTTTTTTTCAAAAAAATATTTATGGATGAAAAAGGTTAAATTTTAAACAAGTTTTGGTATATGTATAAAGTCTAATCTGTCAGCAAATAAAAAAAATTGTTCCCCCTCGATGTTAAGGGTAGATTTTTGAAACCTATATTTTTGGATCTTTTTTAAATTAATTTTAAAAAATTATAAAAAAAAATTTAATTAAAAAAGTAATAATGGGGAATTATTGCCAATATATGTAGCCGTTTCACAAAATATAGAGAACATGATTTTTATGCGCAAGCGCGACTTTACAGATGTGCAAAGTTGACTGTTCGAAATTTCGAACGCTGGTACTTAACCTACATATCGATGCGAGGAAAAGTTATTATAGCACCATATAAGACTAAATGCTAAATTTCAGTCATTTTTAAAGGATAGTACGGCTAAAATCCTGAAATACCCTTAAATCGTTAGGTACCATTCAACAGAGGCTATATAAAACGAGGACCTATGCTGAAAAATTTCTGGAGGAAAGTTAAGTAGCCTCAAAAAAGACTAAATATGTATTAATTTACAGCCATTTCTGTAGGATATAGCAGCTAAATCCTTGATATCTCCCGAAAATCGGGCGGTACCGTTCTATGGGGGGCAATCCAAAACGTGGACCAGTGCTGACATATTTCGGGGAAAAGTTTTGTAGGTCCAAAGAAGTCTCAATACCAATCTTCAACCAATTTTTCATACAAAAATGGTGAAATAAATCAATAAAACGGCAAATAAATCAATTTTATTTTGCTTCTATAATATAGCTTAAGCGCCAGTGTTCGAAATTTCGAACACCACTTTCCGGGAAAACGAAAAATCGGAAAAATTTGTTGAGTTGATTTTTGACAAAACCCTAAAAAAGTGCTTTGTTTTTAAAAAATAAATAAATAATTTGTCTCGGTACGATATGGGTTAATAAATACCAACAATACCAACAAATTAGTTATGTGCTTTTCGTCGAGACTCAACGAACGCATAGCAGTGGTAAAGATTTGGTTTTGTTTGCAAGTGAAGTTGCTCGAGTTTAGGTAGTGCCAATGAAATTATCGATCAGAGTGTTTCTTTGGACACGTATCTATTTGAGCGAGCAATTGACACTTGGTTATAAAAAGTTTCTTGTTGAAAAACCAGAAACAAGGGAACTGATGATCTGTGGCGAGATCCGAAACTATAATCTTCCCTGCCTTACCCCTTGGTAAACATTGCCAATTTTTTCACTAATAAATTGAAGTTGCTTTAATAAAATATTAAAACAATGACTACGGGATTAAGCCTGACTATTTTGAAAACATATTTTATTTAATTTTATATAGGAAGATATGGGGGTTTATTTAAACATAGTTAGTTAAAATATGGTACGCAGTAACTGATATACTGAGACTGAGTATTTGACACGATACAAAACAAAATGTCATACAATTTATGGTAAAAATAATATCAATATTTGTTTTGTTCTAACAACAATATTAGTTTTGTTCATGAGTTTATTTCACATCGAATTAATGATCGGTAGACCTATCTTCATATTTATCAAAGTGAATATCTTGAGGATCTGAGTCGATCTGGTTATGTGTGTCCGTAAGCCATCCAAATCTTTTAGTCAATAAAAACGTCGCGGTTTCGATTGGATCGTCAGGATTGTTATTTGGAGGTCATACCCCACTGTTATTATAACCTCCAATTGGAATATACCCCCTCCAGAGCATGTTCTTTAGAATTCAGTACAGTGTAATCTATAAACATTTAGTTTTTTTTTTTTTGGTAAATATTCAGAGTTGTTCACAAAATTTATTAAAAAATCACACACAGAGCCTTGTATTAAACATAATATTTTTACTTTCTCTTTATTTATTTCAGTTTTCGAAAATAAACACCATGGTGCCGTACCGTTCTGTACCATACCAAGGTAGATAGGTACACGATAATGTACCACTCCGGAACACAAACACTAAAAAATAACTTAGTGATACAGTACCGGAGCGCAACAAAAATCGTAAATTCAATCGTACCAGCGCACTGTGGTCGAAATCACTGATCTAGCGGCGCGAAATTAATAACTTGGAAACGAATGGAAGTATCTTTCTGAAATTTTGCACAAACTCAGTCTGTGTCCGTGGGTAATATTGGGCTAAATATGAACCAAATCGGCTAATATTTTGGTATTTTGAGAATTTAAGCCATCCTTTCCTTCCAAATTAGTTGTAATTTGGTACATGGGGTTTCTAGTGATCACTAAACCTTTTCACCAAAAATTGTGGACATAGGTGCACGTTTGGGTATAGGCCCCTTTTAAGGTACCTCCCGATTGTCAGTATTTTTGGGGGTTTAAAGCTACATTTCCCGGCCAAATAAGGTGAAATTTGGTATTTGAGGTTCCCAGTGGACACAAACTAAAAATTGTGGACACAGGTCTACATTTTAGTATTGTCCCCATATAACTTTACCTCCCAATATTCGGTATTGTTAGGATTTTGTCTACATTTTCAGACCAAATAAGCTGAATTTTGGCATAGGAGGTTCTCGTTGGTTATACATCTTCTCCACCAAAAATTTTAAACATAGGTCTACATTTCTATATAGCCCCCATATAACTGTACCGACAGATTTTGGGTATTTTGAGGATTTAAGCTATTTTTCAAGACCATTTATCAGCAAGATTTGTAGCTATTTGCAGCTAAATTGTGGTAGTTCGGAATCAAGGTAGTCCAATTTAATTAGTAAAAAAATTGGACTGAACCTCAGTGGACCTTGGTAGTTACGCTCCATTTAACAAAAGTATATTTCACTAAAAACATAAAAAAAATTATAATTTTTGAAAATTTATTGCTACATAACTAAGTAACTTCAGGCCCCCAAAAATTTTTTTAAATTTAACTTACACCCTCCCCTATCAATAAAAAATAAGCTTTGTTTAGTTTTATTACGAATTTATTAAACAATTAAACAAATATGAAATCAGGTTTTTAATTTTGTTAAATCGGCTGCATCAAAATTTCTTGCACTTGACAGTTAATAACTGAGTGAATATTTACAACAACAAAAAATTGAAAACAAAATTTTAGTCAGCAGAGTGTCTGTAATCTATACAATGGAAAACATTTCGCAATTTTATACTTTGATTTTTTGACTTTCGCGCCGCTAGATCAATGGTTTCGACCAGTGTGCAGCGGCTGCCAACCCAGCATCAAGCCTATGCTTTTACGTATGTAGGTTTCATGTTGCTACAACAACAACAACAACAACAACAACAAAAATCGTACGGTACCGACTGCGGTACACTACGATTTTTACTGTACCGACTGCGGTTCACTACGATTTTTTAGTGAACCAGCTGCGGTACAGTACGATTATCGTAGTGTACCGGTTCATTAAAATATAAAAAATTATAATTTTTGAAAATTTATTGCTACATAACTAAGTAACTTCAGGCCCCCAAAAATTTTTTTTAAATTTAACTTACACCCTCCCCTATCAATAAAAAATAAGCTTTGTTTAGTTTTATTACGAATTTATTAAACAATTAAACAAATATGAAATCAGGTTTTTAATTTTGTTAAATCGGCTGCATCAAAATTTCTTGCACTTGACAGTTAATAACTGAGTGAATATTTACAACAACAAAAAATTGAAAACAAAATTTTAGTCAGCTGAGTGTCTGTAATCTATACAATGGAAAACATTTCGCAATTTTATACTTTGATTTTTTGACTTTCGCGCCGCTAGATCAATGGTTTCGACCAGTGTGCAGCGGCTGCCAACCCAGCATCAAGCCTATGCTTTTACGTATGTAGGTTTCATGTTGCTACAACAACAACAACAACAACAACAAAAATCGTACGGTACCGACTGCGGTACACTACGATTTTTACTGTACCGACTGCGGTTCACTACGATTTTTTAGTGAACCAGCTGCGGTACAGTACGATTATCGTAGTGTACCGGTTCATTAAAATATAACGTACCGGTACCCAGCAAAACCTTCGACGCCAAGGATGCTATTGAATCATCGGTGCAAGTGATCTGGCATGTCATCTTTTTAGCATTTTCACTCATGAATTTTATATGAGCGTGACCACCATAAGATGACATTCATTTTCGGATCTTAAGATGACATTCATTGTCGGATCCTAAGCATGTCATTTTGACCAATGCTTTGACATGTCATTTTCACCTACCCTTTGGCATGACATTTTCATGTCTTGTTTGGAAAATGGAAAATTCTGTATTAAAATATGATTTTCATGACAAACCAAACTCTTTATTAATTCAAACTAATTCATGAAATAACTAGAACTAATTTATCAGCATAAAGTTTACACCCAAAATTTCAATTTTATCACCGCCGCTGCACCGCAACAGAGTTTACTTCGTCCACTCTCAGCCACTGATTTTGTTTCATCTTACAAAAGATTTTCTATTATCTTCTCATCACCAGTTCAGATTTCGACTAGGACTCCAACAGCACTCCTTTAAGAATTTGTAATTTTGTAATTTTATAACAAAAATTTTGGAAATGTATTATCTTTTGTTTTGATGTCGCTACATGTAGGGATGTACAAATCGACTTGTTTGTTTCTAGTGATCTGTACAAATGATTCAAATGCTGATGAAAAGATCGGATATTTCACGACTTCCTTTGCATGGGTTTAAATGCTAATGAAAAGATCGGATCTTTCACGACTTGCTTTGAACCAATGCAAAATATGCCATGAAATCACGTCATCGCATAGAACCCCTTCCTTCAAATTTTGCTGAGTAATGTACCACACATGTGGGTTTTGTGAATTGTGAGAAAATGTTAAAAGTTTTTTTTTTAAGAAAATGCGCAAACCTAGTAAATAGAATTCAAGATAATGTAAATTAGGATCATAAATGTAAATCTGTAATTTTTTAAGACGGTTACGAATTTTGAGAAAATGGAAATAGCTAAAATTTCCGATCAATACATATTTTTTAATTACTTGTAAGGGTGTACCAACAAATTTAAGTGAACAACCTCCTATTATGACATTCGGTTTGGAAAATATATTATTAAGGAATTTCTATTTACTCGCTTTGAGTTAATTTTAAATATAGGCTCATTATGGTATGTTTAGATTTATGAAACCCATTGAATGTCCATTCCTTTGCATATACGTCAAATTAAACCCAATGGATTATGACGGGGATTCATTTAACTTATACCATGATTGAATAAATGAGAATAAGGCTTATATTATCGTGTCATAAGGATGTTTATTTGCGGCAAAGATCAATAAAAAAATAATCACAGTCGGATCATTAAAAATTCGTTGCGTTCCACTGATCGGATGACTAGAAAATAACGTACCACACATGTGATCAACATTCAAGATTTCATGCGTTATGAAAATGTTATATTTGTGTATTTCTTAATCAGTTGACATTTTTGAGAAATATGTGGATTTCATCGATTCGACCATAAATGCGGGTTTTAGAGAATTTTCGAGGAAATTCACCTTTGGCCCCATACAAATTACTATGGAAACAAAGATCGACCGGTTGACACGGGTTAACTTTAAGCGATCGTCATAAAATTGCATACATAAGGTTTTTGGGTGAACTGGAAACAATTTAGGGGTAGGAGTTCCAATCACAAATTTTAAATTACAAATTAAATTTTAAATTACAAATTAGAACTATTTTGGTCGGAAAATGTAGCTAAAGCCCACAAAGTTACCAAAATCGTGAAAAACCGTGATATGGGGGTAATACCAACATGTGAAAATATAGATAAAATTTTTCATATAGAAATATTCTGACCTCCTGAAACCTTTAATTTTAAATATACTACTATTTTCTGTAGAGTCCTCAAAACGGTAAAAATCTTCCAAAAATCAGGTGTATTTCGTATAGAGGGCTGCATTAAAATCTTGCATCTATGCCCATAATTGTCTGTAGATATGTTGTATTCTCATATCGAATACTAAATACCAAATAGTGTAGTAACATTATATGGGGACTATATTAAATAGTGGTGTTGAAGCAAGTTCCACAACCATACGTAGTCTAAGAAAATGAAATTAAATGAATTTTGAAATAAACTGAATTTATCAATAATTTCCCGCAAAAAAAAATATGGCAACCCTTTATCCACTATAGCAGGAAGCTTTAACTCAAGTGGATAAAGGGTTTGTAGACTTAAAACTTTGATACCATTTTTATATTTTTTGTTGAGAGTATAATTTACTTTCCAACCATACTCTCAACGGTAAGCAACAGCCATTTGTTAATAAAAAAAGACAAATACTGCCGCAAATCCCTTTTTTTGTGTTCTTATTTTTTCATGTTTCAACTTGCGAATTATCGCATTACAACTGGCGTTAATACTACCAAACATTCATACAGTCCATTTATTTCCTCTGCAGAAGTATTAAGTCAGTTGTACATGGTCCTTTCGATCCGTCTTTAAGAAGAAGTGAAGACAATTTGGATTACGTCCACCGCATTTTAATATAACAAGTCTAAAGCTTACAAAGATATGGATAAAAGGTACGTAAGAGCTTATTAAATTGTGAGCGGTTAGGAAAGATTTAATACAAGTAGTTCGAAGTTGCCATTTGTTCCTAACATCAAAACAATTTGGAAGCTAAGCGAAAATTTCGTTTTAAATTTTACTTCTTTATGGGCTTTTTCGTGTTACATCATAACGTTACGTTCGTTCTGCATATCCAATTATTACACAGAAAAGTGATTGCCCGGTCAGAACATCTCTTAATTTCGGGACTACTGATCTCTTACATACAACATACAGCGCTCTTAATGTTATTTGTTATTCTACGACTCCCTCCTTCTGCATACACAATTACAGAAGCTAAAGGCAAAACATTGGATATAACAGTTCTACACTCAATTGACATACATATATACTTTTTCTCTACGTCTCTTTCAACACGTTAATATTGTCTGACGCTGTGAAATACATCCATGACACTGTCACAAACAACCACACACAGCACTGGCTCGGTTATACTCTCTATCATAAAATCACACTCCTTCATAATTTTTACCTTATACAAGAGAACCGGCTGATCTCTTCAACAAACGAAACTGTTATAATTGTTAAAACAAGTTCTTCAAAAAACCAAAGGTAATGAACAACAACGTCCTCAGCAAGGAATGTCAAAATTCTGTCAGTCAATCTCAGTTAAATTTGTCCATGAGAGTATTCAGATCGAACAAGCCAAAGCATAAATAAAGTTTATAGACATCATACGACGAATTTAATTTCGGGGTTTTTGATTATGATGGCAATAGAAATTCAGGCAATATTTGTTGAAAAATTTTATCCTTAAATACAGAGATAAAACAAAACTGAAAAAAAAAAACAAATCTAAATTGCCAATAACAAGAATAGAATAAAAGTGTTAAGTGTTTTACAAAAAAAACAAAACGTTAATTTTCTGTAAAACAATAGACATCAATCTCATATCAGTTGAGTTTCATACAATCATTATACATACTTTTAATTACACAAAAAAACCTGAAGAAAATCAAACAAAAAGCACCACACCATGCTTCACGTTGACAATGTTACCAGGAAACCACGATCATCTTATAAACCGGACCTATCCAGAGAGTCTACATCGCCCAGTCGCAGCTCAGAGGCTTCGGTCAAGCAAGAACGTAGCAGACCAGTTGATCGCCAAACAAAGGGAGAAGTTGCCAAACGCGCTCGATCAGCAGCATCAACTGCAACACAAAATTCAACCAAGCGACCACGCACCAGTGTCAGCGATCGACTTAGTGTTCGCTCAAAGGTACACGTTTTTTTGCCCACGGTTCTTGCTAGGGTCTTAACCACCAAGGGTCGGGATAAGGTTCGATTTATAGTGAACACAGGTGCGGCGCAAACGGTGGTCTTAGCTTCGTTGGTGGAACGGCTTCACTTACAGACGACAAGAAGAGGCAGTAAATACTTTTGTACTTTAAATCTGCAGTCCTTTTACGATCAGTCGGCCAAATTACAAATCATTGGAGAGGTACGAAGCCAATTAAATACCACCTTCCCAGAAAGCACCGACAACAAGAAACTTCAGGCGACATACGACCATCTCTCTGAATTAGCTGACCCTCACTTCTTTAAACCCATTAATATCGAAGCGATGATTGCTAACGACCAAATTCCACGCATTCTACGAGCAGGTCTCATACAAACGTCTTCAAGCATGCCAATCGCCCAAAGTTCCATCTTCGGTTGGATCATATCCGGAGGTTGCACTTACTAGGGTACACCAATACAAAGGGGGCGGCATGTTGAAGCAAGTTCCACAACCATACGTAGTCTAAGAAAATGAAATTAAATGAATTTTGAAATAAACTGAATTTATCAATAATTTCCCGCAAAAAAAAATATGGCAACCCTTTATCCACTATAGCAGGAAGCTTTAACTCAAGTGGATAAAGGGTTTGTAGACTTAAAACTTTGATACCATTTTTATATTTTTTGTTGAGAGTATAATTTACTTTCCAACCATACTCTCAACGGTAAGCAACAGCCATTTGTTAATAAAAAAAGACAAATACTGCCGCAAATCCCTTTTTTTGTGTTCTTATTTTTTCATGTTTCAACTTGCGAATTATCGCATTACAACTGGCGTTAATACTACCAAACATTCATACAGTCCATTTATTTCCTCTGCAGAAGTATTAAGTCAGTTGTACAAGTGGTCTACCGAAAATTCCTGGTGGACAAGTTTTTTACCCGTAGCGAAAACTAAGTATTACATTTAAGCCACGCTGGAGCGATAATGTGGTAAAATACTTCAAAATACCGAGGAACTATGCCGACAATCCTCTAAAGACATGTTCAGCTACATCGTAGGATAATTTGGCTAAAACCTTTACAAACAACAAAACTAAGACAGTACCATTCTATATTAAAACCTAGACCTATACGGACGATTCTCCGCAAGAGTGTTTCATACTACCAATGGAGACTAAATACTAAATTGTAGCAATTTCCATAAGATTATGTGGCTAAAACTTTCAAAATCTGTAGTGGCTATGTATATCAAAACTTTAACCTGTACGGACAAATTTCGGGAGAAAGGTTGTATACCATTATCGAAGAAACATACCAAATTTCGTCCATTTCGGTTTGATAATGCGAATTGTTTCTTGATTTTAACAGACGGATGCTCTTTACTTCAAACATTTAATAGAAATGCCGTTTCAGATGGACGGATATTACACATTCATGCACTTAATTTATATAATCATGAATTTAATGAACTATGTTAATATTTCCTTCGACTGCGAAAAAGTACGACTTTTAATGCTCCGACTGTGGTTTTTTGTTGGAACATGTAAAATTAATCTAGCATATATTACCTTGATTTTGTCGTAAATTAACATCCTAATTACACCATCAGTATCATGGTGTAATTAAGATGATAACTTTTAATTCTTAATTGCAAGTGATTTTATAGTTCAAGAATTTTTACCCCTTTTTACACGTTATATATCAAAACATTTGCAACTCAAATGCCTATATAACATTCAATATATTTTTGGGGACATTTTGAGTTTTGAAATATATTTGTTTCTGTTATTTGATTCTTTACTGACCATATTTTCAAGATTTTAAAATGATTATTCAGTTGATCAAATAATTATACGAATTATTAAGCAGATCTCTCAGAGGTCATCAACAGATGTTAAAATAAGACATGACACCGATAAACATATACAAACCCCTACGATATATACCAAGGATACCGGTATACCAAAAAAGGTAAATTTTGTGAAAACAGTAATTCCCGGGAAAATTTGAATTTTTCATAGAAATTTTGCGAAAAATGTGTGGCATTTTTTTGGAGTAGAAAAACCGAGTACTTTTCTTCGATTTAAATCAATATTATGACTTGTAACCAGTAAGGAAAGGATCAAAGTCGGGCGGGGCCGACTATATGATACCCTACACCACTGTGAATATGTAAAATATAAATCGGAGCTATATCCAGATCTTAACCGATTTTGATATAATTTGGCACATTTATTTCCAGACCGAATTCAGTCACACATTCCAAATTTCATCGAAATCGGAAATATATAGCGTGTTTGGTACAGAAAATACGTGAAATCGGCCGAAAATATATATGGGAGATATATCCAAATCTGAACCGATTTCTATATAATTTGGCACATTTATTTCTAGACTGAATTCGGTCACACATTCCAAATTTCATCGAAATCGGAAAAATATAGCGTGTTTGGTACATAAAATACGTGAAATCGGCCGAAAATATATATGGGAGCTATATCCAAATCTGAACCGATTTCGATATAATTTGGCACACTTATTTCTAGACCGAATTCAGTCAAACATTCCAAATTTCATCAAAATCGGACGTATATAGCGTGTTTGGTGCACCAAATACGTGAAATCGGGCGAACATATATATGGGAGCTATATCCAACTCTGAACCGACTTCGATATAATTTTGCTCATTTATTTCTAGACTGAATTCAGTCACACATTCCAAATTTCATCGAAATCAGACATATATAGCGTGTGTGGTACAGGAAAAACGTGAAATCGGCCGAAAATATATATGGGAGCTATATCCAAATCCTGACCGATTTCAATATAATTTTGCACACTTATTTGTAGACAAAATTCAGTCACACATTCAAAGTTTCATCAAAATTGGACGTATATAGCGTGTTTGGTGCAGCAAATACGTGAAATCGGGCGAAAATATATATGGGAGCTATATCCAATACTGAACCGATTTTCACCAAAAGCAATAGCGTTCTTCCTATGGCTAAAAAAGTTGTAGTCCCCAATTTTCAGCTGAATCGGACAAAAAATGCGACCTGTATGTTGCGAACAAAAATACATGGACAGACGGACAGACAGACGGACGGACACGCATAAATCGACTCAGAAAGTGATTATATGTATATCCCCAAAATTAACTGTGGGTCTATTTCGTTTCCTTTTGTATGTTACATACAAATGCACAAAGACATAATACCCCTTACCACTGTGTGGTGTAGGGTATAAAAAATGTGCTTGATCTCCAGGACGAAATAGAATTTGTCCCCTTATTCAAACTAGTTGACCCAAAATGTAGAAGGTGTTTTTATATTGCCCTGGAGGTACTTTTATGGACAGAAATGGTACTGGATGCATGAGGTCGAGATATTTATCAGATCCAAAAACTAACCGATCAGATAACATTTCAAAATCGCACCATGTACACACCAGAAGTGTCGTATAACAGGGTGTTTTGGCATAATACCGCTTATAAACATATACATATATAACCACGTAAAACTAGTATTTTTTTGCAAATATGTATGTTTAAGTTCTTATCGGACCCGATCATCTTAAGTAATATTAATTCGTATAGGAGGTTCCGGGACTCTAATCTGGATACTAGACTATTTCACATCGAATAAAACCTTGGTATTTAACAATTATCCTTAGAACACAAGATTCCAAAGAATATATTACTATATTTTCAAAACAAAAATAATTTCTTCAGATTTTGAAACAAATTTTGTCAGTTGCAAATGTGTTGAGCAGAAACAAAAGTGAGTTAGCGCTTTGTTTTGTATATTTTTTGTAAAATTAATTTTTTGCAAATTAATTTTTAAATTTTTGAAAAGGTTCCAATAAACAATCAATCTACAACAATATTTGAATTTCAAATCCACAAACTACGTCAGAACTATATAAAATATGAACTAGTCCTTCCAGTTGCAAATGTTTTGAGCAGCACTGTATGTGTAAGTGAATGACTAGGTAACCAATTTTATATTTTCTACTAATTTTCTCAATATAAAAATCGATAAATTTAAATAATCTTGTATTTTACTTATTATACTTGCCTTTTTGCCAAGAAAACATATACAAGAATTCATATTTGCTCATAAATCACAAAAAACACATGTGTGGTACATTACCGGTGCGATATTTGTGAGTGAACCGACTAGTGGTACAGTACGATATTTTAGTGAACGGACTGCGGTACACTATGATTTTCGTTGTGCTCCGGTACGGTACACTAAAATATTTTTTAGTGATACCGTACCTGGAGCGGTACGTTATTTTAGTGTACTGTTTATTTTCGAACACTGATTTATTTATAGTCAATATATGATGTCTTTGATGATTTTTTTTTTCTCCATTTCAGGTATCAATGTTGCCTACTGAGATGCGTGTTGACTATTGAAATCGCATTAAGGAAGATTTTAACAAAGGCATTTTTCAATTCTTCTTAAGGGAAGTGAGCATAAAAGCATTGCTTCAACAAATGATATGTACTCCACTTCAGTGCAACAGCAAATATCAACTAATTTTCATTGTGAATGGGGTTCTATTTAAACATATGTAGTTGCCCATCACATTTATTGTTTCATTATTCCTTCCCTACACCACTATTTGGGGAGGATATGACAAGTTGGTTTTGATTTTCGAAGCGCTGAATCGATTTGTTTATGTTTGTCCGTTAGTATATCTATACCTTGTATTAAATGTAAGGGATCCCAGAATGAATATGACTATTCATTTTGTTTATGTAGGTATTTACTAAATACTAAATTCTACTACTGTCTACTAGTTAGACTCGGAATAGGCAATACAAATTTTGCGGGGAATAGAAAGTGTCTTATTTTCATGTGAAGTTCTCCGCTTCTGTTAGGGTTGTTTCAAAACAAATTGCATTAAAATTGGAACATAAAATAGCTGCTAACATTTCTGACATATGAATTTATAATTGTGATATTCGTCACCCCAGCTTTAGTAGACGACATTTCGTTTAAAGTGACTAATATTAAAAATACAGCCTGAGTTTGATTTGTTACCAATTTTGTTACCGAGAATGGTAAAATATCAGATATATATGGAAAAGACGCTTAGGGCGGATATCTTTGCTTTCTCAATATTTAAGACACTATTATTATCTTCTTAATTATTTCACAAAAATATATGCTGATCGGCTTATTCTTTTGTGTGCTACAGAGGTCACCACAAACTGCTATAGTCAAAACAGTGTTTCGTATGCGGTCATTATGCAATATACAATATTTTTCGACAAAAATCGGAACGTAGCTCAAGGTGTAAAATAAAACAATTTCTTTAAAAGTTTGGTAGATTTCTTGCAAGAAATTCATGAAAAATGGCTTTTTTATTTTCAATAAGTGGCTATTACCCTTTAAGTCTGGAGTATTCTCCATATGTTTACAAAACGAAGTGACAACATTGCATATTTTGCGGATTGCTACCAATATCATGATTTCATACCGGTGCACTGTGGGCGAAATCCAAAATTATGGAGGAAAAATTAATAACTTTTAATCTTAATTTTAATTTTAAAAGCAACACATAGTATTTTCGGAAAAATGATCAGAAAATCATTTTGCTGGGTTGTATGCCAAGATAACTATAACATCCGCGTACACGAGTAACCGAATGTTTGTTTCATCTACAAATGTCGATTCAACCGTCGATTCGTGTAAGTCGTTAAAATAGATCGCGAAAAGAATTGGTGACAACAAACAGACCTGCTTTACGCCAGTATGCGTTTCAAAATATTGAGATAACAGATCTCCCGACCAAACAGGGGTTTTTGTGTGTTCATAGATTTTTATCACAAAATTAATTATTTTCGCCGACAAACCAATGGTGTGCAGTTTACATATTAGTAAATCCCTGGAAATTCTGTTAAAAGCAGCTTTAAAATCTACGAAAAATGCGTACACCTTTTTATTCTCATTAAATTTTACGTTAATTATTGCTGCGAGGTTAAAGATGTTATCGATTGTCCAGTAACCTTTCCGCAAACCCGCTTGGTACTCCTTTAAAATCTGATTTCTAATAACCCAATCTGCAATTCTTTTGTTGACCATTTCAATCATTATTTTACCAACACAATTCATAGTTGTAATTCCCCTATAGTTGCACACATCATTCACATCTTCTTTTTTATGGATTGGGAAGATAATTCCTGAACGAAATACCTCGAAATCATCAGAACCACGTTTAATATGATTTTATATTAAACGTGTTACACACGTTTTGGAGGAATGCATCTGTGTCATGGATAAAAAACTCATACGGGACTCGGTCCTCCCATGGTACTTTATTGCACTTAACATTCTGAAGTTGTTTCTTTCTTTCTTCAACCGTGAAAGCTCTGTACATTTGGAGACAAACCAACAATTTTTGTTTTAATTAATTAATTGGATTAATCGAGCTAACATGGCCTAAGGAGTTTTGTATTGAAAAATGAATTCTAGCGAAATACCACACACTCAACCATTACGCTACGATCGTTTCGCCTGGTGGTTTAAGCCAGGCTCATCAGGCGTATTTGAATGCTAATGGCTAGAAGACAAAGGCTGATTTTGATAACTTCTATTTATACAAACATTTTTACAAATTTGTAATTATGAAGTATTTATTGAAGTCTTTTTCTTTATCAAGTCACCCTAGTGTCTTGTCTAGGAATCATTTTCTCAATACATACACATATACAATCGAAGGGGGGTTTCCTTCATGAATTGTAATGCCTTCAGTTTTTGAAGTTTTTGGATATCATGTATTGTTGTATTGTTTCTTTTATATAGATGTTTTATTTGGATACGATTCCCTTATGATTTTGGTAATATCCTTCAATTTTGGATTTTGCGGCAAATTGCATATTTTGTGATCCAGATTTTTGTGATAGGCACCTTTTTTGGTGTCCTTCCATATTAATTTCGGCAACAAACTTCGGTTTACTTTCATTCTCGGACTCGATGAAGGAACAGAGAGAGTTAAGGCCAAGGAAAGCAAATGAAAGGATA
Source organism: Musca autumnalis (assembly GCF_047663935.1). NCBI lineage: Eukaryota > Metazoa > Arthropoda > Insecta > Diptera > Muscidae > Musca > Musca autumnalis. The sequence continues at coordinate 122,965,577 of NW_027411644.1, read as the reverse complement.
ATGAAATGATCAGACCAGATCTTATCTTCCACTCTGAATTCCTTGACAAGGCAGAGTGTATCTGTCGTTACGGAACATATATCGATTACGGAATTACCATTCACATTCGCAAAGGTGAACTTACCCTCTTCATCTCCCGAAATCCGTCCGTTTAAAACTACCAAACCGTTATCATTACAGAACTCAATATATTTTCAGCCGTTTGCATTGCATGTTTTGTATTTGGATATTCTGGTGCTTAAGCAGTTCTTTCTCATTTCTACTGGCAATTCTTGTTCCTCTCTTATGCGGATGTTATGGTCACTTGCGGCAATCCGACTGTCTTTACTATTTTCAACTGCTGCCTTTAAGTTTTCAAAATCATCCTTCCTCTTAAATAGACCGGTAATATTTCAAACCGATATGAGTTTAGCTCACTCGAATATATTGATTTCCGCTCTTGGATAACGTACATATGTTTGAATCCAATCCTTTCTATATGATTGTTTTTATTTATAATGCGGATTATTCTTCATTACATCCTTCCATATGTCACACACCTCTTCAACTCCATTCTGAGTTGTAGCATTTTCCCTACAATTTGGAAACAAGCCAAAATAATACCTATCCCAAAATCAAATTCTGAATTTCGACCCATCTCAATTCTTAGCTATCTGTCAAAAGTATTTGAAAAAATTGTACACAAGCAAATGTTTGATTACCTCAACAACAACTTGCTCTTATCTGATAGACAAACGGGCTTTCGTGCGGATAATAGTTGCCGTTCCTCAAGGCTCAATATTAGGACCTCTCCTGTTTTCGCTGTACGCAAATGATCTTCCAAATCAATTAGTCAATAGCAAAGCCACTATGTACGCTGATGACGTCCAACTTTATATAAGTTGTCCAGTTAATAATATCAGTGATTGTGTTACTAAACTTAACGAAGACCTATCCAGAGTCTATAAGTGGGCCACGGCTAATAGATTGTTGTTGAATCCGCAAAAATCAAAACTTTTAGTTATCCATAAAAACAAAAATTTTCGCGTAAGAAATGTTGATGTTTTCATAAATAATGAAAAGATCAACATTGTCCCAAATGCAAAAAATTTTGGTGTTATATTTAACAATACATTGACTTGGTCAAATCACGCAAATGTGCTTGCTAAACAAATGCTAAATTGCGTTCCTTGTGGGTCACACACTCTTTTACCCCTTTTAAAATACGATTCCTCATTGCAAAAACTTTCCTGGTTCCAAGTCTCATTTACGGGTGCGAACTTTTTGCAGGTTGTGATTCATCTTGTCGACGTAAATTAAATATAACATTCAATAATATAATTCGATACATATATGGGCCAAAAAGAATTGATAATGTGTCTCAATATGCAAAATCCCTCTATGGCTATAATTTCGACACTCTTCTTAATATAAGATCCTTAATATTTCTCCAAAAAATTATAGTGAAAAAGAAACCTAAATATCTGTACGATAAATTAAAATTTAACAGATCTCGAAGAGGCAAACGTTTAGTTCCCGTCAGACTGCAAAGACACGTTTCCGAGCAACACTTTTTCGTTAATACCATTCTCTACCAAATGAACTACAATCAGCAATGCGTTCACATTAAAGAAAAAACTTGTTAAACATTACACTGCTCCATTAAATTAAACTTTTTCATTCTGTGCCTCCCTAAAGATATTGTTTTATAAAAATTAATTTGTGTTTTTATGCCTTTTACATTCATGCTATTGTTCTTATTATTTGTTAAGAAGGATATTTCATATCTTTTATAAACCTGCACTGTAATTATAAGATTTTTATATTGTTGTTGAGTGAAAGGCTAACTCAATAAAAATAAATAAATAATAAATAATAATTGTACTTCCAGCTGATATGTTTCTTTTTAAAAGTATTTTGAACCTACTTTAGCTTCGAGAGCGCTGTAGTTCAAGTTTATATTCTGAATGCATTCCCCGAAAATGCTGTCCAGTACTTCTATACCACTACTTTTACCACACATTATCAGCATATTAGTTTTTGTCAAACGCCAAAGCTTTACTATTTTAGCAGGAATGACGAGCTCGTGCAAGTCAAGTAAAAAATGAGAAGATTCGATTACACTGTGAACACAAATTTTGGGGCAGAGATAATTCCTTTTGGTGATGAAAGCCCTTGGTGAGTATATAAAGAACCCCGAAGGGCAGATCCGCCGTGAGTCGAACTTCCGCGTTATGGCGTGATGAAGTTTTTGCTAGAGACCCTGTAAGCCATCAGGAATTAGCGTTATATCTTTGTTCACTGTCGATTTAGGTTATTTTTGAGATGACATGTCTTCAGTCAAATCGAATGAGGATTATTTTCGTAGATCACTTGGACTTTCTAACTTGCTTCCTTCAATGCCCTTTTTGCCCTTTATTTTAAGAGCCGCTATAAAAGTACCACAAGATGACGTCTTTCAGCTTCGACATGTTCTGCAAAAATATCGCTCAAAAATTTTAGGTACGGCTCTCATTGACAACTAATCGATTTTGTCGCGTTTTCATAGTCATTTTTTACATTTACCCCTGTTTGCTCAGAAAAAACTGTGTTTTGTGTTTTTGTATGTTCTGTAACGAATATACAAAAAACAAAATATCGTCTTTTTCTGAACAAAAACAGGGTAAATGCACAAAACGACCACGAAAACGCGACAACCGTACCTAAAATTTTCTGAGCGACACTTTTGGGGAACATTTTGAAGCTGAAAAACGTAGTATTGGTATTTTTACAGCGGCTCTTAAAATAAAGGACAAAAAGGACATTGAAGGAAGCGAGTTAGAATGTCGAAGTGCTCTACGAAAATAATCCTCATTCGATTTGACTGAAGGCGTGTCATCTCACAAATAAGCTAAAGCAACAGTGAACAAAGATATAACGCTAATTCCTGATGGCTTACAGAAAATTTGATCACGCCATAACGTGGAAGTTCGACTCACGGCGCATCTGTCCCTCCGGGTTGTTAATATACTTACCAAGACCTTTCTTCCCCAAAAGGAATTTTCCGTGCCCCAGACTTTCCCTCCATTTTGTTGTACAGTGGTATTTCTCAATTAACGAAACCAATCTGACATGCAAATAAAATTGCATAAATTGGAAATTGGGATATCCCAGAGTCTTTTTCAACATCAGAAGCATTTCACCAATTTTGGTAAAGCAATTGGGAACATATCTTCATTGTTGAATGAACTAAAGCTGAGATACTCGTCAGTACGATTTAAATAAAAAACGGGAAAGTGGGATGTGCGCCAACCTATTTTGCATCATAATAAAGATGATATTTTCCTCACCCATTGACGGGCTTTCCTTCTGGAATAGGACTACTAAAAGCGGAGATATTCGCATAAGAATAAAACTTTGAATTTTCCTCCACATAAGTTTTTGGCCTATTTCGACTCTTGAATATTATCCGTCCATCACCAAACGCAACATGCTTCTTCCTTTCAGGCAGCCCTATTAACTAACAAATGGCGATTCTATCAGAATTACGAGTTGTAGCATGATTACGAAAAATGTAAAAATGGGATAAGTTACCGATTTTTGCGATATCTCCGCACAGTGTCACGACTTGGCCAAAAATGGCCAAAACCAAGTACTTCGGAATACAAATTTATTGATGAGAATTGATATTAGACATTTCAATTGAAGGAATTTGAATTATGGTATTGATTTGTCAAGTAGTTTTCTCCATGTGAAGGTTCAAATCCGATAATTGTAGGAAATATGCATTTTTGTCCTTATTTTACTAAAATTAATAACTTTTATTATGCTCCAATATTTTGATATTTAAAGAAATTTATCGTTCTAAAATAAATTTTTACGATTTACGATTTTTACGATTGGATGTAATATACGTGGATTTACTTTTGTTTAGAAGAAAATAGTGATCATATGGTTTTTACATGTACCCAAATCTGTAGTACTTAGTACATAGATTTTGTGAACCAAGTTTTAAAATTAGTGGAGTGGAAAAAAATTTTATAAAAGAGTATATCGATATTATTTGATGTTTGAGTTGCGAAAAGTTAGTATAATGTATTAAGGTGCCAGCTGCAGAGGTTTGCAGACGAACATGTTATTTCCCTTTTTCAGTGACCACCTCATTAGAGTAACTCCATTTTTATATAAATGTCTGCGGTGTCCAATCAAGCTCGAAAACGAATGGACCGATCATCATATATTTTTGTGGACTAATTAAGTACCTACTAATCTTGCGTTTGGAAGAGGGACTTTTAAAAATATAAATTTAAAAAAAATGGTGAACAGCCAAAATCAACATTAGATTTTTTACAAAAAATTTACCGTTTTTGACCACTAAACGGTCAAAACACGTTTTTAAAAAAAACTCTAATTTTTGAAAACAAGGGTTCGATGTATTCTATAAGCCTACAAAAATATAAAAACTTAACACCAAAATTCACACATTTCGGGTGGATATTGACGGCACAACCTTCAAAATACCGTGATTCGGGAGGTACGGTTCCATGGGGGCTATATGAAGACGAGGACATACACTAACAGCCTTCAGGTGGAGAGTTTTATATCCCCAATGAAGACTAAAAACCAATCTTCAGCTATTTCGGTGTGATAATGAGGCTAAAACCTTCAAAATACCGAAATTCGGGAAGTACCATCCATTGGGGGCTATATGAAGGCGTGGACATATACCGAAAAATGTCAAGAGGAGAATTTTATTCCCCCAACGAAGAATAAATATCAAATTTCATAAATTTCGTAAATTATGAGGTACCGTTATATGGGGGCTATATCAAAACGTGCACTTACACCCACAATTCTCTGTTGGAATGTTTCATACCTCTGCCGAAGATTAAACACCAAATTTTTATCATTTCGGATGTTTATTGTGACTAAAACTTTCAAAATACCAAAAATCATTAGGTACGGTTCTATAAGGGCTATACCAACACGTGGACCGAACATCCCAGTTTTTTGTCCTAGAGATTGTAAGTCAACAATAAGTACGGGTACCAAAATTGATGCACCTACGATATCTCCTTCTATTTTTGGCCACAGTTAATATGAACCCTCGACATAGTGCTCCTTTGTTTGACCACTTACGCCAACCTATTTTGCAATAATGTAAAGGAAATCTTATCTCCTTCCACTGACGGAAAGCATGAGTTTGGTTGCGGATTTGTAGTTGGTCGGAGGTTAAAACCTCTTGTCTCCAGCTTCACCCGAGTGAATGAAAGACTCGCTGCAATTCGAGTAAAAGCAAAATTTTTCACCATCAGCTTTATTTGCGCTCATGCTCCCACTGAAGACAAGGACGAACAGACCAAATATATATTTTACGAGAGCTTAGAAGAAACTTATGACCGTTGCCCTGCTCATGACATTAAAATTATACAAGGAGATTTTAATGCCAAAATTGGAAAGGAGAATATCTGTGGCCCAACAGTCGGGAAATTCAATCTCCACAGCGAAACATCTGACAATGGTATGAGGCTGATAGACTTTGCAGCTGCAAAAAAATGGTGGTTAGCAGTACCAGATTTAAGCATCTCGATATTCATAAGGGCACCTGGCTGTCGCCAGATCAAAGAACAAGAAATCAAATTGATCACGTTGTGATAGATGGAAGCCATGCATCGAGCGTGTTGGATGTACGATCGTTGCGATATCTCCGTTATTTGTCCACCTGTGCCAACCTACTTTGCATCGTTGCAAAGATGGGATTTTCTACTTTCGTAGTCTGGCTTTGCTTTTGGAAGGTCCCAAACCAAAGCTGTGACATTCTTCATAATAATTAAAATCGCAGAAGTGAAAAGTTGGGTTTCAGTTGCTAAAATTGTGATATATTCGTGGTTTGACCACCTACGACAACCAACTTTACATCGTTAGAAAGGTGATATTTTCTACTTTCATTGTCAGGTTTTGCTTTTGGCATTCCCCTTATAGAGGCTGAAATATTTGCTTTTGAATAAAGCGTTGACGTTTTATCCAAATAAGTTTTTGCCCACTCCGACCCCTGAATATCTGGCCATCACCAAAACATGCAGTCTTCTTCCCATCCGGGACCTTCATTAACCACTAACCCCAACCAATGCTGTGATATTCGTCATTATAACTAAAATCGCAAAAATTGAAAGTTGGGTTTAATTTGCGACTATTGTGATATCTTCGTTGTTTGACCACCTACGACAACCTACTTTAGTCCCGTCAAAATAGACATGCGTATAAGGGGGAAATAGCAAAAATTCCCACAAAGCTGAATTTTGGTGGAGATCTGGGGTTGGCCATTAGAAGCAACGTCCTAAAAGTCCCCATCGATCCCATGTGTGCAAAACAATTTATTGGGGGTCAAAGGTCATTTTTGGAGGCATTATTCAGTTTTTTTAATTTTTTTTCAAAAACGGTAAGACTTAGCAAAAGCCGGCTAAAGTTAAAGTTGTAGATTCAATAATTGTCTACAGGAGTGGTCTTTATGATTCTTAAAAAAGACTTACCATTTTCGAGATATCGCGATCTAAAGGTCAAATAAAAAATTAGTCGCGTAAGTACATTCTGAGGCGAACCGGTTAAAGTAACGACGCTATGTGTTAGATACTTCCGTAAGCTTTCAAACGATATCCACTTTGCCGTAATCGGTTCAGTAGAACCGGGTCTAACCCGGTTTTTAAATTTGGCGTTTCGGGTCAAATAACCGGTGATCCGGATCTGCAACCGTTGAAAATTATACATTTCCGTAATCAGCGCAACAGACCCTACCTTCGGACAAAACTTGAAAAAAAAAATCGGAGAGTTTTCGTTGGGGTCGTTCCCGTTGGGCTTTCGATTATACATGTGGGTTACATGGGCTATTTTTGCATAAAATGACTCTAACAATGAATAACTCTACTAAACACGCTCCGATTTTGTTGGAATTTTTTTTAGAAGATAGCTATAATTTCGCTCTTCAAGAAAATATATATTTTTTGGGGGGACAGACCCGATTACTTCGCTTATATTAGCCGGTTCGTCTAAATAATTGCATATTTCCCTTATAAGTGCATAAAAATCATGTGTTTTTTAGAACAGCTATATCTCAAGAATGGTTCCTTCTAGGAAAAAAATTATATAGGTCATGATTATAGATAATTTTTCTGTCTACAATATTTACTTTAGTCACTTTTTGATTAGAACAACCGTTTTCAAAAAATAAATCCGAAAACCTAAAAACCCTTAAAATTTGACCTTTGACCCCGAATATTTTGGTTTGCACACATGGGATCGATGGGGACTTTTAGGACGTTGCTTCTAATGGCAAACCCTAGCTCTCCACCAAAATTCAGCTTTGTGGGAATTTTTGCTATTTCAATGTCTATTTTGACCGGACTACTTTACAGAAAGATGATATTTTCTGCTTTCCTGTCAGGTTTTCCTTTTGGTATGCTCCTTCTAGAGGCTGAGATATTTACTTTTGAATAAAACGTAGACTTTTTCCCCAAATAAGTTGTTTGCCCATTACGACATCTAAATATTATCCGACCATCACCAAAATGAATAGACTTCTTTCCCTCCGGGACCCTCATCAACACCCAAAATTTGGTGACGATCCGATCAAAATTGCGACCAACTTGGGTATTGATGAAGGTCCCGGAGGGGAAGAAGCCTATTGATTTTGGTGATGGTGGGATAATATTCAGGGGTCGGAATGGGAAAAAAATTATTTGGAGAAAAAGTCAACATTTTATTTCAAAGCGAATATCTCCACTTCTATATGGGGAATATCAAAACCAAAACCTGCTAATGAAAATAGAAAATATCACCTTTACAACGATGTAACGTAGGTTGTCGTAGATGCTCAAACAACGAAGATATCGCAATAGCCGCTAACAGAAAAATACTTTTCATTTTTGCGATTTTAATAATAATGACGAATATCACAGCTTTGGTTAGGGACCTTCCAAAAGCAAAGTCTGCCTATGAAAGTAGAAAATTCCATATTTACAATGATGTAAAGCAGGTTGGCGTAGATGGCCAAATAACGGAGATATCGCAATAGTAGGTAATACATCCCATTATTTATTTATTTTTGTTTGTTTGTAATCACGCCACACGTCGCAATTTTGATTGGATCGTCACGAAATTTTCGGTGTTAATGAGGGCCTCACAGAGAAAGAAGCCTTTTGATTGTTGGCGTACATCCCACGTTTCAACAAAATTGAGCTGTATTAATGAGGACATTCAGAGCAAAGGAGCTAAGCTTTCCCAATTTTAATATTTTGAATTTTCCCAGTCAAAAGCTTATGGTGTAGGGTATTACATAGTCGGCCCCGACACGACTATAGCCTTGGCTCAGTTGTTTAAAGTTATATTGAATACTTTGCCCCTCTATTACTGAAACATTTTAGAAATTGAAAATCCAATATTAGTCCGGTCGAAATAGACATGCGTATAAGGGGGAAATAGAAAAAATTCCCACAAAGCAGAATTTTGGTGGAGAGCTAGGGTTAGCCATTAGAAGCAACGTCCTAAAAGTCCCCAACGATCCCATGTGTGCAAAACAAGTTATTCGGGGTCAAAGGTCATTTTTGGAGGCATTATTCAGTTTTTTTAATTTTTCTCAAAAACGGTAAGACTTAGCAAAAGCCGGCTAAAGTAAAAGTTGTAGATTCAATAATTGTCTACAAGAGTGGCCTTTATGATTCTTAAAAAAGACTTACAATTTTCGAGATATCGCGATCTAAAGGTCAAATAAAGAATTAGCCGCGTAAGTACATTATGAGGCGAACCGGTTAAAGTAACGACACTATGTGTTAGATACTTCCGTAAGCTTTCAAACGATATCCACTTTGCAGTATTCGGTTCAGTAGAACCGGGTGTAACCCGGTTTTTAAATTTGGCCTTTCGGGTCGAATAACCGGCGAACCGAATCCGCAACCGTTGAAAATTATACATTTCCGTAATCACCGCAACAAACCCTATCTTCGGACAAAACTTGAAAAAAATCGTAGAGTTTTCGTTAGGGTCGTTCCCGTTGGGCTTTCGATTATACATGTGGGTTACATGGGCTATTTTCGCATAAAATGACTCTAACATTGAATAACTCTACTAAACACTCTCTGATTTTGTTGGATTTTTTTTAGAAGATAGCTATAATTTCGCTCTTCAAGAAAATATATTTTTCTTGGGGGACAGACCCGATTACTTCGCTTATTTTAGCCGGTTCGTCTGAATATGTGCATATTTCCCTTATAAGTGCATAAAAATCATGTGTTTTTTAGAACAGCTATATCTCAAGAATGGTTCCTCCTAGGAAAAAAATTATAAAAGTCAAACTTGTAGATAATTTTCCTGTCTACAATATTTACTTTAGTCACTTTTTGATTAGATCAACCGTTTTCAAAAAATAAATCCGAAAACCTAAAAAAAACCCTTAAAATTTGACCTTTGACCCCGAATATTTTTTTTGCACACATGGGATCAATGGGGACTTTTAGGACGTTGCTTCTAATGGCAAACCCTAGCTCTCCACCAAAATTCAGCTCTGTGGGAATTTTTGCTATTTCAATGTCTATTTTGACCGGACTATATATATTAAGTTTCTTTTCGCACAAAAAGACTTTTTTTTAAAATAATATTTTCACAATCCCCACTTGTACAGTGCTTTCTAATCATGTGTTTTTGTCTTGATTCTTTTAATTCCTCTAATGTTGTCATATTTATACTAAACTAGCTGAAACCGGTGCGCTTTGCTACCCCGACTAAGATAAAATATAATGGAATGCTATAGATATATTAATTTTTTGTAATATTTTAGCGTATAAATATAGGAGATAAGAAGGCGTTATCTACCCGTTCAGGACTGTTATGGGCAACTATGGTATTTTTGTATGTTTCAGGAGGTAACACTCTACCTAAAGCCTTTTCGAATATGTAGTCTATATACTCTTACGCTATTAATTTCTCTTTATTTCTACAGATTGGATTTGGAGTGAATTAAAATAAGATAGTTGTATTTTATTTTATACATGGGACTTATTTTTTCAAGGTCATATACATATTAACATATTGTGATTAATTTTTACTCAAATAATGATTTAGATATATCATAATAAAACATAATTCATAAGAAGTCTCTCAAAGATATGATATTTAACATCTGTAGCCTTGATCAATTCCTTCCCAACTATAAGTGTATATAATGATGACTTCTACTGACTTCTAAGTCTCTTCAAAATTTCATTGAAATTGGACATACTTAACAAAAACATGAAATCGACCGAAAATATATATGGGAGCTATATTCCGATATGAGCCGATCTCGATATAACTTGGCACATTTATTTTAAGACCAAATCCCGTCTCACATTCCAAATTTAATTGAAATGAAAAATACATAGCGTGTTTGGTGCATAAAATACAGGAAATCGGCCGAAAATATATATAGGAGCAATATCCAAATCTGAACCGATTTCGATATAATTTCGGGCAGTTATGTCTAGACCAAATTCCGTCACACATTTCAAATTTCATTGAAATTGGAACTACATTGCGTGTATGGGGCATAAAATAAAGAAGTCGGCCGAAAATATATGTATATGGGAGCTATATCAAAATCTGAACCGAATTGAATATAATTTGTTAAGTATATTTCTACATCAAATTCCGTCACACATACCAAATTTGGAGATTGTATCTGTAACAGTTCTAAAGATATTTACATACAAAATCTAAATTTTTTGGAGGTACCTCCGGTTTTGATGCTATATCTCCAGATCAACGCGGAATTTCAAAAAAAAAGGTTTATACCCTTTTTTCATTTCAGGATGATCGGTTCAGCGGTTTTTGAGTTTATAAGGCACAAACAAACGTACAAATATTTTTTTATTTTATATATGGGCAATATTTTTGAAAATTTAACATAGTTGAAGCAAAGGTTTAGCCTTAAATAACTCGCGAAATGTGGTTGAATATTATTGTATAATATTCAATATAATAATATTAAATTAAATTAAATTAATATTAAATGCTTTCGGATAAAATGAAATGTTTTTAGACTTGGCAAAAAATATTGGCCTTAAAAGTTAATTTGCGTGGAATCTGTGGCTACATTTATGTTAAAAAATGGGTAAAAAGGGGTTGAAGCCAACGTGTCTTTTTTGTTTTCTCTCGATTTGTGATTAAACCACACTTTTCACGATTTTTTCGTCAAAGTAAAAGTAGAAAGGCAACTAAATAAAAATCATCTCACTATTGTATAACTTCGCAAAATTTGAGCTACGTCTACCATTAAATGATGCTGACATTTCGAAGCCAGATTTTAAGTGTTTTTGAAAATTTCTTCTAATTTCGTTCCGCAAACAGGTTTTTCAAAAAATTGTATATAGGATTGTACAAGTTGCGATTCTGAGTTATTTGATATATGTGTCGTGCATGTAGCCTACACAGCTTCACAGAAAACTGCATCCAAATACGAAAATTTTGTGCGAACATTTTTCTAAAAATCATATTTTTCGGGTCTAATTTTTACAATTGTCATTCGATTTTCTCGTACTTGATTGCAAATTTTAGATTTTTACGTTGCGGATCTAATAAATCTTTACTAGTGAAATTCCATCTACTAAAACGCGAGATACGAAAAATTCCAAGGTAGGAATATCACCTAAAATTGTTTTCGAAAATATCGCGCATTTTATCGCGTATTCTGGGTCCGTTTCCACTGCAATGGAAAAACTAGTGCAGCATCTTCGTTTTTGTGGAAACAGAGATTTAAAATTGTTTTCGAAAATATCGCGCATTTTATCGCGTATTCTGGGGCCGTTTTCACTGCAATGGAAAAACTAGTGCAGCATCTTCGTTTTTGTGGAAACAGAGATTTAAAAACTTCACTGATAAGGGAGCTACATTAATTTTATCCCAAAAAATAGTGTGTGATGCTACATCCACGGTTCCTGATTAATCGTCTTGAAATGGATATATCCATATCCATGTAGACTTTCGTTGTGATTTGAAACCGGATGCGGAACAAAATGTATTGTACCTTGCGCAATTTAGAGATGTTTTATAGGTTTTTTAATGTTATAAAGTCAAGTTATATTCCGAAAAATATAAGGTAAATAACAAAAATGTTTTGCAATCGATGAATCCGAGTTTCACCCTTTCAGAATTCGCGAACTGTTAACATATTCTATGAAGTATGACTACAATTATTTGAAATGAAGTGTTTTAGGAGGGATCCCATAATGTCGACCATTAAAATTAATTTTCGTTGAAGCTGTGTTGGCATCAATGTAGAAAAATGGGTAAAAATGGGTTGAAGCCAACAAGTTTTTTTATGTTCCCATGCGATTTCTGGCTTAAACTTACATTTTATAGACCTATTCCCAAAGAATGAATCACAGAATACTCCATGGGCAATAAGATGGAGTGTATGATTTTTCGATATATCCACTGCATCCACATAAAATTGATGCTGTCATTTTGAAGCCGGAATTTCGGGGTTTTTTGAATTTTTTTAATAATACAGACGCGCAAGAAGATAATATTCCAAACTTATAACACGATTATAGAACTCGTGATTTTACGTCGCTTTGTGCATATCTCATGAGTGTGCTCCTTACAGCATCCTAGTAATTGGAATCGAAAGGCCAAAATTTCATGCGTGAATTTTCTTACAAAACATATTTTTGCGTGTAAAATTTACAACTGTCATTCAATTTCCTTTGAAACCCGCGTGCATTTAGTTTTTTTACGCGACGGTTCTAATGAAGCCTTCCGCGATCGAATTCATCTACTAAAACCGCGGATATAGATACCTTGAAAATCGGAAAATCAGCAAAAATATATTTTGACAAATCCGCGATTTTCTTTAAAATTTTTTACATGAATGGAATCCTTTACTGGCGATTATAATATTTGCGAAAACGCGTGTCATAAAAGAAAAGAGATACGCGAGTAATATGGGTCTTTCACAACAAATTGAATGTGGAGGCACATCCGCGGTTCTTGAAGAATCTAATTAAAATTGGTATATTTTGACGTATTTTTGATAGGCGCTGATGAAACCGGATGCGCATCAAAATCGTATGCACATTGCGCGACTTTTACCAACTATAAGGTTTTTTGCAGTGTATGATGCAACTGGCGGCACAAAATGGCCCCTGAGTGAAACATCGAAATATGCATAAATTTTGAAAGAGATTGATTCGCTTTATCCAAAATCGGATGCGCATCAACCGACTTTAACTAATTCGCGAGTTACAGGCTTTTTAATTTTCATATCTTTTAAATGATACTAATTTGAATATTACTCGTAATTTCCTATCCTTATAAGTAATCACAGTAAGCAGTTAAGCTTTCACGATGCACACTGGTCTGAAATCCAATTTTTGTGGCCAAAACTATTTATACGTCCTTTTTGTATTGTTATTTAGTTTTATTTATAATAAATGTCACAAAGTATTAATTCAGAATTATTTTCACCCTGAATTTCCAAAAAACCGTTAAAATATATTAAACATGGTGATCCCATTGTATGGGGTCTAAACTAAAACTTCGACCTATGTTTAAAATTTTTGGTACGAAGGGTTCATATCTTCTAAGAAATCAAAATGCAAAATTACAGCTAAATCGGCTTAAAAATATGGCTAAAATTGTCAAATTATCTTAAATTGGAGCTACCCTTATATGGGGGCTATACCCCAACGTGGACCTATGTCGACAATAAAAATAGCAAGTTTTCAGGAAAATCGGTTCAAAATTGTGTTTCTTAGAATAAAATTTGTACCAGCCGAATATGAAATATTTCGGAATTTGATGTAGCCTGAAAAAATTGTGCATCATTTATCGCAACGAATCGCACCTTGAAATGATCTTTTTATTAAAGTATACACATCAAAGTAATTTTGATTTTTTTCTAACATCGACCACTAGCGATCAAAATTATTTCGGTGCAGAACAATTTTACCATTGAAACAAAATGTAAGAATTTAAGAGTGTTCCAGAAATATGTTGATAACTTTGTTCTTAGACCGAATTTTTCTTCTGTTCTTTTTGGAAAATTAATCTATTTACATTCGCCTTTCTTCTCCGTATTTGAGTTTTACCTTTACATTTTTACTTATTGCGATCTTATAACCCACAAAGTGTCACAAAATACTGCGCACTAAACTCGATTAATAACACAGTAAACAAATCTCTACTTTGAATCCTTCTCGTCTAACGGTAAATGCAAATTTGGAATAAACAATATTTGTTTTTGTTGTTTTGGAGTGTTTACTTCAATATTGCGAAGAAACAAACTCAAAAGAAGAATGTCAAAAAATTGACTTTTGGCCAAAGAATTCACTTTTGGGACCAATGTGCGATGGTAAACCATATATTTTGATAAAGTTTTAGCAGAATACTTTAATTTATGTATTAGATTTTAGCGAAATAGTTGGATAACTCTCAAATATTTTTTTCTAATTTTTCGAAACAAACCAAAAAATATATTTGTAACAATATTTTCCAACAATGAGTTGTTTCTCTTTTGTTGTTGTTATAATATGCAATTTATAAAGCCAATGTTTATAATTTTGGTTTCACATTTTTTACGCGTTGTCTAGTTTCTGTACGTATTTTTAATTTAGTTTTTAGAGGTTTATACGGACTCTGAGTTAGTATAATTTGAATTTATTGCCAGATTTTTTTAATTTTTTTTTTTGATTTTCCGCGAAAATAAAAACACATTTTGGAAATTTTGGTGCATCTACGGATGGATATCAAATGCTGTTACTGATATATGCTTACATTTTCTCAATACAAAAAACAAGTAAGCAAAGGCTATAGTCGGACGGGGCCGACCATGTGATACCCTACACCTGTAGGAATTAGCTATTTGCAACCGCCTTGCACGTTGAATGTCCGGGTTCGATTCCCATCGAATTGTCTACGGTGGCAAAATACCCCTTAGTAATGTTGGCGATATTTCCTGTGTATTTCAGCTATGAAAAACGTCTGTACAAGTGACAACTTAGGACACGCCGTTCGGACTCGGCGATAAAAACTAGGTCACATATCAATAACTTAATATGAATCCATTGATATAAGAGAAGCCTCCCTTGTCTTTACTGGGATGTTTGTGGAAAAATATATAAATTATACATTTCTAAATAATATTCGAAAATTGGAAAATTCACATTGATTAGCCCCTCCTGCTATATCTTCAAATTGTCTTTGAATATCAGGTTCCTTTTTGGAATAGACCTAAAATAAATACATGTATACCACGCAATTTGGTATATTTGATAATTGGGAAAATTGCGAGTTTATTGAAGATCTATCGTCCAAAATTGTGCACTTGTACCTCACAAATGCTTCGAAAATAGTTCATTGTGGGCATATATTTTGATATCTAAAATATATTTTATACCGGTAAAAATAACTAACAATGAATAGAAATTCAAACATTTTAAATTCAAACAAATTTATATATCCCAAAATTATTCATATTCAATTATACAGCACAGAAGATAGTATAAGTCAGCTGCGCTAACTGTGATATACCTTCAGCCTCTAAAAATATATTTATATATTTATATATTTATATATTTATATATTTATATATTTATATATTTATATATTTATATATTTATATATTTATATATTTATATATTTATATATTTATATATTTATATAGTTATATACATATTTATATTTATTTAGGAATATGGGGCTATACCAAATCAATTTTAGTACGCTAAATTCTGAGTTTTAGAAATATTAGAGAATTGTTTTTTCAGATTTGTAATTTTAGTTTTTGGAACTTCAGGACTATTATCTCAGGAAGTATGACTTACCCCGGGAAAGGGACCAGAATAGGGACCGAAAAAACCTTCTTCAAAAATAGAAAATAATAATCAAATAGATCCGATACGGGTCCTCAAACTGCACTTTTCCCAAATTTTGTGTGGGAAGTACTCGAAGGACGGACCGATATAGTCCATATTCCCACCTGACACATGACTGGATGAAATAATACGATGTGCAAAGTTTCGACCAATCAGAAAATCCCCTTGAGAGTTAACTTGCGGATTTGCGGCGCAAGTACAATCAGCTGAAAAAAATTCCCTTTTCAGAATTTTGTGTGGGAGGTACCCTAAGGACCGACATAGTCTTATCCGATCTTTATCTGGAAGGAATAATAATATATGGAAAGTTTGGAGCAAATCGATTGCTCACTTCGCCAATTATCGTTCACACAATTTTTCGAAAACAATTTTGAACTTTTTTGGGGGAGGTGTGGACCGACATAGCCTACATTCTAACTTAAACAAAGTTTGTAGGAAATTTGGCTCTAATCGGTAGATCCGTTCGAGAGGTATCGTGCGCACCAGCCAGCTAGACATTAAGAGAGACAGATGAACGGACAGCGCTAAATAGACTCCAAATTGTCTGAAAAGAATTTTGTCCAAATATACTTGGGGTCTAAAACCAATATTTCGATGAGACACATCTTTGGTCGTATTTTGTTTGTATCCCCCTTACCTAAATCCTGAGGTATAAAGTAGGTGGCCAGGCGACCCGATGTTGCAATATTTGTATAAAAATCCAATTTGACAACTGAACTGAAAATTTCTCTGTCATGATAGAGACAATTTGTAGCATGGGAGGAAATTGTGATTCTCTACACAAAACACATTATATATAAGGCAGTAGGTGCGTTATCTAGCAGACATGTTATTGCTATTTGCATCAGGGGAAAGATCAGTAGTTATTTTTCCATACGTAGGCTACTTTGCCGGTATATGCCCTCCAGGAATGAAAATATAGGCCAAACATAATTTTTATATTTTTCTCATACAAAAGTAATGATCTATGTCAACCGCTAAATAATATCAGATCATCGTGCAAAATTATAGGCATTTTCTTCTACCTAAACTCTTACCTCGTGCAAAATTTCGTGACTATTGAGCTATAATTGCGACCTCTAGCGGGTTTATGATTACACTACAAACAAAAAACTGGATATATTAGGCTGTAACCCTGTTATCTGATCACGTACATCAACATAATTGACATCAATTGAAAGGTCAAGAGATCGTCTTCCAAATATAACTCACGAGTGGGGAATGTGTCTTTTAGGAACAAAGATATAAGCTGTTTATTGAAAATTTTCACAATTTTCACACAAAAGTTGTGGTCCATTTAACCCTCTAAATATTATCTGATCGCCATTTCAAATTGCAAGCTTCATCTTTGTCATAAACTCTTAACTTATTTAAAATTTCGAGGCGTTCGGACTATTATTGCGACCAACAGAGCAGCTACAAAATCGGATAAAAATTATGTTTTTGGTCTATTTCACCCGCTAAATATTTCACAATCATCACCAATTAAAATAGCGATCTATTCTGATGTGAAACCGACCTCCATACCAAATTTCGTGACGATCGGTCCATAATTGCGCTCTGGAGTTTGATTACAATTTATAATGGACAGACGGACACACGGACGGACGGACGGACGGACACACATCTCAAAATCGCTTTATCTCGCCGAGATATGAAGATTGGTATACCACATTGGGGGTCTCCGACGAATATTTCGCGGTGTTACATGAATTTTTCGCAAAACAAACTTATAATACCCTTTCCACATAGTGGTGTAGGGTATAATAAGAAATTTTAAAATATTTTTTCTTTATAAGAGGATAAAAACCGCTATAACTTTTGCGCGCATCGGCCAATTTCGTGAACGCGAGCAGATTTGAAACCAGATTTTTTTTTCCTTTAACTCTATACCAAAAATCGTAGATGTGCTCGCGAAAAATTTTTTTAATTTTTTTCAAATGGAATTGCAAAGGAATTTTGTTATTTGCCATATACACATTAAAAAATATGGTCTTGCTGTACATGAAAATCACATGCGGACAAAACGATTTTGATAATTACGCGATTTACACATATATTAATAATGCATATAAGTTAAAGCGGTTTATTTGAACTCTATTTCCGTTTTTCATCAAGCCGATAACTTTCCTCAATGGGAAACCTTCTATGTGAATGTAGATAGAGCAAAATCCGCCCATTTTCTTGGGAGTTTCAAGAAAAATAAAAGAAGTACTCCTATAGAATTTTTCCAATATTTTCAACTCTAGAATGCATGTGAAAACTATTATTCCAAACCAAAATTTGTTTTTTGTAACACAAATATGTGCTTATTTTGGCTATAATAGCCTAACTACTATCCCGATGATTATAAGTTTGATCTCATTTGATTCCCCGTGGAGTCTTTATTTAAAACTGTTATTTTTTTGTAATTTTTGAAGGGTAAATGGACCTATATTTTCAAAAAATTCCGCGATAACATTTGTCCGCAACAACCAAAAATTTGCTCGCGAGCGCATTTGTACTGGGGAATTTTTCCTAAACCTATGTACCAAAACTCGTTAATGTACCGCGAAAAGTAAAAATTCAATTTTTTGGAAATGGAATATGAAATAATTGGCAACATTTCCCATATCGATGCCTTACTTCCTCAATCTCGTATTTCAAAAAAATGCGATTTTGACTTTTTTGTATCAAACGATTGCTATTTTTGTGTTTTATTACCGCAACCACTTATTATCTCTAAATATTAATAAAATATATTCTCATATCTCACTCGCTCCTATTTTCATAACAGCCTCAAACTCGTGTCTTAATACCTGAACTATAATCAATGCCCTGGTGAAACAGCGGAAGCTAAGATCTAGAAATTTTGGGTGAGAGTAAGTCTTGGGGCGCAGGTGGTCCATTTGGCTGGGTTTTTGAAAATTCTTGGTAGAAGGGTTACGAAAAGTAGTTGAATGTACTAAAATTTGTACCATTTGTTTGACTTACTGGTAATCAACGTCGAGGCGAAACGGCTAAATCTACAATCTTCAAATTCTGAGTGAGGGTTCCTGTTGAAGTGTAGGTGTGTTCTTAAGAAAAAAGTACTAAAATGCACAAAAAAATTTTCCTTTGGTATTACGCGAACAAGTAGAGTTAGAATTCTGAGCGGAAAATTGGGACAGGGACGGAGTGGAAAATAGTTGTATTAAAGGGTTTTTGGAAATTAGAACAATACGTTTACGACAATTACTAAAATTTATTAAAAGTGTACAATTTGGTATTTTGTGAACGAATAAAGTTAAAATCTTCAAAAGTGTTATGCTGATATCGATTAAGATATTTTGTTTATGTAAGGGGGTGATTTGGAAATATATATAAGTAAACGGATAAAAGTGGAATACATACAAACATATGTTCCACTATATCCCCGAAGGGACAAGGGGGGCTTCTCTCCTATCAATGAGAGCAAGCCAATTAATATTGGCCCAATAATGTGGGGCATACTTTTTATCGCCGAACCGGAACGGCGTGTCTTACGACACCACTTTTTAGTGAAGTTGAAATACTGAGGAAATGTACGCCGACATTACACTGAGGGGATTTGCCACCGCCGAAAATTTTGATGTTCTGGTCAGGGTTGAACCGCAGACAATCTGAGTTGAAGGCGGACGTGCATACCACTGCACCACGGTGGTTCCCAATGCCTTGGCAATAGTTACCATAAAAGCATAGTAGTCTTTATGGTGGTAAGTGGACGATAAAAGTGGAATAATGGCATTTATTATCTACGTCACTGATTGTGTGTATGTTTGAGGTACCACGAACAAAATAACCATATTCTCACAATGCAGCGTGATAGAAGACCAAAAATGAGGAGATACATGTTTCGGCGTTTGCCGCTATCACATTCACTTTTGTTGTAATGGGCCCACAAACATTATATTTGATTTACTGCATCAAACTCTATCTCAAAAAATGCGTTTCATCCTTAAATTAAAAAAGATTAACATATTATTCCTTCTAATATGCATAGATGTACTTAATTCCCTAATAATTGCCTTTTACACTTTTACCCAAACACGGATGTATCAAAAGATAAACCGTTTTTTGTCTCTCCTGAAAAGTTGTATTTTTTAAGATACGAGGTTGAGGAAGTACGGCATCGATATATAGATAACTAGCAAGTGCCCGCTACTTCGTTAGCGGAGAATTCACACGAATATAAAGGAGGATAATAAATAAATAAATTAAAATGCAGAGTATAGTTTCACCCGTTCCTATTTACAAATTCTTTAACCAGTAAAGTACGACAGTTTAAGGTATTACCACATATTCTTTCGGTAATTACCGAAATTATAAGCATTTTAATTTTACCGACACTTGTCGGTAACTCACAAAATTAGTTTGTGAATCGCACTACTGAACAGATTTCATTACACATTTGTTTTAAAATAGTTGTTTGGTGGATAGAATATACGGAATCGGGAGAATATATGGGAGCTATATCCAAATCTCAACCTATTCTCGTCAAAAGCAATGGCTATAGTCCTTTGGTCAAAATTGCGACCATCATAAATTTTAACCCGGATAGGATAATAAATGCGACAAAAGTGCATTAACGGATGGACGGGCACGTATAAATGGACTCAGAATGTGATGCTATGTAGATCATCGAAAGGAACCATTGACCTATTTCGTTTCCTTTTGCATGTTACATACAAATGCACAAATTGATATGATCGGGAACTTTGTTTCGCAACTATTTCTTAAACTGGGAAAGAAAAGGCAATTTAAAACATATTGCAGTCTTCGAATCTAAACAAAACCAAATGATAAACTTGCTGTTCTCTACAATTTTATCGTAGTTTGCGTTCGATCACCACAAAAAATATTTTAACTGATATTTTTCCTCATAAACCACTGTTTTGTTTTGACACATTGTGTGGGCAATGTAAAAATAAAGTGGACTTCAATAAGAGCGCTGTTGAAAGATATTGTTTTTTAATTCGTTATAGGGAGGTTATTTTGTGTGGGAAATATAACTTGTGCTTAAAAAAACTTCTTTATAGAGAAGTATTCGTTATAGGGAAGTTCGTTATATAGAGGTTAAAATAGGTGAGCATGGACTGAAAAAACTGTGTTTTCAATATTTCTTCGTTATAGAGAAAAATTCGTTATTGGGAAGTTCGTTATAGAGAAGTTCGCGCCATACTTTTTGGGTCCCCTCGTAATAATACAACATAATGTTCGTCTCATTAGAAAATATAACGTCATCAAAGTAGTTTAAAGGGCTTGAAATCTTCTCTGTAGCAAATTCGTTTCCCTATATTTTACGGGGAGAGCAGTGGTTTTTCCTATCCCTTCGTGATAATGCTTTTCTGACTTTTTCACGTAACGCACATATTCCAAAATCGTTTTCAATTACAAAAGCAAAATTTGATTCTGGTTTGTGGTCTATTATTGATTTCCTAAATTATTTAGTGACGAAAAGTTATAGACTCTACATTTCTATATACCAAGAACGCCATAATAATTCTTAATTGCAAACAGAACAACTCAATTAAAAACACAATTTTTAAAACATCTTCTTCTAACAAAAACTGCATGGGGTTAGTTTTTGACGGAATCGACATCCTCAGATGTAAAAGAAAATCTTGCAATTTTTCTCAAAAATCGACTTCGAAAAATGTTGAGTATTTTGGTTTGAGTCTGTTAACAGCACTCAACATGAGTAATCCTTTGTCTATACACTTCATTTGTCTATGCCCTTACCATAACTTACAGTTCTCCGAACTTTACAGTATGTATTGTATTTTTATTTTCAAGGGTTGTGAGAGGGTTGCGCCATATTTTTTGGGTTCCGTCGTAATAGTGCAACATAATTTTCATCTCATCAGAAAATATAACGTCATCAAAGTACTTTAACGGGCTTGAAATCTTCTTAGTAGCAAATCTGATTCGTTCCTTTATATTTTGCGGGAAGAGAACTTTTTCCTACCAACATACTTTATTGAAAGAATTTTTGTTTTAATTTTAAATTGAAAATCAAAATTTTTACAAATGCATCGTTTGTAATCATTTTTTCTAACTGGACTTTAACACCTGTTATGTGAAAACAAAATCAGGATCGGTTTGTCTTTGTCTTTCTATTATTTAGTGGTTTACGATAAAATAAGTGCGCCTAGAAGTAAACTACAAAATTTGAAATTATGTCAAGAAGTTATAGCATTGTTAATTTGACACATGTCTTGCAGAGGGCCAACTAAGTGAATAAGTACGTAATAATAATGAAAAATAAGTATTTTTGTTGTTGTTATTTTTGTGGTTCCAGGACGAATTTTCTAAAACCCGGCCTTATCTCGCACATTTGCATCAACAGTGACCCACTGGTAAAATTTCAAGCTCCCTAAGTAATCTACATCCTCAGATAAATGTATAAATTAAAATATTGCATTTTTTTAAATCGCCTTCGAAAAACGTTGAGTATTTTTGTTTGGGTCGGTTAACAGCATATAACATGATGCGGTGCTCTTGAAACAACATTAAATGAAACAAACTTACACCTGGGAATAAAAAAATCGCCTAAGCGCTTATTAAATAAATCACGGTCAAAGTTCACATTTTTTGGGGGTTTTTAGGTTTTCATGCCCTATCAAAATGGAATAAAGAAATTGTTGTAGCATCGCAAAATTCTCTACAAAGTTGTCCTTTATGATATTTTTGTAGGTTTTACCATTTTTAAGATATAGATGTTCAGATTAGGACAATTTACTGACTGTATTGTCTCCATATGAAACAATGTCATGACTGCAATTTCCCTACTTTAACTTATATATATCGCAAAAATGGTACAACCCAGGAAAAAATTAAGAAATTTTCACAGCTATAAGATTCTTTTAGTCCCATTTCGACAATGCTTGCCTTTTTCAAGCAAACTCGCGAAAACCTAACAAAAAACCTAAAACTGTGACCTGAACTTCTATATCTCAAAAATGGTAAAACCTGGGAACAAATCAAATGAGTAATCCTTTGTCTATACGATTCATTTGTTAACATCGATTTCGTTTTCAGAACAACTCAATTAAAAACACAATTTTAAAAACATTTTGTTCTAACAAAAACTGTATGGGGTTAGTTTTTGACGAAATCTACATACTCAGATGTAAAAGAAAATCTTGAAATTTTTCTCAAAAATCGACTTCGAAAAATGTTGAGTATTTTGGTTTGAATCTGTTGACAGCACTCAAAATGAGTAATCCTTTGTCTACACACTTCATTTGTCTATGCCCATACCATAACTTACAGTTCTCCAAACTTTACAGTATGTATTGCATTTTTATTTTCAACGGCTGTGAGAGGGTTGCGCCATATTTGTTGGTTTCCGTCGTAATAGTGCAACATAATTTTCATCTCATCAGAAAATATAACGTCATCAAAGTACTTTAACGGGCTTGAAATCTTCTTAGTAGCAAATCTGATTCGTTCCTTTATATTTTGCGGGGAGAGAACTTTTTCCTAACCCTTCGTGATGAATACTTGTTATTTAATACTTTTCTGCCTTTTTCACGTAACACACATACTCCAAAATCGTTTTCAATTACAGAACCAATCTTCTGTCTCTGGTTTGGGAACTATTATTGATTTCATTAATTATTTAGCGATTTCTTCAAATTACAGATTTTGAAATTGAAAATTGAATAGTTATGACTGTACATCTCCATACACGATAAAATTCTTAATTGCAAATAAATCGTGGTAATATGCACAATTATATTGCACTTTCATTGATTTGCAAACATTTAGTTATTACCAAAAATTCAGGTCCACACAGTTTTAGTTGTTGTTATTTCTGGCCGATTTCTGAATTTATTCCCCTAATGTTGTCTTCAACAGCAACTCATTTGTTCAACAAACCCAACATTGTTTATTGAAAGAATTTTTGTTTTAATTTTAAATTGAAAATCAAAATTTTTACAAATACATCGTTTGTAATCATTTTTTCTAACTGGATTTTAACGAATGAAAATCTTTTGTGCGACACCTGTTATGTGAAAACAAAATCAGGATCGGTTTATACCATTACACCAACTGCGACATCTGTTGCAATGGAAGATAACAAATGTCTTGTCTTTCTATTATTTAGTGGTTTACGATAAAATAAGTGCGCCTAGAAGTAAACTACAAAATTTGAAATTATGTGTGATCGTTTACGGTATCAAGAAGTTATAGCATTGTTAATTTGACACATGTCTTGCAGAAGGCCAACTAAGTGAATAAGTACGTAATAATAATGAAAAATAAGGATTTTTGTTGTTGTTATTTTTTGTGGTTCCAGGACGAATTTTCTAAAACCCGGCATTATCTCGCACATTTGCATCAACAGTGACCCACTGGTAAAATTTCAAGCTCCTAGCTTTAGCCGTTTTGGCTGGGCGTTGATGATGAGTCAGTCAGTCAGTCACTTATCACCAAGCTCATTTATATATATAGATAAGATTTTCGAAATCCACCAAATCTATCAATATCTGAAGAAGCTAAAACAAAAACGATCGAAATGAAATTACAGAATTTAAACCATTCCGATCGGGGTCTGTGACGTGCCTGGTACATAGGATCACTTTCTGCCCGATTCAGCTGCAAATTGGTGAAAATAATTTTTAGCCACAAGAAGAATGCTATTGCGTTGGATGAAAATCGGTTCTGATTTGGATATAGCTCCCATACACATATTTTCGCCCGATTTGAAGTATTTGGTGCAATAATCACGCTAGGTATGTCTACTTTTGATGAAATTTGGAATGTATGACGGAATTTGCACCAGAAAAAAGTTTGCAAAATTATATTGACATCGGTTCAGATTTGGATATAGCTCCCATACATATTTTCGCACGACTTGAGGCAATGGGTGCACCGAATACGTAAGTTCTGTCCAATTTTGATGCAATTTAGAAAATGTCACCAAATTCGGACTAGAAAAAAATTGTCAAATGATATTAAAATCGGCTCGGATTTGTATATATCTACCCTATATATTTTTATATATTTGGATGTAGCTCCTATATATTTAGACTATATCATATAATTGACGCACACAAAAATGAAAAATGTGTCTCAATTTGGTCTAGAACAAATTTCGCCAAATTATATTGAAATCGTGGTGGTGTAGGGTATCATATAGTCGACAAGGCCGACGTTCATCCTTTCCATGCTGGTTTTCCTTTAGACTTTAATCTTTAGTAATGACGTAATGATCCTTACCTCACCAAGCAATTGTTTGTGTCACTTGTTAGACCCATACTAGAATACGGTCCTGTAGTATGAGGTCCTCACTACACGATATACTCCGATAAAATTAAATCTGTACAAAAACAATTTTTGCTTTTTGCTTTAAGAGGCTTTCATTGGAATAGTGATTTCGTCTCGCCACCTTATACCAGCAGGCTTAAGCTAATTTGATTAATAACATTAAAGGGTAGACGTTTAATGTTCAATACAAGTATGGTACAAAAAATTGTAAATGGCGATATGCCTTCAGATTTCCTTATTTCATCTATTAAAATAAGCGTTCCTAGACCTAGCAGACATTATATTATTTTCGAAATCGAGTCACAAAACGTGAACGAGTTGGCATGTTTTGTGCGACATCTGTTAGGATTAGAGCTGGCAAAAAAATCGATTGCACTATCGATTGCTTTTTTAAAGTTCAATAGCGATATATAGTTTTTTCTATTGATATTATCGGACCAAAACCCCTTAACTAAAATAAATTCAAATGAGTAGAAATTACGCGGCTTTTCGGTTTTGTGGATTGGAGAAAGCATTTGTGAAATATCAGTATTAGTAGTTATTTAAACATAAAAACGTTTTATTGTATTTTTGTGTCACAATGTAGAAAGGCTATTATAAGTTTGTTTTTCCATACACTCATAGAAAATAGGTCGCAATGATGGTCTGATCGACGCTAAATTTTAAGTAAGGTTTCGGTTTAGGAAATATGAGAAACTTGGAATATAACATGATTATCTGAACGTAGGGGATGAAAGATACCAGGGAACGGTCCTGACCGGCTTTAACATGGCAAAGTCCAGGATTTATCTTGGTCCCTCTCTCATTTCAAGTGAACACTGACCTCCCCGTGGTGTCACCTGGGGTAGCTGCCTTTAACACCCTTTAAATGTATTGAGCTAAAATGTGCCGCGCGTTCACCCATAAGAACGTTGAAAACTTGGGTATGGGCGCCGGGTTAGTAACCCTCCCCTAAAATAGCAGCCTACTATGAAAAAACAAAAGAAAAGAAAAACAAATCCCTCTAAAGTTGACGAACCCCGCAAACGTTTGAAGGACCATGATCTGCGAATCTGCACCTGGAATGTTCGCACTCTTTATAGAGAATGTGCAGTTTACGCATTGACAGATGTACTTGAAAAGTAAAAAAAAAAATCGGACACAATGCCAAATTTGGGCGTTATGTCGCCGTTGTAAGTGGACATAACGCACAAAATATTATTTTATGTTTTTTCCATATTTTAATGATTTAAAATTAATATTTGAAATCCAGCTCCGGTTTCATTTGCTGTGTTCCAAAACCTACAATAGTATATTATTTTTTAAATTTCTGTCAAATTTAAAAAGAAAAAAATTTTAGAATTTAACACCCGCTAAAGGTAGTGAGCTAAAATGTGCCGCGCGTTCACCCATAAGAACGTTAAAAGCTTGGGTTTGGGCGCAGGTTTAGTAACCCTCCCCTAGAAAAAGCAGCCTACTATGAAAAGCAAAAGAAAAGAAAAGCAAATCCCTCAAAAGTTGACGACCCCCGCAAACGTTTTAAGGACCATGATCTGCGAATCTGCACCTGGAATGTTCGCACTCTTTATAGAGAAGGTGCAGTTTACGCATTGGCAGATGTACTTGAAAAGTACAAGGCCGACATTACTGCCATACAGGAAATACGATGGAATGGGAAAGACGTCACAACAACATCTAAAGGTGACGCACTGTATTATAGCTGCCATGACATGGGTTTGGTTGCGGATTTGTAGTTGGTCGGAGGTTAAAACACCTGGTCTCCAGCTTTACACCAGTGAATGAAAGACTCGCTACAATTCGAATAAAAGCAAAATTCTTCAACATCAGCTTTATTTGCGCTTATGCTCCCACTGAAGACAAGGACGTACTGACCAAAGATATATTTTATGAGCGCTTAGAATAAACATATGACCTGCCCATGACATTAAAATTATTCTAGGCGATTTTAATGCCAAAATTGGAAAGGAAACTATCTTTGGCCCAACAGTCGGAAAATTCAGTCTTCACTGTGAAACATCTGACAATGGTATGAGGCTGATAGACTTCGCAGCGGCAAAAACATGGTAGTTAGCAGCACCAGATTTCCACATCTCGACATCCATAAGGGCACCTGACTGTCTCCAGATCAGAAAACAAGAAATCAAATTGATCACGTTGTGATAGGTGGAAGACATTCATCGAGCGTGGTGCGTTCGTTCCGGAGAGCAAACATAGACTCGGACCACTACCTTGTTGCAGCAAAGGTACGCACCCTGTTAAACGTAGCAAACAAAGTACGGACAGGCACAACACGAATGATAGACATCGGTAAGCTGCAATCACAACAGATAGCCACAGCATATTCCACTCAACTAGCCCAATTGCTTAATCAAAGCACTCCTTATCCCGATAACATATCAGGGCAATGGCAAAGTATTGCCCACTCCATGCAAACAGCCGCAAAATCCATACTTGGATACCAGAGACCTCCACCAAGGAATCCATGGTATGATCAGGAGTGTCGTGCTGCTACCGAAGAGAAAAATACGGCATATAGGGCTACTTTACAATACATAGCATCGCGTAGCGCACGAGACAGATATCGGGAGAAAAGGAGCAAGGAGAAACGTCTTTTCCGCAGAAAATAGAGGGAGATGTAAAAGTCCGAAAATTCTACCTTAAAGTAAATCATCAAACTGATGGCTTTGGTACAGGCATACCCTCCTGTAGAGACCAGCAAGGTTATTTGGTAACTGATACAGATAGTGTGCTCAGGATATGGAAAGAACATATTTCAAATCTGTTGGTATCCAATAGCAGCGAAGACGACGAAGATACCACAGAGCCAATCCCAGAAGATGGTATTGAATGTATACCGCCCAGCCAAGATGAGGTAAAGACAGCAATAAATCGGCTGAAGAATAATAAGGCAGCAGGAGCCGATGGCTTACCAGCCGAGCTGTTCAAAACATGAGGCGACATGCTGATAAGGTGTATTCATCAGCTAGTTAGCACCATCTGGCAGGAAGAACGAGTACCCGACGATTGGAACCTGAGTATCCTGTGCCCCGTCCACAAGGAGATAAGACTGCATGCTCTAACTATAGGGGCATAAGTCCCAATTGCCTACAAGATAGCGTCAGGGATAATGTGCGAACGACTAACGCTTATGGTCAATGAAATAATTGGGCCATACCAATGCGGCTTTAGAACTGGCAAATCCACCATTGACCAGATATTTACCCTGCGACATCGGCTTTGTAGAATGATATTAACTGATACTCGATCGTCAATTAAAATAGGAAAGAACAAGGTTTTGCCCTCACATGTAATCTATTCAACATTCTGTTGGAAAAGGTTATATGAGTTGCGAAGGTGAATAGAAGTGGCACTATATAAACAAACAGCCATATGTTACTTGCTTATGCCGATGACATTGACATCATAGGTCGATCGTTAAAGGAAGTAATTGATACCTTTGAAAAAGTCGAAAGGGAATCTGCTAAAGTGGGTCTGGCGGTAAACGGCGAGAAGGCGAAGTTAATGGTGTCGTTGCGCAATGCGTCCATAGAGATCGGGCCAACTGTTGACGTTGGTACCTATAATCTTGAGGTAGTAAAGGACTTCGTCTACCTCGTCACCGCCGCACAGAGGACGAAATCATTGATCTAGCGGCGCAGAAGTCAAAAAAATCAAAGTATAAAATTGCGAAATGTTTTCCATTATATCGATTACAGACACTCTGCTGACTAAGATTTTGTTTTTACTTTTTTGTTGTTGTAAATATTCACTCAGTTATTCAGTGTCAAGTGCAAGAAATTTTTACGGATCAGATTTTAATAAAATTGTTGCTAAAAACCTGATCTCATATTTGTTTAATAGTTAAATAAATTCGTAATAAAACTAAACAAAGTTTATTTTTTATTGATAGGGGAGGGTTTAAGTTAAATTAAAATAAAATGTTTGGGGCCTGAAGTTACATAGTTATAAAGCAATAAATTTTCAAACATTCTTATTTTTTGTATGTTTTTAGTGCAATATACTTTTGTTGGATGGAGCGTAACTACAAAGGTCCACCGAGGTTCGGTCCAGTTATTTTTTTAATAATTAAATTGGACTCCCTTGATTCTGAATAACCAAAATTTAGCTGCAAATAGCTGCAATTCTTGCTAATTTGGTCGGAAAATGTAGCTTTAAATCCCCAAACTACTGAAAGTCGGTAGGTACCTTAAAAGGGGCCTATACCCAAACGTGGACCTATGTCTACAATTTTTGGTGGAAAGGTTTAGTGATCACTAGGAACCCTAAGTACCAAATTACAGCTAATTTGGAAGGAAAAAGTGGCTTAAATCCTCAAAATATCGAATATCAGGAGGTACCGTTATATGGGGGCTATACCAAAATATTTGCGTATGTTGTTCATATCTAGTCCATAATTACCCACAGACACAGATTGAGTTTGTGCAAAATTTCAGAAAGATATCTTCATTCGTTTCCAAGTTATTAATTTCGCGCCGCTAGATCAGTGGTTTCAACCACTGTGCGCCGTAGAGACAGCCAACAACATCAGTTGTGAAATACGAAGAAGAATAGTTTTGGCCAACAGATGCTACTTCGGGCTGAGTAAGCAGTTTAGGAATAAAGTCACATCTCGTCAAACAAAAACAACGTTTTACAAAACACTGATACTACCCGTGCTGATGTATGGTTCAGAAGCCTGGGTAATTACGCAAGCAGACAAGGCAGTGCTTGGTGTGTTTGAGAGAAAAATTCTTCGAAAGATCTATGGACCAATCTGCGTTGGCGGTGAATGGCGGTGCACGCAGAATTGGCAGGCCAAAGAATAGATGGCGCAAACAAGTGGATGAAGAGATGACAAGGCGCGGTGTTCCAGAAAGCGAAGCACTAAACAGAGAGAGTTGGAGATCTTTTCTTATTTCGGCTTATGGAACAAATGTTCTGTAATGGGCCAGCTATGTAAGTAAGTATGCATAGTAAAATTATATGACGAACAGTTTTGTATAATATTTTGGTCTGATATGAGCTCATTTTAAAGGAGTTTTTGAACGATTTTCGAAAAGAAATCAAAAAGATGCCTTTAATGACCTGCATGAAGGTTAATGTTTTAAAGAAAAATTTTCCACCACATTCTTATCAGTAAAGTTACCAAGGTCACTAGCAATGAACGGAAACAAACAAAACGATTCCCGTACCAATCACACAAAGCCACAAACTTTTCAGCTTCTCTGACTCGTTTCATTCTCACAACCAAAACGAAACCACAAACTTTTCAATGTAAAAAGATGAAGACAGTATGATTGCTGAAATGCACTTTGGCTATGCTTTGCCGAGTTGTTTCATTCACAACCGAAACAAAAAGAATTTTTGGCAAACGTTTGCCGTGCGTTATGCCAGTTGCTGTCTTCTGATTGGCTTATTCTACAGATTTTTCTGTCGTTTCTGCTATTCGCCACCCCATTGCGAAGGCGTCCCATGGGTGGGACAGCTTCGCCACTTTTGAACACATTGAAAATTATTGAAAACCCTAAAAAATGAAATAAATAATGCTTTCTTTAAAATTTATAGTATACAGCCATACAAATTTTATAAAAAAAGCACTTACAAAAAGTGTGGCGAAAGCGTCCCATGCTACCATATACTTTTATACGTCCAAAATGTGCCTCTTCGAAATAACCAAATACATATACATATCGCTCATTTACTCAAAGAGTGACACATTTCAAAAAATCCAGTTTCGAGAAAAACACGTTTTAAGTTCGCGATTGGAATTTGACTTCCCAACTTAAAAAGATTATTACAAAAAAACTAAAATAACTACTTGGACCCTATTTTGCAAACAGCTAGCCAGATATCAGTGCTAATTTTCTGTGCAAGATCAAGCATGATTTGAATTATTTTAGTGCTTCATGAACTCAAAAACTGTTGTGTTGAATTATGCGAAGCTCGTAGTAAATGAGCTGTAACTCGTTAAGTTTTAGAGATATCAGCATGAAAATTTGACACAAGATAGAAATTGCTAACTCAGAAATCGCATTTTTTGAGTTATATGAGCGATATGTATTTGGATGAAATCCGTTTCAGACAATTTGGTGTCGATTAAGCCATGTCTGTCGATGTATCCGTCTGGATGGATCGCACGATGTGGACAATTTGGTCTACTATAAGACCTACTCATTTCGCTGTCCCCATTACGACGATACATTTTTTTCAGGGGCAAGTCTGTGCTTCTTGAGATAATGGTCATGAAGCCTAAATACCTCCCTCACAAAAGCTCAATATTTTTGTTTAAGTGCAGTTAAGGTCTGTTCGTGTATCCTTGGAAATTTTTACCGAAGCTACTTCTTGTAGTCATGTTTAAAGTGATGTCATGTTTTTCTTTGGCATGCCCATGCTTCCTGATATAATGATCCAAATGAAATGACTGGTTGGCGCGATATCTATCGATAGGTATAACTCCTGAGATAAAATCCACTTCCATATAGACACTGTCGGTCTATTCCTTCTGGTGCCTCCTTCATAACACGAAATCCATATCTATGTCGGCAAGTAAATTCATCTAAAATGGGCCACACAATTCTGAAAACCACCTAAATACACAATTTTTGTCGAAAAGTATTTTTGTTGTGTAGCAGGTATTCAATCTGTCCATAGATAAAAGTGGCACTTCACATAGGCTGAGGGTATATATCTGTCGGCAAAACCGACTGACACTTTTTTTCTTGTTAAAATGCCAGCTTGTACGTTATAGGTTGGCTCTCTCGAAAGAGACAGGGTTTGATCCGGGGCATTTGAATAATACGATGAGCCAAATATTGTTTCTTCTGCTTAATACAACGCACATCGAATAATAGTATATTTTTCAATATGAATTATCGATAGAAGGTACTTTCTGTATAATCAAGGTAAAGTGCAACTAAATATTTCTTTGTGGAAACCGCCATATTTAGTGATAGAATTTCATATTATTTCATATATCCCCCAAATTTTATAGATCTACCATCTCCCATTTTTTTCTTTTGTTACAACTACTAAAATTCGAAATTACAAATCCTGTGCCACTTTAAACATTAAATACGAAATAACATCGAGAGTTAAGGTAAAATTTTCATATAACTAAAAATCAGCTGAGCCAGGCTGGGGTTTGAACCCACGTCTTTGAAAACCATAAGACAATAGGTGTTGTTTGTCATGAAAGCACAACTAAATGTGCAAATACCCATTGTTGTTGTAAAAAACAAAAATTGCATTTGAAAGATGACAGAGAAGCCACTCCACAGCCGATATGTCTGATGAGCCGCTCTACCAACGGCAAAACATGCATGTCACATAGTGGTGGTTGTGTGGGTTCGAATCTTCGGCTTTCCTTTTCACTTGCAAAAATAAACGGTCATTAAGCTCGATTCCAACGAGAAATTAATTAAAAATAATATTAAAAATTATCTTCGGTCTAATAGGCAAAATTTTCAAATAAAATTATATTTTGATAAATTGTTAACTCAGTAGTACATATTTTGAAAATGGACAGTGTAGGTTCAATGTGGTTTAACACAATTCTCTTCGGTTTGGACTTCATGCAGACGCTACCATTTTCAAATGTGAAAGTTTTATGTTTATCTCGTACTTGTTATATTTTTACTTCTTAATATTCTTAAGGAGATTTTTTATGAAAATATGTACATAATACATTGAGACGCTGCTTTATTATCCCCTTGTGTCTGGTATTCGAAACCGATATAAGTAGACATACACACTTCAATAAAACCAACGAAGGATATTAAGATTAGTTGGCTAAAACCAGTGCAGCAACGCAATAAAATGCAGTTTATGAACACCACCTTGTAGAGTGCCACATTTTTTTCAACCATGTCTCCAAGGTATTGTGGCCGTCTACCTGTCCGTCCTTAGAATACATTTATTACTACCTTCGTTCATAAACCACAGCCATAAACTTGAATAATAGTCTTTTTCTCGGCTAAACCATAGTTTTTCTTTTGCTTTTCTCCCAGATTTCTTATTGTTGTTGTTCTTCTTCTATATATTGGGACTTTTGTTCGCAGTCCGGTAATCCAAAGGCCGTAGACTATTGTATCACCTGCCAGTGGCGTTTCATGCAGAGCTTCCAGTAAATTCAGCTTAAAATACCTTTATTAGAAAACGAAGACATTAATTTTCACCTTCTTGTGCAAAAACCGGCCCATAATTTATGTGAAGACAAAAACCAAATGAAAGGAGGCCAAAGCATTAGCTTCCACGAACGTGTGCAATGCGTGTTAGTAAAATGCGTTCAATAAAAATTAAAAATAAAAAGTTATTTCTAAAACCATAAAGGTAGACCGAATGTTAAAACGTTGCAATATTCCAAAGACAAATAATCATTTGCATGCATGGAAAATTTATTGCAAAAATACGGAGTTTGGTTTTACAAAATAGTTAAAAATTAAAAAAAAAAACAAGTATGAATGGCGTTAAGTTCGGCCAAGCCGAACTTGTTATACCCTCCACCATGATTTGTATTGAAGTAAAATGGAACAATTAGATTCCTTTCGTTTATGAAGAAGACTAAATGCCAAAACGTCGATCTATACCAACAAATTTCTGGCGGACAGTTTTTCTACTCAAAAAATACCAAATTTCTGATATTTCGGTAAAACCTTACAAATACCGAAAACCAACCGAAATACAACCTTAAAAAAACCGGAAATAGGGAGGACCATTCAATGGGGCTATACCAAGGCGTGGACATGTAACGACATGTTGCTGGGGGAAAGTTTTATACCTTCAACGAAGGCTAAATAGCCATTTCTGAGGAATATTGAGGCCACGACTTTCAAAACACCGAAAACCGGGAGGTACTTTCTATGGGGGCTATATGAAGGCGTGGACCTATAACGACAAATTTCATATGGAACGTTTAGTACCCCAAAAAAAGACCGGATACCAAATTTCAGCCATTTCGGTGGACTACTGCGGCCACAACCTTCAAAATACCGAACATCTGGAGGTACAGTTCTATGGGGGCTATACTAAGCCGTGGACATATACCGACAAATTTCTGGGAGAGAGTTTTATACCCCCAAAAAAGACTAAATACCAAACTTCAGCAATTTCGGTGTGATAATGAGGCTAAAACCTTCAAAATACAGAAAATTGGGAGGTACCGTTCTATGGGGGCTATATCAAAACGATATAGTCCATTTGCAATACCAAACATCCTAGGAGTAATATAAACTTCAATACCATATTATAAAGCTCTATCTTAAAAATTGCGAGCTGTATCTTGATTTCAACAGACGGACATGGTTATATCGTCTTATAATTTTACCCTGATCAAGAATATATATACTTTATAGGGTCTCCGATGGATACTTCGATGTGTTACAAACGGAATGACAAATTTAATTATAATAATTATTTTATTAGTAGCTAGTGAGCTAATTTTATTGGTACCATTGTAGCTGGAAAATATAGGGTTATTTTGCTCTGATCCTATAATTTGATATTGTCCAACAGGTCTCCCATTGAAATAATAGTTTTATTTTGATTTTTTCAAAGCGAAAATCAGAGTATTGGGTTAAATATTAAAATAAAGTTTAAATTGCAAAATCTTATATTTGTGGTTAAATTTAAGGGCAGATGGTCAACTTATACTGAACTTTCAAAACGGTATATTTTTGATACTTATAAGTTAAGTAGTGGTTCAGTTGGACAATACATTTCTCACTACAAGTTTCTAAAAACTTCCTATATACCACAAGGATATTCGTTAACTTCATGGCATTGTCAAACTTCTAACAAATGTTCCTCGCTACCAATATAGCAAGGCG
Organism: Musca autumnalis; assembly: GCF_047663935.1. Lineage (NCBI taxonomy): Eukaryota > Metazoa > Arthropoda > Insecta > Diptera > Muscidae > Musca > Musca autumnalis. The sequence goes on along the minus strand of NW_027411644.1, from coordinate 122,930,623 downwards.
GCGGCTATAAACAGCAACCTACATACAACAATGTTACATCATCTTGAAACCCTTCAGAAGCGTACATTTATCTATATACATATATAAAAGAGTAGTGAGGTGAGTGACTGACTGATTCATCAGCGCCCAGACGAAACCGCTGAAGCTAGAAAGTTGAAATTTTGGGTGTAGGTTGCTGTTGGTATGTAGGGGTGAGATAAGGCTGGGTTTTTGGAAATTCGACCTAGAAGTGTACGAAAAGTACTAAAAGGTACTAAATATGGTACCCTTTGTATTAGGCAAACGGTAAGAGCTAGAATTCTGAAATTTGGAATGAGGGTAACTGATGGAGAGCTAGAAAGATGTACCAACGGGTTTTTGGAAATTCGAACTACAAGGGTACGAAAAGTAATAAATGGTACTAAATTTAGTACAATTTGGATTTGTGTGAACGGATAGAGCTGGAATCGTGAAATTTGAAATTAGGGTCACTTGTGGAGAGTAACAAAGAAAGGTTTTTGGAAATTCGAACTATAAGTGCACGAATAGTACTAAATGGTACTAAATTTAGTACAATTTGGATTTGGTTGAACGGATAGAGCTGGAATACAGGCATTTGGAATGAGGGTCACTGATGAAGAGTAATAATGAAAGGTTTTTGGAAATTCGAACTGTAAGGGTACGAAAAGTACTAAATGGTACTAAATTTAGTGCAATTTTGATTTGGGTGAACGGATTGAGCTGGAATACAGACATTTGGAATGAGGGTCACTGATGAAGAGTAACAATGAAAGGGTTTTGTAAATTCAAACTATAAAGGTACGAAAAGTACTAAATGGTACTAAATTTGGTACAATTTGGGTTTGGGTGAACGAATAGAGCTGGAATCCTGAAATTTGGAATGAAGGTCACTGATGGAGAGTAAAAAAGAAAGGTTTTTGGAAATTCGAACCATAAGTGCACGCAAAGTATTAAATGGTACTAAATTTAGTACAATTCGTATTTTGGTGAACGGATAGAGCTGGAATCCTGAAATTTGGAATGAGGATCACTGATGAAGAGTAAAAATGAAAGGTTTTTGGAATTCGAACTATAAGTATACGAAAAGTAATAAATTGTACTAAATTTAGTACAATTTGGGTTTGGGTGAACGAATAGAGCTGGAATCCTGAAATTTGGAATGAAGGTCACTGATGAAGAGTAAATAAGAAAGGTTTTTGGAAATTCGAATTACAAGGGTACGAAAAGTACTAAATGGTACTAAATTTAGTACAATTTTGATTTGGGTGAACGGATTGAGCTGGAATACAGACATTTGGAATGAGGGTCACTGATGAAGAATAACAATGAAAGGTTTTTGGAAATTCGAACTATAAGTGTACGAAAAGTACTAAATGGTACTAAATTTAGTACAATTTGGATTTGGGTGAACGGATGGAGCTAGAATCCTGAAATTTTAAATTAGGGTCACTGGTGGAGAGTAAGAAAGAAAGGTTTTTGGAAATTCGAATTATAAGTGCACGAAAAGTTCTAAATGGTACTAAATTTAGTACAATTTGGATTTGGGTGAACGGATTGAGCTGGAATCCTGAAATTTGTAATGAGGGTCACTGATGGAGAGTAACAAAGAAAGGTTTTTAGAAATTAGAACTAAAAGTGCACGAAAAGTACTAAATGGTACTAAGTTTAGTACAATTTGGATTTGGGTGAACGGATAGAGCTGGAATCCTGAAATTTGGAATGAGGATCACTGATGAAGAGTAAATATGAAAGGTTTTTGGAATTCGAACTATAAGTGTACGAAATGTAATAAATGGTAGTAAATTTAGTACAATTTGGGTTTGGGTGAACGGATAGAGCTGGAATCTTGAAATTTGGAATGAAGGTCACTGATGGAGAGTAAAAAAGAAAGGTTTTTGGAAATTCGAATTAAAATTATACGAAAAATACTAAATGGTACTAAATATAGTACAATTTGGGTATGGGTTAACGAATAGGGCCGGAATCCTGAAATTTGGAATGGGGGTCACTGATGAAGAGTAAGAAAGATGTACCAAAGGTCGAAAAGTCCTAAATGGTAGTGAGTTTAGTATGATTTGGATTTGAAGAGCTGGAATCCTGAAATTTGGAATTAAGATTACTGTTGGAATACAGAATTGAGATATGGAGGTAGCTTTGGAAAATCGTACTAATGTGCACGAAGTAGTACTAAATGGTACGAAATTCGCTATAATTTGTATTTGCGTGAACAGATTATTGTTGGAGTGTAGGATTGAGGTAGTTTTGGAAATTCGTACTTATGGAAAAGTGCTAAATGGAACTACATTGGCTATAATTTGGGTTTAGGTGTACGGATAGAGCTGAGATATGAAAGTACATTTTGGAAAATCGTGTACGAAAAGTGCTAAATGGGACAAAATTTGATACCTTTTGGTATTTGCTATATGGAATTTTGAAATTCGGTATTAGATTAGCAATTGGTGTTTAGAGTGAGGGTAGGGAGGAGGTTTTGAAAATTCGTACTTCTTTATACAAAAACTACTAAATAGTCCTCAAATGGGTTTCAGGGGAACTGGTAAAACTGGAAAACTGAATTGGGGTTAGGATATATGTTTAATATAAGGAAGTAATTTTTGAAATGTTTACCTATGTGTACGAAAAGTTGGGTAACATGTTGATACCAAAACCATTTTAAATAGTTAAGGTACTAAATTTGGTGTCGGGTGTAGGAACAAAGCTGGGATTATATAATTTAAAAATACGCTATTTGTACAAAAAATACGAAATGGAAAAATATTTGTTATGAAGATCGCTCTAAAGTTTGAGACAAAGTTCTGAGTTTGAAAAATTGTACTGAATATTGTCCCATTGATTTGATGTTAACGCCAAGGAGTTTCTAAATAAGTCCGAATTTACATTAGGCGAGTTTACTTGCGGCAATTGTCAGTTTGTTGGTGAGAGAGGGTGTTGAGAGGCAAAGGGTTACCATATGCCTCACCTCTCTCTCCATCAATCTGACAATTGCCGCAAGTAAACTCGCCTAATGTAAATTGGGACTAATGTACTGAAATTAAGTAGTCAAACGTGAAGTATCTTTTCAAAAAATTTTTTTTGTTCTGACCGCTTTGGTATGTAAATTTGAAAACGTGGTCCAATGCGACAATTTTGTTAACTAGAAGGTATGTACCCCTGATATTAAAAAATCCTAAATTGAAATGCATTCAAAAAATTTTCCGTTATATACGGTTGACATACCGGTGCACATTAAGTAAAATTTTTTGTAAAGAAGTTTTCTAACCATTCATGCCACAAATTCCGAATTTCGGTTGGAAAATGTGCAAAAGATCTTCAAAATACTCTCTCTAATAAACGTGGATTGAAGTGGAGATTTTTTAAATTAAACTTCTATATCCTCTGAGTATTCAAGGTCCAAATTTAAAGAAAATTGGGCAATATACATTTGTTCTTCTTTAAAAATACACTAAGTCGAGAGGTACCGTTATATGGGGATATACGAAAACTTGGCCGAAAATTTAACGGACCTATTCCGGTTTTGGGCGAAACCGCTAAAGCTAGAACCTTAAATTGTGAATGTGCGTGATTGTTGTTGTGAAGTTGTGAGATAAAGTTTAGTGTTTGGAAATTTGTACTGGAAGAAAATGCTGTGTTAATGAAGGGGTAAAACCCGGAGTCAAATATGAAATTTGCAATATGATACGTAGTTTTGGAAATTCGAAATAAAACTATGGTAGCTGTGTAGGGAAGCGATACGGCAATTTTTTTTAAATTCTGACTACAATCGAAAAAATATTGGTAATAAAAATAGCCTTAGTACAACAGAATCTCCAGTATTCACCATTCCCGTATTAAATATTGTTTATTTATATTTCGTTTCCTTTCCACATACGAAGTAGCGAGCATTTGCTAGTACATACATATATACATATGTATGAATGTACCTCTCATAATTCCCTTAAAACACTCTAATTTTATTGAATTGTTTTGCTATTGACGGTTATTGCAGGTGGTCCTTTATAACATTCTCTGTTTACTTTAACCTTATAAATCACTTTATCCCGGAAAACAATGTTGGTTCTGTGTAAAACATTGCCGCGGGACAGTTTGCGTGCCTTCACGTACAGCAAACCTTTGATTGTACGGATATAAAGAAGCAGAGCAAACAAAGCTAATGAAAAAGGGTGTACATCAAAAAAGGTATAATTAATATAAATTTTAATTGCTAATAAAAAGAAAGCAAAATTAAAAAATAAAAGCACGAAATAAAGGAAACCTATACAACCAAAGAATTTTAGAGCATAAATGTGTACGAATTATGTATTATTATTTTTTATAGTCACAATGCCGTTTAGATGATGTTCGCTTGATTCTATTTCGTCCGATGCTGGTTAAAAAAAACTGACATTTCCTTTGATTTATGACCTGTTTTAGTGTGTACTTTTACTCGCTGCCAACACTGGCAATCAAAAATGGTAGATAAGTATCGTTTCTTTCACGAAGAAAGTAACGAAAGCGTAAATTAAATTTAGACATTTCATTTTCTAACAAACATGGTTTGAATAAAATTATCTCTTTAAAGAGAAATCAGTAGTCTGTCTGAAATTTAAAATTTCGTTAATTGTTAGCTTAAATTGTTTCATGATATAATAATAATCAGATATAAAAGTAAAACAGGTTTCTTCAATCCTTCATGTAGTGAATCTGAAACTAAAGTTAGGCAACTAGAGCTGTAGTCGAATTAAATATTTAAAGTTCGAAATGACATTTTCAGATCAAATCTTGAAATTAGATCTCAACAACATTCTTGAACAAAACAGACTAAGTTACAGCGGGGTTTATAAACAAGACTTGCTGGGATGGAGACAAAGAAGAGAAGAAGAAGATCAGCAAAATTTCCCTTTTCACCGTGGTATAGTGGTAAGAATGTCCGCCTTACAATCAGAAAGTTCGCTATTCAATCACCGACCAGAATATCTAAAGTTTCGGCGATGGCGATTTGACTATTTTTATACACTCCACCATAATATGGAGGGTATAATTAAATTTGTCATTCCGTTTGTAACACATCGAAATATTCGTCGGAGACCCTATAAAGTAAATATATTATTGATCAGCATAAAATTCTATGTCGATTTAACCATGTCCGTCTGTCCGTCCGTCCGTCTGTCTGTTGAAATCAAGATACAGGTCGCAATTTTAAAGATAGAGAGTCAATATTTGGTACAGAAGTTTTTATTACTTGCAGGATGGTTGGTATGGAAAATGGGCTATATCGGTCCACGTCTTGATATAGCCCCCATAGAACGGTACCACCCGATTTTCGGCATTTTTGAAGGTATTAGCTTTATTATCACACCGAAATGTCTGACATTTGGCACTTAGTCTTCTTATAGGGTATAAAACTTTCCCCCCGAATTTTGTCGTTATCGGTCCACGCCTTCATATAGCCCCATAGAACGGTACCTCCCGATTTTCGGTATTTTGAAGGTTTTAGCTTCATTATCACACCGATATGGCTGAAATTTGGTACTTAGTCTACGTTGGGTGTATAAAACTTTCCCCCAGCATTTTGCCGGTATCGGTCCATGCCTTCATATAGCCCCCATAGAACGGTATTTTGAATTTTCGGTATTTTGAACGTTGTGGCCTCAATATTGCACCGAAATGGCTGAAGTTTGGTGTCCTCAACTTTCCTCCGAAATGGCTGAAATTTGGTATTTAGACATCGTTGGGGGTTCTCAACTTTCCTCTTTCAATTTGTCGTAAAGGTCCACGCCTTTATATAGTCCCCATAGAACGGTACCTCCCGATTTCCGGTATTTTGAAGATTGTGGCCTCAATTTTCCTCCGAAATGGCTGAAATTTGGTATTTAGACTTGGTTGGGGATACTCAAAATTTGTCGGTATAGGCCACGCCTTGATATAGCTCCCATGGAAAGGTACCTCCCGATTTTCGGTATTTTGAATATTGTGGTTTCAATATTTCACCAAAATGGAATGGAATGAAATTTGGTATTAAATTTTCTTTGCGTCTAAAATTGAATTGAAACTAATTTTTCCATTTTACTTCAATACATTTCGTGTTGGAAGGTATACAAGTTCGGCCCGGCCGAACTTAACGCCGTTCTTACTTGTTTGACTATTTAATTTGACTTGTATTAGCTCCACGGTCTTTAAAATGGCTAGCATTTTCGCTTGGAAGACGGTAAAGCTCTGATTTTACTTATATGATCACCTGACATCTAGCTTATCTCAAAAAAGTCCGGCCCAGTGCCCTCCTCCATCCGTATAGATAGTTGGCCAAGCATTGTGGAAGTGGTCTTCCATGGGTCCAGTCACTCCTATATTGAATCAAGATCTTAGCCGCTCTGAAGTTGATTGTTGGTACACGCAAAAAAAAAAACGGCCTCTCTAACATATGTCCCAAACATATTTTGCAAACATAATATATGTTTGGGTCTGCAAACAAATATATGTTTGGGTGCAAACATATATATGTTTGGGTGCAAAGATATTTATGTTTGGGTGCAAAGATATTTATGTTTGGGTGCAAAAATATATATGTTTGGGTGCAAAAAAGTACAAACCCAAAAGGCACAAAAATAAAACAAACACATGCACCAGTGGGCGCTTACTGAGAGCAAGGGAGCCTAAAATTCAATGTAAAACACTTTGAAATGTGTGCTCACTTGCTCTCAGTAAGAACTCACTGGCTATCTCTATAGCAGCGACAACCACAGAAATACAACCAAAGCGAAGACATGTATGAACGTATGAGTGAAAAAAGCAACAACCACATTATGTTTTTGTTTGTTTTAATTTATTTACACTGCACGTGAGAGAGAGAGAGAAGCAAATGCAAAAACAACTCAGTGGGCGCCCTCACTATACGATCTAAGCAAAGAAGCTCGTCCCTGCTCTATAGTATACACACAAATGTTGAGATTGTTTATTAAAAGGCAAAAGAACAACAAACACATAGGTACATACAAAATTCCAAAGAAATACATAACACACTTTAATAAACGAAAAACTGATTGAAATAATTTGTAAATAGTCACACTTTTAAAAAGAAAAAAATATATAGAAACGTAGTTGAATGCTTCTCCTTAGTTGTGAAATAAAACAAATTGTCCTCATAGTTGAAATCATCAGCGGGGAATCGGCATCTAGAATCAAATGATTATGTAATGTATTAAATAAATATGGATATGCCATATTTATACCCTATACCACATGTGGAAAAGGGTATTATAAGTTTGTTTTGGTAAAAATTCATGTAACACCGCGAAATATTCGTCGGAGACCCCCAATGTGGTATACCAATCTTCATATCTCGACGAGATAAAGCGATTATGAGATGTGTGTCCGTCCGTCCGTCCGTCCGTCCGTCTGTCCATTATAAATTGTAAACACGCTCCAGGCCGCAATTATGGACCGATCGTCATGAAATTTTATATGGAGGTCGGGTTCAGATCAGAATAGATCCCTATTCTTATTGTTGATGATCGTGAAATATTTAGCGGGTGAAATGGACCAAAAACATAATATTTATCCAATTTTTTAGCGGCTCTGTGGGTCTCAATAATAGTCCGATCAACGCGTAATTTTAAATAAGGTAAGAGTATATCACAAAGGAGAAGCTTGCAATTTGAGATGGCGATCGGATAATATTTAGAGGGTTAAATGGACCAAAACTTTTGTGTGAAAATTGTGAAAATTTTTAATATACAGCTTATATCTTAATTCCTGAAAGTGACATTCCGGACAAGTGAGATATACTTGAAAGTGGAACGCTTGACCTTTCAATTGATGCCAATTATATTGGTGTGCATGATCACATAACAGAGTTACAGCCTAATATATTCCGTTATTTGTTTGTAGTGTAATAATAAACTCGAAATTAAGTAGTCAAACGTGAAGTATCTTTTCAAAAAATTTTTTTTGTTCTGACCGCTTTGGTATGTAAATTTGAAAACGTGGTCCAATGCGACAATTTTGTTAACTAGAAGGTATGTACCCCTGATATTAAAAAATCCTAAATTGAAATGCATTCAAAAAATTTTCCGTTATATACGGTTGACATACCGGTGCACATTAAGTAAAATTTTTTGTAAAGAAGTTTTCTAACCATTCATGCCACAAATTCCGAATTTCGGTTGGAAAATGTGCAAAAGATCTTCAAAATACTCTCTCTAATAAACGTGGATTGAAGTGGAGATTTTTTAAATTAAACTTCTATATCCTCTGAGTATTCAAGGTCCAAATTTAAAGAAAATTGGGCAATATACATTTGTTCTTCTTTAAAAATACACTAAGTCGAGAGGTACCGTTATATGGGGATATACGAAAACTTGGCCGAAAATTTAACGGACCTATTCCGGTTTTGGGCGAAACCGCTAAAGCTAGAACCTTAAATTGTGAATGTGCGTGATTGTTGTTGTGAAGTTGTGAGATAAAGTTTAGTGTTTGGAAATTTGTACTGGAAGAAAATGCTGTGTTAATGAAGGGGTAAAACCCGGAGTCAAATATGAAATTTGCAATATGATACGTAGTTTTGGAAATTCGAAATAAAACTATGGTAGCTGTGTAGGGAAGCGATACGGCAATTTTTTTTAAATTCTGACTACAATCGAAAAAATATTGGTAATAAAAATAGCCTTAGTACAACAGAATCTCCAGTATTCACCATTCCCGTATTAAATATTGTTTATTTATATTTCGTTTCCTTTCCACATACGAAGTAGCGAGCATTTGCTAGTACATACATATATACATATGTATGAATGTACCTCTCATAATTCCCTTAAAACACTCTAATTTTATTGAATTGTTTTGCTATTGACGGTTATTGCAGGTGGTCCTTTATAACATTCTCTGTTTACTTTAACCTTATAAATCACTTTATCCCGGAAAACAATGTTGGTTCTGTGTAAAACATTGCCGCGGGACAGTTTGCGTGCCTTCACGTACAGCAAACCTTTGATTGTACGGATATAAAGAAGCAGAGCAAACAAAGCTAATGAAAAAGGGTGTACATCAAAAAAGGTATAATTAATATAAATTTTAATTGCTAATAAAAAGAAAGCAAAATTAAAAAATAAAAGCACGAAATAAAGGAAACCTATACAACCAAAGAATTTTAGAGCATAAATGTGTACGAATTATGTATTATTATTTTTTATAGTCACAATGCCGTTTAGATGATGTTCGCTTGATTCTATTTCGTCCGATGCTGGTTAAAAAAAACTGACATTTCCTTTGATTTATGACCTGTTTTAGTGTGTACTTTTACTCGCTGCCAACACTGGCAATCAAAAATGGTAGATAAGTATCGTTTCTTTCACGAAGAAAGTAACGAAAGCGTAAATTAAATTTAGACATTTCATTTTCTAACAAACATGGTTTGAATAAAATTATCTCTTTAAAGAGAAATCAGTAGTCTGTCTGAAATTTAAAATTTCGTTAATTGTTAGCTTAAATTGTTTCATGATATAATAATAATCAGATATAAAAGTAAAACAGGTTTCTTCAATCCTTCATGTAGTGAATCTGAAACTAAAGTTAGGCAACTAGAGCTGTAGTCGAATTAAATATTTAAAGTTCGAAATGACATTTTCAGATCAAATCTTGAAATTAGATCTCAACAACATTCTTGAACAAAACAGACTAAGTTACAGCGGGGTTTATAAACAAGACTTGCTGGGATGGAGACAAAGAAGAGAAGAAGAAGATCAGCAAAATTTCCCTTTTCACCGTGGTATAGTGGTAAGAATGTCCGCCTTACAATCAGAAAGTTCGCTATTCAATCACCGACCAGAATATCTAAAGTTTCGGCGATGGCGATTTGACTATTTTTATACACTCCACCATAATATGGAGGGTATAATTAAATTTGTCATTCCGTTTGTAACACATCGAAATATTCGTCGGAGACCCTATAAAGTAAATATATTATTGATCAGCATAAAATTCTATGTCGATTTAACCATGTCCGTCTGTCCGTCCGTCCGTCTGTCTGTTGAAATCAAGATACAGGTCGCAATTTTAAAGATAGAGAGTCAATATTTGGTACAGAAGTTTTTATTACTTGCAGGATGGTTGGTATGGAAAATGGGCTATATCGGTCCACGTCTTGATATAGCCCCCATAGAACGGTACCACCCGATTTTCGGCATTTTTGAAGGTATTAGCTTTATTATCACACCGAAATGTCTGACATTTGGCACTTAGTCTTCTTATAGGGTATAAAACTTTCCCCCCGAATTTTGTCGTTATCGGTCCACGCCTTCATATAGCCCCATAGAACGGTACCTCCCGATTTTCGGTATTTTGAAGGTTTTAGCTTCATTATCACACCGATATGGCTGAAATTTGGTACTTAGTCTACGTTGGGTGTATAAAACTTTCCCCCAGCATTTTGCCGGTATCGGTCCATGCCTTCATATAGCCCCCATAGAACGGTATTTTGAATTTTCGGTATTTTGAACGTTGTGGCCTCAATATTGCACCGAAATGGCTGAAGTTTGGTGTCCTCAACTTTCCTCCGAAATGGCTGAAATTTGGTATTTAGACATCGTTGGGGGTTCTCAACTTTCCTCTTTCAATTTGTCGTAAAGGTCCACGCCTTTATATAGTCCCCATAGAACGGTACCTCCCGATTTCCGGTATTTTGAAGATTGTGGCCTCAATTTTCCTCCGAAATGGCTGAAATTTGGTATTTAGACTTGGTTGGGGATACTCAAAATTTGTCGGTATAGGCCACGCCTTGATATAGCTCCCATGGAAAGGTACCTCCCGATTTTCGGTATTTTGAATATTGTGGTTTCAATATTTCACCAAAATGGAATGGAATGAAATTTGGTATTAAATTTTCTTTGCGTCTAAAATTGAATTGAAACTAATTTTTCCATTTTACTTCAATACATTTCGTGTTGGAAGGTATACAAGTTCGGCCCGGCCGAACTTAACGCCGTTCTTACTTGTTTGACTATTTAATTTGACTTGTATTAGCTCCACGGTCTTTAAAATGGCTAGCATTTTCGCTTGGAAGACGGTAAAGCTCTGATTTTACTTATATGATCACCTGACATCTAGCTTATCTCAAAAAAGTCCGGCCCAGTGCCCTCCTCCATCCGTATAGATAGTTGGCCAAGCATTGTGGAAGTGGTCTTCCATGGGTCCAGTCACTCCTATATTGAATCAAGATCTTAGCCGCTCTGAAGTTGATTGTTGGTACACGCAAAAAAAAAAACGGCCTCTCTAACATATGTCCCAAACATATTTTGCAAACATAATATATGTTTGGGTCTGCAAACAAATATATGTTTGGGTGCAAACATATATATGTTTGGGTGCAAAGATATTTATGTTTGGGTGCAAAGATATTTATGTTTGGGTGCAAAAATATATATGTTTGGGTGCAAAAAAGTACAAACCCAAAAGGCACAAAAATAAAACAAACACATGCACCAGTGGGCGCTTACTGAGAGCAAGGGAGCCTAAAATTCAATGTAAAACACTTTGAAATGTGTGCTCACTTGCTCTCAGTAAGAACTCACTGGCTATCTCTATAGCAGCGACAACCACAGAAATACAACCAAAGCGAAGACATGTATGAACGTATGAGTGAAAAAAGCAACAACCACATTATGTTTTTGTTTGTTTTAATTTATTTACACTGCACGTGAGAGAGAGAGAGAAGCAAATGCAAAAACAACTCAGTGGGCGCCCTCACTATACGATCTAAGCAAAGAAGCTCGTCCCTGCTCTATAGTATACACACAAATGTTGAGATTGTTTATTAAAAGGCAAAAGAACAACAAACACATAGGTACATACAAAATTCCAAAGAAATACATAACACACTTTAATAAACGAAAAACTGATTGAAATAATTTGTAAATAGTCACACTTTTAAAAAGAAAAAAATATATAGAAACGTAGTTGAATGCTTCTCCTTAGTTGTGAAATAAAACAAATTGTCCTCATAGTTGAAATCATCAGCGGGGAATCGGCATCTAGAATCAAATGATTATGTAATGTATTAAATAAATATGGATATGCCATATTTATACCCTATACCACATGTGGAAAAGGGTATTATAAGTTTGTTTTGGTAAAAATTCATGTAACACCGCGAAATATTCGTCGGAGACCCCCAATGTGGTATACCAATCTTCATATCTCGACGAGATAAAGCGATTATGAGATGTGTGTCCGTCCGTCCGTCCGTCCGTCCGTCTGTCCATTATAAATTGTAAACACGCTCCAGGCCGCAATTATGGACCGATCGTCATGAAATTTTATATGGAGGTCGGGTTCAGATCAGAATAGATCCCTATTCTTATTGTTGATGATCGTGAAATATTTAGCGGGTGAAATGGACCAAAAACATAATATTTATCCAATTTTTTAGCGGCTCTGTGGGTCTCAATAATAGTCCGATCAACGCGTAATTTTAAATAAGGTAAGAGTATATCACAAAGGAGAAGCTTGCAATTTGAGATGGCGATCGGATAATATTTAGAGGGTTAAATGGACCAAAACTTTTGTGTGAAAATTGTGAAAATTTTTAATATACAGCTTATATCTTAATTCCTGAAAGTGACATTCCGGACAAGTGAGATATACTTGAAAGTGGAACGCTTGACCTTTCAATTGATGCCAATTATATTGGTGTGCATGATCACATAACAGAGTTACAGCCTAATATATTCCGTTATTTGTTTGTAGTGTAATAATAAACTCGCTAGAAGTCGCAATTATACATCAATAGTCACGAAATTTTGCACCGGGTAAGAGTATAGGTCGAAAAAGATGCCTACAATTTTGAATGATGATCTGATATTATTTAGCGGGTGAAATGGACCATTACTTTTGTATGAAACATATAACAATTTTATTTTTCGTTGATACTTTAATTCCTTGCGGACATATATATTTCGCAAAGTAGCCTACATATGGAAAAAAACTACTGACCTTTCCTCTGATGTAACTTGCAATAAAGTGTTTGCTAGATAAAGGGCCTACTGCCTAATATACATATATTGGGTTCTGTGTAGGGAACCACATTTTTATCCCATGCTACATATTGTCTCTCCAAAAGTTTATGTAACACCACTAAATATTCGTCCTAGACCCCTTATTTGGTATGCCAAAATTATTATCTCGACGAGATAAAGCGATTTAGCGATGTGTGTCCGTCCATTAAAAATTGTAAACAAGCTTAAGGCCGCAATTATGGACCGTTTGTAACGAATTTTTTAAGGAGGTTGGGTTCGGGCCAGTATATAGATGATTAGTTTTTGCTGATGATCGTGAAATGTTCAGGGAATGAAATGGACCAAAAACAAAATTTTAACCAATTTTGTAGCAGCTCTGTAGGTCAAAATAATAACCCGCAAAATTTTAAACAAAGTTTGAGTTTATGATGAAGAAGAAGCGTACAAACCAACGTGAGCGGGTTAAATGGGCTGAAACTTTTGTGTGTAATTGGTAAAAATTTCAATAACTTAGCGGTTAAACAACGGAAGTAGTAGTACTACATAAGTGGGTTTCATTACATTTTAGTTTGTGTGAACTAAATTTTCCTTTCCTGCTACAAAAATGCCTTTGTCATGATAGATAACTTTTTGGTTTTGGCCATGAGTATTATACATTACATCTCTGATATTTGATAACACTATGCAACACTGAAAATGTAAACAACTTTTACTATCTATTTTTGAAAGTACATATTTAGACTACAAAAACCCAAGTAGGGTTTTGTCCTGTCAGATCCAGTTCGGATTTTATGACCTCATCTAAACCGTGCTAAATCTACACTTTTTTGCATTTATCAGGCCTTTATCTCAGAAACGAATAGGAATTTGGCCTTGCTGTCTTTAGCAATATTGTAGCCCTAAACTAGTAGAAATTATCTTTTGATAAGAAAAACTCCATCTAGGGCATCAAAATCTATAAAATATAGAACATTTTACACAATTTCTGAAATTCTGGTCAGAATCGGCTAAACTATTAGAAGTTGAACCAAGTAACCTTTTGCAAAAATCTTCCAAATGAAGTTCTCAACAATTCTTTAGAACATTCTGAAACTCTAAAATGCTTACTTCATGTGTTTCAGCGGTATTTTGCATCATATCTTTTACAACTCGTATTTCAAACACTGTTTACACCCACAGTTTATTCTCGCATTTCGGATTTCACTACATTATTTACATTTTTATTGACAGAAAACAACGGCATAGAGGCATTTTACAACAATGACATGTTCTGAAGGAGTTGTGTATTACATTCCAGGGTATATTTTACCAAAAGAAAGTATTCAGAAAAACGGTTTTGGAGATACGGTGCGAAATGTATAAAAATTGTGGAATTTTTCACATATTTTGAAATTTGAGGCAATAACTGTAGTTTTTCGAGTTCATTATTTCTCCAAATATTTTATTCTTGTCCTTATCTACAGGTCAGAAGAAGATTCGCATTGGTTTCAGAGATATAGCCCCGAATTTCTTTAAAAATTCAATATTTAACCATGTTTAGATGGGGCCATAAAATCCGAGCTGGATCTGACACAACAAAACCCAACTAGGGTTTCTTGTCGTTTGGGTCTGTACTTTCACAAAATCCTCAGTTCGAATTGTTTGCACAAGATCAACTTAAAAATGTTGCACAGTGTAATTAAATTTTCACAATCATTGAAAAGAAGTTCCGTGGAAAGCGATTGTCCAGGGATAGTGGTATAGGGTATCCCATGGTCGGCTCCATCCGACTATAGACTTTTCTTACTTGTTCAAATATACATAAGTATGTATGTAATTACCAATATTAAATGCGATTTCTTCCTTGTCCAATAAAATAATTCCATTCAACTTCCCGATTCAATTATAAAATGTATTGGGCATTTAATTTACTAAAAAGACAATTTCTTTAAGAAAACACAAAACACTGATTTATTCACTCACTTTACCGTCTTGACTCTACAAAGGCATCTAAAACACTGAAGAAAGAAAAAAATATAATTCATGACATTTCTTCTTTTCTTCTTCTCCCGCTAAGTTTGTTAACAACAACAAAACAAGAAACACACGAGTTTGACGCGAACATACCACCAAAGCCCCCTTCTTCGCTTCTACGTCTTCTATTATACAATACACACAACTCTTCATTATAAAACAGCATTCCACAGCCGCGAGAGCACTGTTATTACTCTCTCTCCACCCATGAAAAAAATGTTCTAACATAAAAAATATGTTTTTTCTTTGGAAAAGCCGAATAGTGAGTGTGATTCTCATTCATATGAGAATACTAGACACTTAAAGAGTTCGGTTTTTCGCTAAAAAGGCATCATTTCAAAAACTGAGAAGCGAATTGATAATTCCCTTCGCCGGGATGAAATCATGATATTGGTAGCGATCAGTAAAATTTTGCTACACTGTCAGTTCGTTTTGAAAAACATTACTCTCTGTAATAGAGGGTAATAAATGAAGTAGAGCCAATGGGGGAATACTCCACTCAAGCAATCGAAAATGAGATTGAATCTTCAACAATAAACAAAACAAACAAAAAACAGCCGAGGCACGGGCGAATGGAGCTTTGTTAAAAACAAAAAACAAAATTCAAATAACAACCTCACAGGCAACTGTGTGTTCTTTTCAACTCACAGAATTCGAAGAATTCTTAGTTGATACGCTCTGACATGTTGCAAAATATTTTGATTTTGGTGTTTCTTTGGAAAAGCCGAATAGTGAGTGTGATTCTCATTCATATGAGAATACTAGACACTTAAAGAGTTCGGTTTTTCGCTAAAAAGGCATAATTTCAAAAACTGAGAAGCCAATTGATAATTCCCTTCGCCGGGATGAAATCATGATATTGGTAGCGATCAGTAAAATTTTGCAACACTGTCAGTTCGTTTTGAAAAACATTACTCTCTGTAATAGAGGGTAATAAATGAAGTTGAGCCAATGGGGGAATACTCCACTCAAGCAATCGAAAATGAGATTGAATCTTCAACAATAAACAAAACAAACAAAAAACAGCCGAGGCACGGGCGAATGGAGCTTTGTTAAAAACAAAAAACAAAATTCCAATAACAACCTCACAGGCAACTGTGTTGGTGTTCTTTTCAACTCACAGAATTCGAAGAATTCTTAGTTGATACGTGCTGACATGTTGCAAAATATTTTGATTTTGGTGTTTCTTTGGAAAAGCCGAATAGTGAGTGTGATTCTCATTCATATGAGAATACTAGACACTTAAAGAGTTCGGTTTTTCGCTAAAAAGGCATCATTTCAAACACTGAGAAGCCAATTGATAATTCCCTTTGCCGGGATGAAATCATGATATTGGTAGCGATCAGTAAAATTTTGCAACACTGTCAGTTCGGGTTGAAAAACATTACTCTCTGTAATAGAGGGTAATAAATGAAGTTGAGCCAATGGGGGAATACTCCACTCAAGCAATCGAAAAAAAAACAAACATATCAAATTGAGATATGTTACAAACCGGTCCCAAACATATATTTGTTTGGATCCAAACATATTTTTTTAACATAAATTTTTCTGCGTGTAAGAAGTAATCACTGATCTCCAGAGGGCCCAGGCAGCTTCCTTTATGGAGAATAGAACCGTGTCCAAAACACGACTTACATAACATCTTAATCTCCCTGAACCTAAAAACGCTGCTGACTGCGATGTTTTTAACTTGAATATTTAAAGGCTTGATATCCAGCATTACGTTTAATGCAGCCTGCGAATAGCTTTCGACAGCGCCGTTGATTAAGATCGATTGTTGAACGCTATCCAGTTTTGATACCTTCCACCATATTCTAAGACGATATAACCATGTCCGCCATGTCAGTTTTTACGATAGAGCTTTGGAATTTGGTATAGACGTTTGTATTACTCCTAGGAAGTTTGGTATTGCAAATGGGCTATACCGGTTCACGTTTTAATATAGCCCCCATAGAACGGTACCTCCCAATTTTCGGTATTTTGAAGGTTTTAGCCTCATTATCACACCGAGCTGGCTGAAATTTTGTACGAACCGCCCTCAGATTAGAAAATTTGTTCATAGCATTCTAAGAAGAGAACCTTGGTAAGAAAGTTCACAGATCTGCTTATGCCATTAATGTAACTAAGAGATTGTGGTCTACTAAGTCTAGCCATAGACATACAGAATCGCAATGCAGAGCGGTTTTAACATGTCAAGGACTAGGGCTCAATTTTGCCTCTATTATCTGTAACACCCGTTTAAGGTACAGAGCTAACAGGCGTTGCGCATTCTGCTATAAGAACGGTAGCTACTTGTGTTTGGGCGTCGGGCTAACAAATCCCTTAATTCTGACGACCACCAATGGACACGACCTGTAATAATGTTGGTTTTTAAAATATGCGACATTTCTTCCGTTATTCTGTTCCCGTCTTTTTAGAATAAATTTGTACGTAAATCAGATTTTTTTCGCTCATTTGCAAATTGTTTTAATATGAATACTGGAACGTAGCTATTTGTAAACAGAAACAAATATATCAATTTAAAGGAAGAGTGCTTAATATTTTTATATTATTTTTGTTTTTCATATTGGGCAGCTAATCGGAAAATAGATACTACCTTGTAATCTAAGCTAATTTCATTAATACAAACATCAATTTTGTCATGCGATATCTGTCAATCAATTTGTTACTATTCAACATCAACAGTTAGTTGTACATAATTACAAGCTAAAACTTTAACACATACACATGTATGCATTACATACGAACACACATACATCACTCCTTCCTATGGTTTGTCGGAATAATGGATTTGTTACCACTCATAATTTTGTAGTTTTCATAGATTTGTCTGCAAGTGTAGTGGCATGTGGCATGTGGCACATTGACGTAGACAAGCCAGGCGATGTAACAGAAGTCGGCACGTAATAATCATAAACTCGGTACAATTTGTTACCATCATTAGGTAGACCGTTGCTTACGAGACGTAAATCTTTGCAACAATTATCCATTACTGTGACCATTAATGCCAGTATCAAAAATATCCAGAAACATAGAAAAATTCAACAGTGAATGAATGACCTGTGGTGTAACTGCTGCCCTTTAGCAAAAGGATAATTCAAGGTGGTTTGAGGGTTGAAAGTGGAGGTTAGAAAGTGAAGTATTAACGGCTGTTTAGTTCATAATTTATTTGACTTATATTTCCATCAGAAGGAAGTATGCCAAACACACACACAAACGAAATCTATGTAGTCTCAAGGACCACGCCAACTCTTTTGTTTTTCACGGTATATTGTCTCTTCTAGTTGTAGTGTAGACAAAGATAGAAGTACGTATTCTTGAGACAAAGCATGTACAGACTAATGAATGGGCAAACGGATGAATAAAAGTCCGAATTGCGTAATTTATCATGATGAGATTGTGCAAATTACAGGTAAAGTGAGTAAGAATTATAAACAAGACAAAATATATCACACAATAAAAACGACGATAAATATACGCGGAGGACGTAACGAGTGTGTCTGCAATTAGTTAAGTAGCTATTCAGTAGCAAAGTAAGGCCGGAAATGTACTAATTTTATACCTTGCCGAAGAGGTAATGTTTGTGAGCTTATTTTCACCTGCCGTATACACTCCGTTTCATTTCAGTAGCACATTTTTATTTGTTACTTCATTTTAGTAGACATACATACGACAGTCTAGTTAGTTCTTCTTTTCCCGGAGATGCAATAAGTGATGTGTTTTGCCATCGGAAACCTGCAAATAATGATTATTTGCTTCGGGAAATGACTACTTGCTTTTTCTTATAATATTCATTATAGGTGTCTCAGAAATACAGCCTATTTTCTTTCCGTGTATAGTAAGGAACTGTTTTGTTTTCTTTATAGTATGTTGCCTCTGACCCAGAGCAATAAAAATCATAGTTTCTCATATTTTATTGATTAACATAGCTTAATGTCAGCATTCACCCTTATTATGGAATAGGATTCATAGGAATTTGAAGTATACAAATTTCAGTAGAAGTTCAAGTTTATTTTGCACCATCAGTCTTCTATCATATGGCTTTCATTAGTTCTTTATAAATCTATCAAAAACTGTCAACTTATACCAAATGTTTAACTTATTATAGGCCATAGCCTTCAAAGGGTCTTATTTCCTAATATTAAAGTCATAGTTTGACCAATCTTAGCGTTTTAAACTTGAAATGGCTTTTACTCATAAGATTCGTAACAGTAGAATTTAAAATTTGCAGTTTTACTCAAGTTATTAAAGAACGTGCTTTTCCAGTGAAACACTTTAAACCATACGAATTATGGTTTTTTGAAACAAAATTAAAAAATATATAACGAGACTTGACCGAAGCAGCACTTTTTGTTGAAATATACTTCATAAGGGTACAAAACAAGATATCCCAAGTTATTCGACGTACGTCTACAAAAATGAAGTAACAAATAAAAATTTGAAATGTGCTATTGAAATGAAACGGAGTGTATATTTTATTATATTGAACCTTTTTGTTTCTGTAATTTAGAAGATATGCATACACATGAAAACAATTAGGTAAGGAAAAAATGCATAAAAAGGTCGTGATTAATCATCCTTCTTACCATTTTGCTTTAAACTCAAAAAGCGAGAAATGAAATCTTTTCATTTATTGGCATTGGTACCATCAACATTCATTCTCATCATCATTGACTTTCAGAGTATGACCTAGGCAACGTAGTCATTGTAACTGGATAAAATTAAAAAAATCAAAGTCGATGTACATCTCGTAAAACAAGTGTTTTTGTGGCATTTTTATAAATGTTTGCATCTGGTATGTGCTTTTCCAGAACGATGTTGCGTATGCCACATGATAGATTATCTATCACTCTTTGATATTGCTCGTTTGGTATTGAATGTATCGCTTTATTCCTATTTCAACTACTGAACTGTTATCAATTTATATTATCCTTATATTGTATTTATCACTCATACCATGAAAATCGACTCGACCAGTATTTAGTAAATTTGGTGTGTTGCAGTAAGAAAAACTTCATTGAAAACGGACCGTGTAAATTGGACCACTAAACATTCACTGCCTACGACTAAACGTGTAATTGACATATTATAACAATTAAAACAAAGAATAAGGATTCAAAACTGAGAAGGTGATTTCCGACAAATAAAAATTCTTTGCACCAATGCGAATTTACCGGAACGACACAGAAGGCGAATTCAGATCATATTCTCTTTACGCCAAAAGTTTTCTTACCAAAAAGAAATAAAACAAGTAAAAAAGCGTTAAGTTCGGTCGGGCCGAACTTTTCATACCCTCCACCATAAAATATTCTGAACTAAAATGGAATAATTAGTTTTCATTCCTGTCCCCAACTTTAAGTGGGTAGGTTAAAAAGTCATATAATGTACATAAAATGCTTAATTCGGGAGGCCCTTTTTTATGGTGCCTGTATCTAACTACATATGTATGTTGACAATTTTTGGTGGGCGAGAAATTGGGAGGTACCGTTATATAGGGGTTATAATAAAACATGGACCTATGTTGACAGTTTTTGATGGGAGCCTTTAATGTCAAATAACTCCTAATTCGGTTAAAAATGTTTGCTAGAATCCTCAAAATACCGAAAATCGGTACATAACGTGGGAACTTCAAATGTCATTAACAGCTAGTTCGGAGGTATGTGGGCTATACGAAAATATGAACTTAAATGAACACTTTTTGTTGCAGAATTTTTGTTGGCTTTTAAATTTTAAATTACAGAAAGTTCGTCCAAAAAATAAAGCTAAGGTACGGAAAATCGGGAGGTTTGTTTTGGGGCTATACCAAAACATGGACCTACGTCGTTAAACATTTTAAGTAAAATCCTCAAAGTACCGAAAATCGGGAAGTATCGTTATATTGGGGCTATGTTGAAAATTGTTGATGCAGATGTGTGGTGACCACTACAACCTTCAAATGTCAAATTACAGTTAGTTCTGTTAAAAATTGTAGCTAAAATGGCCAAATTACTGAAAATTGGGAGGTACCGTTACAGGGAGCTATATCCGAACATGGACCTATGTTGACAATTTTTGATGGAGAGGTGTTGTGACCACTAAGAACTTCAAATGTCAAATTACTGCTAGTTCGGTTTAATATTGTAGCTAAAATGATCAAATTACTGAAAATCGGGAGGTACCGTTATATGGGGGCTTTCTGACAATTTTTGGTGGAGAGGTGTGGTGACCACTAAGAATTTCAAATGTCAAATGTTCAAATTACAGATAATTCGGTTAAAACTTGTAGGTAAAATTCTCGAAATACCGTAAATCCGTTATATGGGGATACCGAAATCCGTTATACCGAGGTACCGTTATATGGGGCTATACCAAAACATGGACCTACGTTCATAATTATTTCGAATATAAGTTTGTTGGTCACTAAGAACCCTAAATATCAAATTATAGCTAATTCGGTCTAGAAATGTGAATTTAAACGTCAAAATACCTGAAATCTGGCGGTAACGTTATATGGGGGATATTCCAAAACATGGACCTATGTCCACTAGCTATATAAGTTTATTGACATTTAAGAACCCTAAATGTCAATTTATAGCTATATCGGTCTAAAAATGTAGCTAAAAACGTCAAAATACCGTAAATCGGAGGTACCGTTATATAGGGGCTATACCAAAACGAGGACCTATGTCCACAACTTTTGTTATATAAGTTTATTGACACTTAAGAACCCTAAATGTCACATTATAGATAAATCGGTCTGAAAATTTAGCTATACCAAAACGTGGACCGATATAGCCCATCATCGAACTTGACCTGTCTGCAGCGTTCAGCGTTCTATCTCCATTTTTGTGGATGCTAGAGTGATTACCACAGACGGACGGACGGACGGACGGACGTGCACAGATCGACTTAGAATTTTACTCTGATCAAGAATATATATACTTTATAGGGTCGCAAATTAGTATTTCAATGCGTTACAAACGGAAAAACAAACTTAATATACCCTCCATACTATGGTGGAGGGTATAACAATGAAATATATGTATTTGAAAAATCTTAAAATTAAACGTGTTGTTATTTAATATAACCTTCACCATAAAATGGGGGGTATAATTAATTTTGGCCATTCCGTTTGTAAATTCTTGATCAGCATAAAATTCTAAGTCCACGTAACCATGACCCTCTGTCCCTACTTCTGTTGAAATCAAGATACAACTCGCAATATTTAACATAGAGCTTGATAACTTTGTACACAAGTTTAGTTTACTCGTCGGATGTTTGGTGTTGAAAATGGGATATATCCACGTTTTAATAGAACGCTACCTCCCGATTTTTGGTATTTTAAAGGTTAGCACAAAAGGCGCGGTATAAACAGAAAAAAGTTAAGTGTTTTAGAGATGGAAGTTTATCTCTGTTATGAACACATGTTAAATTTTGTTTCGATCTGGCAACTCCTTCATATAGAAACAGGTGTTCAAAAAAGACGCATCCGCAATTTTTTTACAATGGAAAAATTAGAAAAGCGTGCTGTCATTAAATATTTACATAAAAAAGGTTTATCGGGACAAGAAATTCATAATGATATGGTGAATGTGTTGGGTGAAAGTGCTGCTTCATATGCAACAGTAAAAAATTGGGTTGCTGAATTTAAACGTGGTCGTACAAGCATTGAAGATGAACCACGTAGTAGACGACCAAAAACAGCAACAACAACAGAAATTGTAGCCAAAGTGCATGATATGGTATTAAATGATCGACGAATAAAAGTGCGTGAAATTGCTAATATCATGGGCATCTCAAATGATCGAGTCCATTTAATTTTGCATGAAGAACTACAGATGAAAAAGCTTTCTGCAAGATGGGTGCCGCATTTGTTAACAGTCGATCAAAAACGCACAAGAATGAACATTTCTCAAGCTTGTTTGGATCGTTTTAAGCGAAATAAAATGGATTTTAAGCGTCGTTTCATAACTTTTGATGAGCCATGGATCGACCACTATACTCCAGAGACAAAAGAACAATCCAAACAATGGACTGAAGCTGGAGGAAGTGCCCCAAAGAAGGCAAAAACAATTCAATCGGCTGGTAAGGTTATGGCAACGGTTTTTTGGAGGGTAAAACAATAAATTCAGAGTACTATTGCAACCTTTTGGATCAATTAAATGTACAAATTCGAGAAAAATGTCCTGGCTTACAACACAAAAAAATAATTTTTCATCAAGACAACGCATCAGCGCACCAGAGTGTTTTAACAATGGCTAAAATCAACGAATTAAAGTACGAGTTGCTTGACCACCCACCTTATTCTCCTGATTTAGCTCCCAGTGACTTTTACTTGTTCCCAAATCTAAAAAAATGCCTTGCTGGCAAGCGTTTTACCTCAAATGAAGATGCAATTACAGTTGTAAACCACTATTTTGAAGACATTGAGGAAAACTATTTTAATCAAGGGATAGAATTGCTAGAAAAGCGTTGGACTAAGTGTATTGAAGTTTCAGGAGATTATATTGAAAAATAAAAATATTTTTGAAAAACTAACTGTTCTCTTTCATTGATAGGCTAAGAAGTTTCCGAACCGCCCTCGTATCGCCCCGTTTAAATTTAAACCAAATTATCATACCAATGTAGTTGAAATTTGGTATGGTATAAGATATGTCTTTAGAGATTAGATTTGACCAACATGGTTGAACTTGGTACCAAGTCTTCGATAGGGGTATAAAACATTCCCACCGGGAATTTTCCATATCTATATACATATATAAAAGTGCTTAGTAATGACTGAGTGAGTGAGTGACTGGCAGATAATCGCCCAGACGGAACAGATGAAGCTAGAAGCTTGAAATTTTGAGTATGTGTTGTCGTTGGTGTGTAGGGATGAGATAAGGCTGGGTTTTTGGAAATTCGAACTAGAAGGGTACGAAAAGTACAAAAAGGTACAAAATATGATACCCTTTGTATTAGGCAAACGGGAAGAGCTAGAATTCTGAAATTTGGAATAAGTGTCAATGATGGAGAGTTAGAAAGATGGTGAGTTGCAATTAGGACACTGTTGAATTGTAGGATTGAGATATTGAGGTAAGGTAATTAAAAATGACTTGGCGAACTGAACTAAAATTATTATTATTTATTTTATATTTGACTACTGTCGACATCTACTTGGTAGTGATTGAAAGCTTTGCTGGTCTTCTTGATTAGCATTTTACATGTCTTTAATACACCAAACAGAAACAGGGGTATTTGTCATTAAAGTAAAAACAATTAAAATTGTGATAACTCAGCGCCTTTGCAATAACTCTGATATTTCACCACAAGTGCCACATTTGTACTAGTTTAAGGCTCAGAAGATTCAGTTTCATTATCAAGCTCTCTCCTTGGAATATGTCCAACAGAAGCAGAAATATCTGACATGGAAATGAAATTCCATAAATTGGAAATTGGGATATCCCAGCGTCTTTTTCAACATCACAAGCATTTCACCAATTTTGATAACGCAATTGAGAACATTTTCAAGCTCAGAATGTGTTCATTGTTGAAACGCATCCAACCAAAGCTGAGATACTCGTCAGTACAATTCAAATAAACAAATGGGAAAGTGGAGTGTGTGCCAACTTATTTTGCATCATTTTTATTTCCGACTTTTGTAATATCGTCGTTGTTCGACCACCGACGACAACCTACGTTACGTCGTTAGAAAGGTGACATTTTCTGCTTTCATCGTCAGGTTTTGCTTTTGCTTTGCTGAGATATTCGCTTTGAAAAAAAAGTTGACTTTTTCTCCAAATTATTTTGCCCATTCTGACCCATAAATATTATCCGACCATTACCAAAATCAATTACAAGGTTTAGATGGATGGGCACGGAGGGACGGATAACATAGCCAGATTGACTCAAATCGTCGAGGGCTACGACCATTATTTCGATACGTTACAAACTTTTTGGCGAAAACCAACTTATAATACCCTCCCACAGAGTATAAATATGAATCGGCGTGTACTCATTGATATAGGACAAGTCTCCCGGTACGTTGAGGGATTATATGTTTTGTTAGCAATACAAACTATTTTTACAGAGAATTGCCGGTATACGTCTTCGTTTTGGTATAGCCCACATATACATATATCCTCATTTTGATTTTTAATATTTTGAAGGATTTTACTACGTTATAGAACCGACATGGTTAAATATGGTACTAAGCAGGGCTTCGAAGTCGAGCCATTTTGGTCAGACTCCGACTATAGTCCTATTTTTTTGACGACTCCGACTCCAACTCCCGAGTCGACTCCGAAAATAAATTCCACCACACAAAATATGTTAAATATTTACTGATCAATTTGGTTCACCTCGCTGTCATCTACCCAGTGATAATACGAAATCCAAATTACAGTCATTCCAGTGTGAAAACTTCAAGATACGTTACATCTGGAAGTATACTAAAATATGGACCTATATTGTTCGTTTTCTTCGCGGAGGTTTTCTATCCATTGGGAATACGGAATACAAAGTAGCACCCACATCAGTATGAACATGTAGCAAAAGGTTTATCTACCAAAACAAAAATCTACGCATATTTTTACAATTTTCCGAATTCAACTTATGAACCCAATTAGACCCGAAATACGAAATTATCGTAATTTCTGTCCGATAACACTGTTTGTAACTTTTGAGTCATGGAAAATTAACCATATTTTAATACCGTGATAGAAGACCAAAACGAAGACACGTGTCCCGGCGTATTTCCCTATAAGAAGGACTTTCGCAGTTATGGGCCAAAATAACATTAAACAAAAACTACTTTTATCCTTTTTGGGTTCAGGTCCGTCCAAAGATACTAAACCGCTCAAAATTCAAGAAAATAAGCAACTACAAAATTGTTTCTAAAGTCTCAGTAAGTAACTTTCTCGAATATATGATTTTTCTAGGAACGGTTCTTAAAGATCAAAATAGTAAAACAACTTTAGAACTTAAATTTTTCCGGGACACATGACTTCTTTTTTGTCTTCTATAACGATGCGGTGTCAGAATATGACTAATGAGAGTCTATACTACCTGGAAAACTCTGCTCAATTTTTCTAATTGAATTACTATCTACCTGTCTAGTATTTAACTTGGAAACCCATTTCCCATTGATTTCTTCATAATCTTTTACCTTCACCTCTTTAGGTGCTACTCTAGAAAATTTACCAAATCTCACCATGCGGTAACAAATTTGTAAAAAATTGAAATTCTCTACGAGATTATCCTCTTTAGGAAACTCATTCAAATATTGCATCAGTACTGATGACGCAATATCATATCTGTCTTTGACATCTTCTACACTTAGAAACTCATTCCTTATCTCAGTCTCCAGCGCATTTAATGAATATTCAAACTCTCTAATTAAACCTCCTTTTAATGTTTCTGAATGGCGCAGTATGTTTCTTTTTTCATACTGTTCCAATGGACTTAAGCTGTCCATCTCAGCTATATATTTATATCTAGAAAGAATTCGCAACTCCGACGAATCCCTATTTGATTCTAAGCCCAAATCTATTCTAATCTGACGATCTAAATAGTCGAACTTTTTTATTGCATATCGCACACCTGAGGCGAATATGCTATGCATTTCATATGGAAATTTTCCCATATGCCGGAGCTCCCTATCATTGTCTAAAAAATCCTTTCTGGATTCCGTGAAAGAACTAACAATGACTTCACACTTTTCCCTAGTTTCTCTTGCTACACTTGTTTGAGCAATTTTGCTCATTTTTAAGTATAGCGACACAATATATTCGCCCAACATCTTTTGATGCTGAATGAATTCTCCAAAATTCATTTTGACGAAAAAATATTGTGCGCCTTTAAGAAAACAAATTCAATTTTTTTTGTTTCTTTAAATAAACATGTTACCAACGTAACGTAGTCACTTTTTTTAGTTTCACTACGTGTCACTAACACCATACTAAATAGACGGATACACTATCACATTTCACTATGATCCTAGCCTATCCTAGCGGATAAATACAACGCAGTAACTTTTTTCTACGCGCTTATCCCGCTACTATCTATCTACGCGAACTATTACGTGTCTTTTTTTTAAACACGAAACAATCACTGTGGGGTCACCAAATGATGAGACCGACTCCTAATCTCATCACTAAATTTAACCTAAGGAAACCGAAGAAAGGAAAACGCGCGCGAACGATGTTGTTCGCTTCGTTGCTTTAGAGAGACTCTTTTTATTTAGTATTCATTCTTAACTCTAGACCTTACAATATACACATAGACAATACATACATATCACTTATGTACGCAGTACATAACATTCTGATGCACCTCACGCACACAATGTGTTGCAGGCGATCGACCTTTTGTGCATTACCACACAGCAGGTATAAGTGCTGTGGGTAATAAAAATACATAATTTATGGCCGACAGTTTTCTTATCTTTAAATACAGATTCTAATCTACCTGAGCCCATAACAGAGAGAACAATTCTACAAAATTGTCCAAATGTGTATATTTGTTACTGATATAAAGTTTAAATTTTAATTGTAAAGCACTGATGACCACCCTTTGTTAATACTGGTTTCTCTTTGAATACATCTAATAGAAGCTGAGACGTGCGCGATTAAGAGAAAAAATACACAAATT
Organism: Musca autumnalis; assembly: GCF_047663935.1. Classification (NCBI taxonomy): domain Eukaryota; kingdom Metazoa; phylum Arthropoda; class Insecta; order Diptera; family Muscidae; genus Musca; species Musca autumnalis. The sequence goes on along the minus strand of NW_027411644.1, from coordinate 122,903,000 downwards.
GGAAATTAGGATAGTTAAGCGTCCTCAAATATGCCTATTTAAAGCTCAGACGGTCTTGGTCGCTAAAGGTAACGAATAACGTAATTAATTTAAGTATTTGGTTCCCAATTTTGTTTTTTTTCCAAAATAGTCGGGCTTAATCCCATTGTTGTTGTTTTAATATTTTAAAACAACTAGTTTATTAGTGGAAAAGATTTCGACGACACATACTAGTGGAAAAGGTTTGAATTGATTTCGCAGACACTTTCGTCGGAGTTGTGCGAGGTTGCCAAGGAAAAACTTCTCATTGAACTTTTTTCTTTGCTTACCTTTATACTTCGAGCTGACGATTGATGTTTGGGTATAACAAGTTTTTTGTTGAAGAAGTTATTGGAAAATAACTTCGGTGGAGAATATCCACAAACAAAAAACAAGGGAACTGATGAGATTCTGTGGCGAGAATCGAAACTATAGTATTCCCTGCCTTACCCCTTGGCGAACAATGCCAAATCTTTTCCACTAATAAACTATTTTATGAAGAATAATGGGTTTTAAATATGTACTATTACCGGTTATTTCATAAATCTATACTTATAAAATAGGTGAACAGTGATGCCAGAAAAGTTTGGTCGAAAATCGTCAATTTACGGGAGCCAAAAACGTCAAATCGGCAAAATAGTATTTCAAATCGTCAAAAAATCGACAAATACAATAAATTGTATTTCAGTTCAAATTATTACTATATAAGTTAAGAGTGGCTGTACCGACCATCATATGTTTTTGTGGGCTTATTGAGTACAACACCTCCCCAACCCTCACTTGTCGCTTCTAGGATGTTTGTGCATCAATTATACTATATTTTTAAGTACATAAAAATAAATTTTTAAAGAAGCGATTTTTTTAAAATTTTGCCTATTGGGCTAAGATAATTTTTTTATTAATTTTTTAATTAATTTCTCGTTAGAGACGAGCTTACTGACCAAGATGCTTTTTGAAAAAGGAAAGCCGACGATACGAACCCACACAATCACCACTGTGTGACATGCATGTTTCGCCTTTGGTTTAGGAAGGCTCCTCAGACACATCGACTGTGGGGCGGTTTCGCTATCCTCTAACTTATTTCCTCTTTCAAATGCAAGTTGTTTTTTTACAAAGTTGAATTTTTTGTTCAAATCTTTGTATGGCTTTCATGACAAACGCTTAGCGTAGCCTTTGAAAGTTATGAGTTTGGTTCTGAACACTAACACGCCGTGACAACACTTTTTTCCATGTGTTTTTCAAGGACGTGGGTTCGAACCCCAGCCTGGCTCAAGCTGATTTTTATTTTTATTTGAAAATTTTGCCTATTGGGCGAAGGTCATTTTTTTTATTAATTTTTTAATTAATTTCTCGTTAGAGACGAGCTTACTGACCAAGATGCTTTTTGAAAAAGGAAAGCCGACGATACGAACCCACACAATCACCACTGTGTGACATGCATGTTTCGCCTTTGATTTAGGAAGGCTCCTCAGACACATCGACTGTGGGGCGGCTTCGCTTCAAAAAGCATCTTGGTCAGTAAGCTCGGCTCTAACGAGAAATTAATTAAAAGTTTTTTTTTTAAATTTTGTACGTTTTTTGGCCAAAAAAACTACCAAATTTTTTAACACAGTTCGGGGTTGGCAGTCCACCATTTTTTTTAAAAATTTATATTTTTAAATTCCGTCGTCTAAAGATAAAATTATTAGGTACTTTATAAACCAATAGATATGTGACGATCCGTCCAGTCGTTTTCGAGTTCGAGCGGGCACCGCAAGATGCTTTTTAAAAACAGTGTCTCGTAGATGGCCATTTGCCATAAACTTATGAAATATTTTTCAACACACAAGAAAGAACGACGTTAAGTTCGGCAGGCCGAACTTGTTATACCCTCCACCAAGAGTTGTATTTCGTTTATGAATGAAATTTCAGCAAGTTCGGTAAAACAATGTGGCTAACCTTCAAAATACCGAAATTCGGAAAATATTTTATAACCACATGGAATACTAACTAACAAATTTCGGTTTTTTGGTGGGATATTGATGTCACAACCTACAGGATTACGAATATCGGGAGGTGCCGTTTTATGGGGGCTATATCGAAAAGTGGACCTATGCCGACGAATTTCAGTCAGAAAGGCTTTTGCCTCCTTCAAAAGACCAAATACCAAATTTCAGCCATTTCGGTGGATTATTCTGGTCACAAACTTCAAAATACCGAAAATCGGGAGGTACCGTTCTATGCGGCTATATGAAGGCGTGGACCTATACCAACAAATTTCGAGGGGAAAGTTTTATACCACCTACGAAGACTATGCACGATGGGGCAGATGATATGTTTTTGAGGCAAAAAATCACAGGGGCAAGCTAGACCTTCAAAATTTCGTGCAAATGTTTATAATCGGCCTAGAAGCTAATCTGCCAAATTTGGTTGATATCGGTTCATATATAGATATAGCTCTCATATATATGTTCGCCCAATTTCGAGTAATTGATGGACCAAACACGAAAATTCTGTCCAATTATGATGATATTTGGAATATGTGGCGGAATTCGGACTGGAAATAAGTTTGCCAAGTTATATATCGAAATCGGTTCAGATTTGGATATAGCTCCCATATATATTTTCACCCGATTTTAGGTATTTCGTGCAGCAATCACGCTATATATGTCCAATTGTGATGAAATTTAAAGTGTGTGACGGAATTTGAAAAACATTATTGAGACATCATATTAAAATTGGTTCAGATTTGGATATATCGTTCATAAATTTCCTCTGTCGAAGTTAATTGTTTTCTCAATTTAATTGGTTGATACCGAACTTCCTTGAGAACATAGTTTAAATATTGTTCTTTTGACAAATTGACCGAAACAGAGGCGGCATGAATCAAGGGTTTGGTATTGTTGCCGTGTTCATAGCAGACTTCCGAAGCAAGTTTTTTTCCTTCACTATAATCCACATTAGGGCGCCCTCTCTTCTTTTTATCATTATCTTGTTCTAGCGTAAATACTGTGTCGCTAGCTAACCATAAGCTTTCAAATTGTAATACACGACTTTTTGACCTCCAATTTTTTTATCCATTTTTGGTTAAGGCGTGCACAAATATTATAAATTTGCTTTTTAACTTCCGTCATGAAGTTGTCTTTGACACCTCGATTAAATTTTTCAGAAATCCATTCTATAAGGTGTTTAGGTTTTCGCTGATTTTCCAACCGAAAATTAAAAATATCTAAATTTTTAAGTTTTACGAAATCTGGAAGTTAATAATTTTTTTATTCGCAAGTATACGCAAAAATTCTTTTCAAAATCTGTTAGCCGACATTGTCACCTTTCACCAGATACATATTTTTACGAGAATGCAAATTATTGACCACATCTAATATTACATTTAAACTTTTAATAATAATCTTAATTTACATACCATTACCCGTATTTTCCATTTTTAAAAAATAGATAGTATCAACAGATCAGTTTTTGGCTCCAAAATACTTAAATTGTTTAATTACGACTGAATGTCAGAAATAAACGAACTCATAATTATGACATCTTTGACAGCTTGGCATGTCGCCGTGGGTCGTTGCCAGATTGTAATTTTTTGGTTTTGGAGGTTTGAAAGTGTTAAGAATATAATTCCGTTATTATTTAGTACCAGATTTAGCAGTACCAGATTTAATCATCTCGATATTCATAAGGGCACCTGGCTGTCTCCAGATCAGAAAACAAGAAACCAAATTGATCATGTTGTGATAGATGGAAGACATTCATCGAGCGTGTTGGATGTACGATCGTTCCGAGGCGCAAACATTGATTCGGACCACTACCTTGTTGCAGCAAAGGTACGCACCCGCTTAAACGTAGCAAACAAAGTACGAACAGACACAACACGAAAGTTAGACATCGGTAAGCTGCAATCACAACAGATAGCCACAGCATATTCCACTCAACTAGCCCAATTGCTTAATCAAAGCCCTTCTCATCCCGATAACATATCAGCGCAATGGCAAAGCATTGCCCACTCCATGCAAACAGCCGCAAAATCCATACTTGGATACCAGAGACCTCCACCAAGGAATCCATGGTATGATGAGGAGTGTCGTGCTGCCACCGAAGAGAAAAATGCGGCATATAAGGCTACTTTACAATCCGTAGCAACGCGTAGCGCACGAGAGAGATACAGGGAGAAAAGGAGAGAGGAGAAACGTCTTTTCCGCAGGAAAAAGAGAGAGATGGAAAAGCGGGAGTGTGAAAAAATCGAGATGTACAGGAGCCAGAATGAAGTCCGAAAATTCTACCAAAGAGTCAAGCATCAAACTGACGGCTTTGGTACAGGCACATCCTCCTGTAGAGACCAGCAAGGTAATTTGGTAACTGATACAGATAGTGTACTCAGGATATGGAAAGAACATTTTTCAAATCTGTTGGTATCCAATAGCAGCGAAGACGACGAAGATACCACAGTCCCAATCCCAGAAGATGGTATTGAATGTATACCGCCCAGCCAAGATGAGGTAAAGACAGCAATAAATCGACTGAAGAATAATAAGGCAGCAGGGGCCGATGGCTTACCAGCCGAGCTGTTCAAAACCGGAGGCGACACGCTGATAAGGTGTATTCATCAGCTAGTTAGCACCATCTGGCAGGAAGAACGAGTACCCGACGATTGGAACCTGAGTATCCTGTGCCCCGTCCACAAGAAGGGAGATAAGACTGTATGCTCTAACTATAGGGGCATAAGTCTACTCCCTATTGCCTACAAGATCGTGTCAGGGATATTGTGCGAACGACTAAAGCCAATGGTCAACGAGATTATTGGACCATACCAATGCGGCTTTAGACCTGGCAAGTCCACCATTGACCAGATATTTACCCTGCGGCAAATCCTGGAGAAGACCCAAGAGATGCAGATCGACACCTACCACCTTTTTGTCGATTATAAAGCAGCCTTCGACAGTCCGCTGCGCTCAAAGGTATTCCAAGCCATGTCTGAATTTGGTATTCCCGCAAAGCTCATCCGGCTTTGTAAAATGACTTTAACTGACACGAGGTCCTCAGTTAAAATAGGAAAGAACCTCTCCGAAGAGTTTGGTACCAAAAGAGGTTTCAGACAAGGAGACAGCCTTTCGTGTGACCTCTTCAACATCCTGCTAGAAAAGGTTATACGAGAGGCAAACGTCAAAAGAAGTGGCACAATCTACACCAATAGTCACATGTTACTTGCTTATGCTGATGATATAGACATCATGGGTCGATCAGTAAAAGAAGTAACTGATACCTTTATAAAAGTCGAAGGAGAATCTGCTAAAGTGGGTCTGGCGGTAAACGGTGAGAAGACCAAGTTGATGGTGTCGACGCGCAATGCGTCCATTGAGCTCGGACCGACTGTGGAAGTTGGTTCCTATAATATTGAGGTAGTAAAAGACTTCGTCTACCTCGGCACCTCCGTCAACACAACAAACGACATCAGTTGTGAAATAAAAAGAAGAATTGTATTGGCCAACAGATGCTACTTTGGATTAAGTAAGCAGTTTAAAAACAAAGCCACATCTCGTCAAACAAAAATAACGCTCTACAAAACACTGATACTACCCGTGCTGATGTATGGCTCCGAAGCCTGGGTACTTGCGCAAGCAGACATGGCAGTGCTTGGTGTGTTTGAGAGAAAAATTCTTCGAAAGATCTACGGACCAATCTGCGTTGACGGTGAATATCGACGTCGCATGAACCACGAGCTGTATCTGCTATACAACGACATCAATATTGTTAAACGTATCGAGATGCAGCGATTGCGTTGGCTAGGCCATATCAAAAGAATGAGCGATGATGAACCCACTAAAAAGGCGTATGAATACATGCCACATGGCGGTGCACGCAGAATTGGCAGGCCAAGGAATAGATGGCGCAAACAAGTGGATGATGAGATGACAAGGCGCGGTATTCCAGAGAGCAAAGCAACAAATAGAGAGGAATGGAGATCTCTTCTTAGTTCGGCCTATAGAACAAATGTTCTGTAATGGGCCAGCTAAGTAAGTAAGTAAGTAAGTAAGTATTATTTGATTTCAATCGCTGACTTGAAAAAATTACTTTTTTCCTCAGAAACCTGCCATTGGCCCCATCGTGCTATGTAGCAAATTTCAGCCATTTCGGTGGATTATTATGACCACAACCTCTATGGGGGCTATATGAAGGCGTGGACCTATACCTACAAATTTCGAGGGGAAATTTTTATACCACCGACGAAGACCTAGTAGAAAATTTCAGCTATTTCGGTGTGATAATGAGGTTAAAACCTTCAAAATACCGAAAATCAGGTGGTACCGTTCTGTGGGGGCTATATCAAAACATGAACAGAAGGTTGATCGAAATGTGACTTTGCACGTGAAAAAAAAATCTTTTAAAAAAGACTGGTACTTTTCTTGAAAAAAAGTCATAAAAAATATGTTTTTTAGCTGCACGGCTTTTAAAAGGCCCTTTAAACAAAATTAGTACAAATATAGTTTTAGGATGCCACCGCGGTTCAATGTTAATGCACAGCCGCCTGCGCGGAGAAGGTCGTGGGTTCGATTCCCCGGCCAGCCAACATCAAAACATTTTCAACGGTGGCAGAATATCCCTCTGTAATGTTGGCGCCATTTGCTGAATATTTCAGCCATGTAAAACTTCTCTACAAGTGGTTTCTTAAGACACGCTGTTCAGATAAGTCTGGGTTTTTGAAAATTCGAACTAGAACGTTATAAAATGTACTAAAGGCACTAAATATGGTACCATTTGTATTTGGAGAACCGGTAGAGTTAGAGTTCTGAAATTTGGAATGAGAATCACTGATAGAGTGCAGGATAGATGTACTGAAGGGTTTTTGGATATTCGGAATATAAGTGTATGTAAAGCACTAAAATGTACTACATTTGGTGCCAATTCGTATTTTGTGAACGGATAAAGCTTAAAGGTTGAATTTTGGAGTGAGAATCAAGGTTAAAAAGTACGGTTGACATATGGAGGTGGTTTTGAAAAGGTGTACATACATATGTGTGCGAAAAGTACTATACGGTACGAAATGTGGTACAAATAGGATTTGGGCGAACGGACTAAAAGTACTAAATGGTACTAAATTTGCTAGAATTTTGATTTAGGTGAACGAATAGAGCTAAATTCCTGAAATTTGGAATTATGATTGATGTTGAAGTGTAGAATCGAAATAGTTCTGGAAATCTGGACTTAAAAGTACGAAAAGTATTTAATGGTACTAAATTTGGTACAATTAGGATTTGGGTACCAAGCTTAATTTTGGAATAGATACTAGAGTGTAGGATTGAGATATGCAGGTAGTTTTGTTAAGAAGTGTTAAGTGGAACTAAATTTTGAACCTTTTGGTATTTGCTGAAATATAGAATTCTAAATTTTAGTATTAGGATCACTGTTAGTGTGTAGAATGGAGATAAGAATGAAATCTCGGAAACTAGTACTTATGTTGCATTAAATTTGATATTGGGTGTAGGAATAGAAGGGCTAAGTCGGAAATTTTGTACTAATTTCGGTGTGTGTAGGTAGGGTTAAGAATTGGAAATACGTACCACAAGTATACGAAAAGTACTAAATGGTACTTAATTTTTTATTTTTTTGGTTTTAGGGTGAGTATTGGTATGTAGCGTTGCTATATGCAGATTGTTTAAGAAATAAGTTCCATAAATATTCGAAAATTACTAAATTGTTTTAAATTTGGTATTTCTAGAATTAGAATCACTGTAGGTGGGTGGGGTTAAGATATGGCGGAGAAACAGATAGAGGTGGCAATGAGAATCAAGGTTGCTATATAGGGTTGATACAAGGAGTAATTTTGGAAGTTTACACCCAGGTATACGAAAAGTGCTAACATTGGTACCATTTTTAGATGCGTACAAATTCTGAAATTTGGTATGAACTTATAATATAAATATAAATTTAATATATAAATTTGGTCTTGGGTGTAGAATTAAAGCTGAAATTATATAATTTGAAAATCGAAAGATCTACAAATATTCCAAGGGTAATGTTCGATGTACATATCGCTCATTTACTCAAAGCAATTTCGATGAACTGACACATTAAGACCTTACGCAAAAGTGCGTACAACAAAATAGATAAAACAACAAAATACATAATATTGTATCTTTACATGTATAACCTGGGAAATTGTGTTTTCTTTAAAAATATCCATCTTATTGTAATTGTGGCTTTTTAAATCGGTGTATTGTTCATTCAAGCAATATGAAAGCATATTGGACGTACATAAGAACCTTCTGCTACTTTACATTTGCATAACTAATGAGGCGATAAAGCATTTAAATACCATTGAATACAACTTAAGGTATGTTGATTTTCAACATCTCCTTAAGTGATAAGAAACTTGTATTTTAAGCTGTGGAGGCGCTTTAAATAGGTAACCTAAGTCACACCATACTAAAAAGGTGTTGCAGCGGTAATTATGTACAACTTGGATACGATGATGAATTTATATTTATGTCTTATACTTTGCTCTGTTCTTAAAAATAATAGAAAAAATTAAACTTGTTCTGAAGGCGGTAGCACTTCCACTGTCATCAACGCAGAGTTATAATAAATGTAATCTATTCATCAGTTTTTAGCAACATCCAATTTGCATCTATATCAATGACAATTAGTTCTATAAATTTGTATTTGAACATTTTACTGGAATCGGTGTAGAGATGCAGTCAATATATTGACGATACTGAAGATTGGGAGGTACATTTATACAGACAAATTGATTGGAAAACGTGTATGAAGACATATGTCGACCTGCTCATATTCAAAAATTGTCAAATTCGTTATGAAATTCGTTTTCAAAAAGGTGGTCCAATGTCAACAATTTTTTCACCAAATAAATAAAATAGGGCGAAAATAAATGTATATGGGAGATATCCAAATCTGAAACGATTTTAATATAATTTGACAAACTTATTTCAAGACCGAATTCCGTCGCATATTTCAAATTTCATTAAATTGGGCAAATGTAGCGTGTTTGGTTTACCAAATTACTGAAATCAGGCAAAATATATATAGGAGCTATATCCAAATCTAAACCGATTTCAGTATAATTTGGTAAACTTTTTTCTAGAACAAACAAATTCCTTCACATGCTTCAAATTGCATCGAATTTAGACATTTGTATGATTGGTGCACCAAATACCTAAAATCGGGAAAATAGTAAAATATTTATATTAGGGTTATGACTTTTTGATCTTTTTTCTCAAAAATGATTTCCTGTGGCGAGAATGAATGAACTTTTGCCTATTATTTGCCTATTAGTGCCAAAACTAACATTCATTCCTGTTGATTGTGTTTAGCTAACTGACCTTTGGTAAATTTAAGCAAATAAAACAAGGGGTTTATTGCTTTTTCATCCCAACGTTTCGTCACTTGTTTGGCGACTTCTTCAGGGGACTTGTCTATTTAAATATATAAAAATCACAATTTGCAATTTTACAAAAACACCAAGAAAGTACATGAATTAATAACTTACGATAATGTTTTTTAATCTTGTTACATTGATTTTATATTAATTAAACATATAAGACAATTAATATAAAATCAACATACAAACGGGGAACATGCTCTTCAAGAATATGTCGTCTGCCTTGCAAGAAAAGTCCACTTTTTATGTCACGTTTTGCTAATGTAGTTTAGATATAATGATAAACGTCATCCATAGTTGGGGTCTATTGCAAAGAAGCACTCTACACCTTTGGATGATAATCGGATGATATTTTGCGGAACCAACAACTTTTGCATAAAAATCTGATAATGTCTATATTGCAACAAGAATGCATGCTTGACAGGTATTTTCTTTTATGAGCGCGGTAATTATGAAAGGTGGACTCCTGACCTTTTCATTGATGCCAATTGTGATTATGTATGTATGTATGTGTTTATTGTTTTTTTTTTTTTTTGTCGTATATCTTACTTAATATTATTAACAAAATCAAGTATTCTATGTAATATGTGGTGCTTATATGTAATACAACATACATACGTCATTTGCATTATGCAAAATAAACAGGTTGATGTATCCGCTGATTATATAGGTATCTATCGGCAAAGTTTTTCGGATCAGTGGAAGAGGTTAACTCAAAACATTAATAATGGAATAACTTACTATTTGTATGTGGTTGTAAAAATGGAATAACTGCATTGAAGTAGTTCACCCAAATATATATTTGCCAGTTATGTTATTTTCATTTACATCAAGGGAAAGTCAGAAGTTATTTTACCATATATTTATACCACTTTGTGGTGTAGGTGTAAGTTGACTTTGGCCAACAAGCTTGTAACGAGCTGGACCGATCTGGCCGAGTGTACGTTAGGGTTATGACTTTTCTAAATTTTTTCTCAAAAACGATTTCCTGTAGCACGTATGAATGTACTTTTACCTATTAATCACTAAACTAACGTTTATTTCATTGAAATATAAAAAAGTTCAAGCACAAATCAATTTAAAAAAAATTATTTTTTTGAACAAATGTATGAAATATTTTTTTTTTTTTTGCTCGAATAAAAATAACTAAAATAACTTTTATTCCCTTCAAATATTGAAAAAATCATACATAAACCACCTTGAAAAAGTTTTTAATTTTTTTGTTAAAAAATGATATCTTTGAAAAAGGCATTTACGAAATTCAAAAAATTGTCCATAATTCTGATAAATTGAAATTTTAAAACCATTTTATGTGTGAGGTTTATTCACCGAATCACCTTATAATTAAGATTTTATGTAATTTTATGTAGAAACGCATCACGCTATGATACAGGGATATGAGGTTGTAAAAAAGTCATAATCCTAGTGTACGTCCGTCTATTTATCTAAACCTAGTAATCACGATACAGATCGAAATTTTGGGGGTTTATGGGGTTCTGGAAGCAGAAAAGCCTATTGATTTTGACGATGTTCTCTATTTAGGTTAAGAGTATTTCAAAAGAAAAGCCTGATAATGAAAGTGGAAAACGTTTACAACAATGGAAAGTAAGTCGGCGTAGGTGGACAAACAACGAAGATTTAGAGCTTTTGAACCAATCCTGACAAAACCGTGGACTCACTCTCGAAAAATACAATATCGCTGTAAACGTGACATCAAGAAGTAACGTTGATCAAAATGTGCAATGGCTCCCCGAACAGCCCTTATACTACTACACTGAGGTTGGACTTTTGTGAGGGATGTATCCGAAGATATTGTCCCAAACAGACCCTCTTGGTACTTGATATATGTACTATTGGAAGTAATTTGAGGATGTTTAAAGTTCCGGTCAAATCGGATAATTGAAATTTTGTGTTGGAATTACCTGAAGGAGTGAATCGATCCATATTCAAACCTACTCTAGGTAAAGAAAAGAAAGTTTGAGAAAAATATTGCGAGATCCAAAATTTGGACAAAATCTGTTAATCTGTTCTAAAGTTATTATAGGCTTAAACCAGACAGACGGACGGACCAACTGGGATAAATCGATAAATCCAAATTGTTTGGCCCGGGTTACATTGTTATCATTAGCCGAACGGCTGAGGGGTACAATATCACGGTGCTGTTGAAAAAACGGTCAATGAAAGTAGTATACAACTGGGAAGATCTTGCGGATTCTGAAACGGCAATCTTCATAGATGAGAAAAATCCAAAAAAAGGAAAAATCGCTTTTAAATAAATCGCGGTCAATGTTCACATTTTTAGGTTTTCGCGACTTTGCTTGGAAACCGCAAGTCCTATCGAAATGTTGCTAAAGAAGATATTGTAGCTTTGAAAGTTTGTTCCCAGGATTTAACTTTTTTAGATATAGAAGTTCAGATCACATTTTTAGGTTTTTTTGTTAGGGTTTCACGATTTGCTTCAAAACAGTAAGTCTTTTCGAAATGGGAAATTCTCTACAAGATTGTGATTCTTAATTTTTTCCTCGGTTGTACCATTTTTTGTACCAATTTTCTAATTGGTTTTCGAGATATACTTCACCGAAACCCCTTGATATGTCGTACATATTGTGCAATAGGCACTTCATTTTATGTACTTCTAATCCGCACAATACTGAGTTTGTAATCGTTTTGAAAACAAAATTAGTTTAAAGCCTCAAGACCAGTGTTTTGGAATTCTGTAATGAATACACAGAATTCCAAAACACTGGCATGGCATTCAGTTTTACTGGATGTTTCTCTCAAAAAGGTATCAAATAAAACATTTTTAAATATTTCTTCAGACAACTTGTTGATAAAGTACATTTTCAGTACAGAACCTTCAGAACAATATCAGTTTTCATTTGAAATTTCAAAAACAAAAATTATTTTAGAGACAAAATCGGGCCAGGGGCCCGGTCCCTGCATACGTCCCTGCTGACAATGAATGTAGAAAATCCCACCTTTACAATGAGGCAAAGTAAGATAGCGTAGATGGTCAAACTACGAAGATATCTTAATAATCTTATTTTTTTTTTTTTTTTGTAATTCCGCTAGTTGGGGTCCCAGAGAGGGAGAAGACTATTGAGGTTGGTTATTGTCGCATAATATTCAGGGGTCGGAATTGCAAAAAAAATTTATGTGTGAAAAATTCAAAGTTTTATTCTTATACCAATATCTCCGCTTCTAGTTGGATCATTCAAAAAAAGTCCATCAGTGGAAGAAGAACATTTTTCAATTTGAATTGTAATGACCAATATCCCAGCTTTACACGCACGTATCCAGGGGCGGCCCTGGTTTTTTTTTATTATTTTGGTTTTATTAGCCCTAAGTCATTTATTATAATATTAGCGTGGTTGGCAACTTTAGTATCATCTTAAAAAATGTTTGCCAGTGAAAAACTTATGCACGGGACGGGGCCGACTATAGCCTTTTGTCCACTTGTTTGAAGCTACTTTACCGAAATATCTCCAGCATAAAATAAAAAAGAAAACCAAAAATTAAATTTGTCTATTTTTAACACCATATGGTAATTTTCACCCGCCATGTTCTATCCGGTCACCTTCCACAATTATTAACATCGTCCCTCGTAGAAAATGTTGTCGATATTGAACTATAAATGCATCCTCTGGCGTAATTATGGTTACACTACAAACAATCTAAACTATGGATCCCGGAATATATAAAGTTGAAACTCTGTTATCTGACCATGTCCATCAATATAATTGGCATCAATGGAAAGGCCACTTAAAAAATCACCAATTTTCATCCAAAAGTTTTAGTCCATTAAAACCGCTAATTGCAAACTTATTCTTTGTCTTAAACTCAAATATTTCCGTAAGTCCAAAGACATCCAATTATCTCATAAACGCGATGGAATTTGATCAAAGTGCAGGCATTGAAGTGGAATAAATAAACGAAGAATACTGCTTTTACTACCATAATAAAATCTTTAAAACAGAAATTGGTTGAATATATTTTCATTCTTCTGAAAATTTTCTAAAAATGGATTAAGACCTTTTCCTGAGAGTAAATGTTTGTTTTTAGCTTATTTTTCGACTTCAACTAGAATAACTAAGTTGTGTTCCTTTACTTACCTGATGTTACCATTTTTAATCTGCAAAGCGTTCCTTGATCCCAAAAAATGGTAAAACTGGAATCAATTTTTACGAGAGAAAGAGAGAACGAAAATGGCGTTACCACAGGCTACCTGACAAATTTCTTCGGGTAAAAAATGTTAGAACTGATGTTTCGACATTTGTTTGACGATTATTTGGCAATGATGAACAAAAATAAAAGTAAAAAGCGAACGCTGACAAAACAAAATTAAAAACAGTAAAATAAAATAAGAAAATTTATTTTTTTTGATTGTTACCAGATCTACCATTTTTCCGTGCCTCTCCTTTTCAGGTAAAACTGGTCATGAGAGAGCAATTTTGACAATTTTCTCTTTTGCCACTTTTACCATTAAAAATGTTAAAATAATGGGTTTTGTAAATAGTTACTTACGACTACCAAAAAGGACTATAAACAAGTAAAAAAGTATCAGTCGGCATTGCCGACAGAGATATACCCTCAGCCTGTATATATTGAAAAAAAAAATTTTTCCCGAAAAACGTATGTATTTAGGGGTTTTTAACAATGTTGGGAATTTGAACCGACAAAAATGTTCATTGGGATTAGAGATCAAAAGTTTTGCGGAGGAATTACTAAAAGGAATGGATCTACATTGACCATTATGAAAGTGGATTTTCAGCCACTACATAGGGGGTTTTTACACCCTTCGGGATGTTTGCTCAAGAAGTATGGACTAACTCCTGAAAAAAAACGTTTACCATTCGTAATTGAGGCAGCGAATGTAAGTTGCTTAAACAAAAATCAAAGTGATTGGATAGCAGGTCTTATAGTGAACTTATCCGAAATTTTGTGTGGGAGGTACCGGATGGAGCGGACAAATATAGTCCATATTTTAACCTGATCTATATCTGGTAGATATATTAGGATGTGTAAAGTATGGACCAATTCTGCCACTCCTTTCAAGAGTTACCGTATGAACAAATTTTCCGAAAATTTTTGAACTTTTGTGGGGGAGGTACCTGAAGGAGTGGACCGATATGGCTTATCTTCAAACTTAAACTATGTTTGGACAAAATATTACTAAGGCCAAATTTTGAACCGAATCGGCAGATCCGTTCTAGAGTTATCTTGCGCTCCAAACACCTCACACGGTGTCATAGGGGTTTTTTGCAACTTTCAGGCTATTTTCTCAGGAAGTATGGACTTGCCCCCAATGAAACTTGTACGGTCGTATGGAGGGAAGTGAATACAAGTTGCTAAAACAAAAATCAGAGCGATTCGAGAGATGACCCTAAACTGAACTTTTCCAAAATTTTGTGTGGGAGGTACCCGAAGGAGTGGGCCGATTGAGTCTATATTGAAACATTATCTAAGTTTGGTACATATTTTACGATGGGCAAAGTATGGACCAAATCGGTTACTCCCTTCAAGAGTTATCGTGCATACAAATTTTCCGAACATTTTCGAACTTTTGTGGGGGAGGTACCGGAAGGAGTGGACCGATATAGCCCATCTTCGAACTTAAACTAAGTTTGGGAAAAATATTACGAAAGCCAAAATTTTAATCGAATCGGTTCATCCGTTCGAGAGTTATCGTGCGCTCCAGCCAGCCAGACAGGCAGACAGGCAGACAGACAGACAGACGGACGGACATTGCTCAATCGACTCCAAATTGTCTGAAACACATTTCGTCCAAACATACTTGGGGTCTAAAACCATTATTTCGATGAGGCACATTTTGCCCGTATGAAAGTGTATATACCCTCATTAGCATAAATGCTGAGGGTATAAAAAGATGATTTTTTGCTGGGCAAATATACTAGAAGTATAGAACCTTATAAAGCTCTTTCTTAAATATTGGGAACAATATATTAATTTCAACAGATAGACGGACATCAACTAAGAATTTTATGCTGATCAGGAGTATATATTTAATTTGTTAAAAATAAGTATTATATAAATCGTACTGGAGAACAAACTATAGATTATCGACTTAGGATAAAATATATGTTATTTCGGAAGTTTATGATTAGAATGTGTGTACAAAAGCCATGTTGAATTTAAGCTAGTTGTTCTGGTTTGATAATAAATTAATATTCTAAATATCAACAGCTCATGTTAATCGGAAACTAGCTCGTTTTCCAAATCTCTAAATTAGTCAAAATCATAGTAGACCAAAAAGAAAACTGAAGAAAATATGGATGAGTTGTAAAAAATGCAAGTTTTCAAAATTCGATAGTAAATTGGTAGTCATGCTAAACAAAACAAATTATAACATTTGTGTTTTTTATTGAGTAATTTGTCGAAAAACTTCGTGATTTGATCACAAATGTCATTATTACGGAATAAATAGGCATAGACCATTGTATTTGCCACCATAAAAAAATCGTTAGTGTAGAAAGCTCTAAACAATTTTTGGGCCTCCGGAAAAGTTCGTTAAATGATATATGCCATGTGAGAAAAATAAGTAGTTTATCATGAGATAAAGAATCAAATATTGTTCTGTGCAAAAAACAGGTAAGAACGGCGATAAGTTCGGCCGGGCCGAACTTGTTATACCCTCCACCACGAGTTGTATTGCAGTAAAATGGAACACTTAGTTTCCTTTCGTTTATGAAGAAGACTAAATACCAAATTTCAGCAATTTCGTCGATATTTACCGACAAATTCCTGCAGAATGTTTTTAGACTCAAAGAAGACTAAATACCAAGTTTCCGATATATCGGTAAGATAATGTGGCTAAAACCACAAAATACCAAAAGTCAAGAGGTATCCTTTATCGGCGAGGAGAGAATTAACACACAACCGATAATTTGAAAAACTGAATTTGAATTGACGTCATTTTTCATATGTATTCACAAAAATTATATTAGGTCATGTTTATATTATAACCTTTTTCAGGGTTAACCTTCATAATGAGGATTTACTTGACGTATACCGAAAGGAATTGACATTTGAAACCCAGTAGGTTTGTTAAATCCGGTTATATATAAACGTACTATTATAAAATTTAAGCACACTATAAGTGTGTCTGCGTACTCGATAATTTGTAATAATTATTAAAAATTATTACTGAATGTTGCTTTTTTACACAAATGTTCAGTAAAAGAGAATGAATTGAGAAACTTGTTTTGAAATTTTTATTACTGAGAACTTATAATTTTTACTGAAGGAATTTTGTTCAGTAACATTTTGTAGCTTTAGGCAGCTGTCAAAAGTTTAAAATATTCAAATATCTTAATCGTAAATATTAATCAAATTGAATGTTGTATTTTTACTTTTTTAATTTTTTCCTTTGAAAGAGTATAAAATGCTTTACACTCTAAAAAGAAGATACTGAGTAATATTTACTGAGAATGTACAAGGACAAACCTTATATTATTTTATATGTAAACGAAATCAAAGCATACTTCATATGTTATTTATATATAAAAACAGTAAAGTACATTTGGCTAAAGTATATTCTTTGATAAAGCTTACTCCTACCGCTTCTATGGGGGATATAGGAAGACATGGACCTGTACTTATAATTCTTTTCTGGAAGATTTTATAACCCCATGGAAGACTAAATTACAAATTTCAGTCATTTCGGTGGGATATTAACGTCACAGCCTTTAGAATGGGGGCTATATAAAGGCGTGGACCCATACCTACAAATTTCATATGAAAAGTTATATACTCCAAATGAAGACAAAACACCAAATTTCAGCCAGTTCGGTGGAATATTGAGGCAACAACCTTCAAAATACCGAAAATGGAGTTACCGTTCAATGGGGGCTATATGAAGGCGTGGATCTATACCAACAAAATTAGAAGGAAAAGTTAAATAACCCAACCGAACACCAAATACCAAATTTCAGCCACTTCGATGGATTGTTGTGGCCGTAACCTTCAAAATACCGAAAATCAGGATGTACCGTTCTATGGGGGTTATATTAAGGCGTGCACAATGGGCGATACAGTATAATCTCGATAATCCGGACACCACATGTTTTGGCGGCGTCCGGATTATCGAATTGTCCGGATTACCGAGTAGATACGAAAAACACATATTTTGGTGTTTAAATGATAAATTAATTTAAAATTTATTCAATACAAACATTTTATTTAACATAAACGAATTCTTACATAAACTAAATGCATAAGTTATTAACAAATCGAATTTGAAAATATGTACAGTATATTAAGATTTTGACTATTTGAAGTATGAGAACAATGACATCATCGGAATCATTTATTTATATTGACAATAAGGTGTAAAAGCTCCTTTTCCTGGATAAGTGCGGAAAAATTTAACACCGTGGTGCAATCAATGGTAAGCATCCCGCCTTGCACACTTTATACCCGGGTTTGCTTTCCAGGTGAGGAAATATCACATTTTCAACGGTGGCACAAATACCTCCCAGCGTAATATTCGCGGCTTTTAACAAATAATTCAGAAACTTATCTACAAGTGGTGTCATAAGACTCTTTGTTAGGACTTTTCTGTAAAAAGTAGATCTCATAACATTGAGCATATATCATTGAAATGAGATAAGTATCACTTTTTCTTTCGGTGATGTTTTTGTGAAAATATGTATATAACCTAGCCTAAAATTACGAATGAATTTAAATGAAAAGTTTTGTTGGCCAGAAACTGAATAGCATTATTGGAATAATTCTTATTTTCTATTATTTTTTTAGAAAAGGCTTGAATTATTCACCAAATAGAATTTAGAACCACTTTTCTGGGTTGACTTAACAACCATTTCGTCTGCTAGAATAGTAAATTGGTTAATGAATATTTTAAATGATTTTGGACCTTTTGCCTTTCTTCTATTGGAGAGTTGTATGTTTAGATATTAACTCGTTCCTTAGCAAACTTATGACCTGATTCACAAACTTAGAATATATTATTCTCGTCTGTCACATTTTGTGAAATTTTAGGATAAGCGGTTGGACAGAAGAACCCTTCGAAAAATCGGAACAAAATTATTTTCCTATGGAGTTTGTATTGAAAAAGTGAACTCTACCGAAGTCCCACACACCCAACCAATATGCTACGATCATTTCGCTGGTGGTTTAATTCCGATCATCAGGCATATCGGATGTGAATGGCTGATAACTTCTATTTATGCAACCATTATTACAAATTTGCAGATATGAAGTATTTTTGAAGCCTTTTTCTTACCAAGCAACCTAGTGTCTTGTCTAGATTCATTTCAATACAAACTCCTTAGGTCAAGTTAGCTCGATTAAAATTCAAATAAGACAACAATAAATAAAATTATTTTCATTTTGGCTTTTAAGCCAGTTGCAATCAAATCATATTCAGCACTTCGAGTTATTTTACGTTTGCCAAAACCACTATTCGAGCACATCTTCAAAAAAAGTGTTATTTTTACTTACAAAGAACTAATTTTGCATATAATATCTATTTTATCAATAAAAAACCAAATTACTACTCTAAACAATAAAATAAGTAACTCAATGTAGAAGAAAACGAATGAGTGTCCGGATTATCTAGGTAAAAAAATTGCCGTATGTCCCGATTACTGAGTCTACAGTGTAAATATTTTCAGTGTCCGGATTACCGCGTTGTCCGGATTAACGAGTGTCCGCATTATCGAGACTATACTGTATATGAAGGCCTGGACCTATAACAACAAACACTAAATACCACCGAACACTAAATAGCAAATTTCAGCCACTTGGATGGATTATTGTAGCCATAAGCTTCAAAATACCGAAAATCGGGAGGTTCCGTTCTACGGGGGCTATATTAAGGCGAGAACCTGTACCGAAAAATTTCTGGATGAAAGTTTTATACCACAAAAGAAGACTAAACCAAATTTTAGCCATTTCGGTGGAATATTGAGGCCACGACCTTCAAAATACCGGAAATCGGGAGGTACCATTCTATGGGGGCTACATGAAGGCGTGGACCTATACCAAAAAATTCTGTGGAAACGTTATATACCCCAACGGAGACTAAGTTCCAAATTTCAGTCATTTCGGTGTGATAATGAAGCTAAAACCTTAAAAATATTGAAAATCGGGTGGTACCGTTATATGGGGGCTTTATCAAAACTTGGACCGATATTACCCATTTGCAATACCAAATATCCTAGGAGTAATAGAAACTTTAACGACAGATGAACGGATGGACAGACGGACATGGTTATATCGACTTAGAATTTTATAGGGTCTCCGATGAATATTTCGATGTGTTACAAACGAAATGACAAATTTAATTATACCCTCCATATTATGGTGGAGGGCATAAAAATAAAGTACGTTCCAAACCATCAAATGAATCATATATGCATTATTTTAAAGATAGATTTTAATAGATAGTTCATTAACTGATTTAACAAGTATAATTAATAAAGTTTTCTTGTATTATTGATATCACATCTACATTATATAAGGGAAATAAAATTAAAAATAAAATTAACACTAAGAGAGGACTGTAGCCAGAAGCGGCCGACCACGTAATACCCTACACCACTTCCTCTGGGCAATGTTTTCAAGGAATTTATTTTATATAATTACAACACGTTATGTTATTGATATAATTAATTTATATTTTTGCATCATTAATTATTGAAATAATATGAATGAAAGTTTCGTGCGACCTCCCGCTAGAGTACTAAAATACAACTGCGACCTCTAGCGTGATTTTACACGTTACACTACTCACAATTAAAACTGTGGGATTCCTGTATATGCTAGGCTATAACTATGTTATCTGACCACGTACATCAGTATAATTAGCATCAATGTAGAGGTCAAGAGTTCCTTTTCTATATGGAACTTACGGGGATAGAACATATCTTCCAGGAGTAAAGATTAGTCATTATATAAATTTTACCAATTTTCACACATCACGTTAATTTGCAACCTTCTTCTGTGTCGTAAACACAAAGCTTAGCTTAAAATTTCGCGTCGATCACACCACCATTGTCGCAATACAGAGGCGTTACAAAATTGGTTAACAATTTTGTTTTTGGTCCATTTCACCCCCTAAATATTTTACGACCATCTCCAGAAACTAATCGTTTCTATTCTGGTCAGTACCCGACCTCCATACAAAATTTTGTGACGATTGGTCCATAATTGCGGCCTGGAGTTTGATAAAAAATTTTAATGGACGGGCAGATGTACACACATCTCTAAATCGCTTTATCTCGTCGATGTCATGCTTAAGTGTTTCATACACCATTTGCCTGATTCGAGAAAAACTCAAGTTAATGTTTGATTCTATACAGTCTAAAAGTGGTGCAAAAATTCAATACTTTAAGAGCCCAATTCTAATTAACTAAACTCAAAGAATATATCAGAAGTTGATTTTATTCAAATATCTCTTATAGTCTAGATTAACTACTTAACAAAATTTGGCAGTTGTTTTGTTCCAAACGCCATAATTTTTGGTGCGGAACAATACGTTTTCGTCTCTTTTTATTCCATGCGCCAAACGACATGGATATGGAACTAAGAATTTCAATGTTGTTTTGTTCCATACGCCATGCTTTATGGATGTGGAACAAAAAGACAAATTGTTCGCTGTCGCAAGGCACATGTGGAACATATTGGCATCTGAATATTTCAGAAACTATAGGTTCAAAAATGGCGTATGGAACACTTAAGCATGACACCGTCGATATGAATTTTGGTATACCACATTGAAAGACAAAATTAAAATACCCTATCCACATTGTGGTGTGGGGTATAACAAGTGAGCCAAGGCTATTGTCGGGCCGGGGCCGACTATGTGATAACTTGCACCACTACCCCTGTGCATAAGCTTTTGACTGGTAAAATTCAAAATATTAAAATTTGAGATAGCTTAGCGCCTTTGCTCTGAATGTCATCATTAATACACATCGATTTCGTGCGGATCCGATCAAAATTCCGACCTGTAGTGTGATTGCACAAAAAATGTATAAAGGGATGCATATGTCCGTTATTTGGCCACCTACGCCAACCTACTTTGCATCATTGCACTGTGGGGCCAATGGCAGGGTTGTGAGGCAACAAATCACAGGAGCAAGCTAGACCTTCGAAATTTCGTACATATGTTTATAATGGGCTTAGAACCAAATGTGCAAAAATTGGACCATGTCGGTTCAGATATACATAGATATAAAAATTTTTTGACTACTGGAAACCCTAAATGTCGAGAAATATAGCTTAAACCCTTAAAATGCCCAAAATCGGACGGTACCGTTATTTGGAGGCTATACGAAAACGTGAACCGATATAGCCCATTTTTGAATTTGGTCTATGTTAACACCAAAGACACATAATGACAAAATTTCAGCGCTCTATCTCTATTCATTCGGAAAATAGCTTGATTAGAAAATAGCGGATCGACGGACATTGCTAAATCGGCTTAAATTTTTACTCAGATGAAAAAATATATACTTTGGTGGGTCTAAAATGATTATTTCGATGAGTTACAAACGGAATGACAAACGTAATATACCCCCCATTTTATGGTGGATGGTATATAAATATCCAAATTCTTAAGTTTTACGTCAACTGAAATCAGATTTATATGAAAAGGCGCGGATGGGCTCGGCTATTTTTTTCACAAAATAATAGTACACATTAATACCTTTCACCACATATATATAACTAGCTGACCCGGTCCGCGTTGCTGGCCCGTTGTTTGGGTTCTCCGTGTAAACTTTAGTTATCTATCCAGTATTGATACACCCATAATTAGACATTCCTCTAGAAACTTCATCATATAAATCAATGTTTTGACATAAATTCCATATAATGATATCCCCCAAATTTAAGATATAAAATCGCTTTTATTATACCCTTCACCATAAATCGACAGTTTAAAGCACTTTGTGACCCACATATAATGGTCGGTGCACGTCAATTAACATTGCTATATATTGGATTGTTGGTCTCGGTTGGGGTCGTAATAATTACTGCAGAGAATTGTTAGTATAGGTCCACGTTTTGATATAGCTCCCATAGAACGGTACCGGCTGATTTTCGCTATTTTTGAGGATTTAACATCATTATCACACCGAAATGGCTGAAATCTGGTTTATTTTAAAGAGGAGAGCATAAATATTCGCATCGACCGAAAGACTCGCCTTTTATAGCTCCCATAAAACAGTACCTCCCGATTTTCGATAGTTCAGAGAGAATTTTCAGTACACGTCCTCGTTTTGATATAGCTCCCATAGAACGGTGGCGCCTGATTTCGCTATTTTTGGTGGATTTAACCTCATTTAGGCCGATCGAACGTAACGCTTTTTTTCTTCGGGCTCTATATGCAATAGTGGTAAAATACCCCTCAGCGAAATGTATGTTCCTTCGGGATATGTATGGCAACATTTATATAATTCATAAAAAAATTACTTCTATAATTTGTAGTTGTTATTATCGAGATTTTGCTGTATTTAAAAAATGTATCTTTACCTAGCTATTCCAAGGACTGAAATCAATGCTCATGAAGTTTCACTTCCCACATTTTGAGATTTTATTCGTAATTATAATATTTTCGAAAATCGAACACGATCGCGGTATTCTGATTCCAATGATGATATTGTATTGTATATCAATAACTTTGTCTGATTTCCAATGGATCTTTATGGAATTTCGATCTTGTGACATCTCAAGTTATCTGGATTTTACTGTATTCCAAAATGTGGAGTTGATCGCGCTGTCCCACTTATTGTTTAGTGTTCAGCGTTTATAGCGTTTTTTAGGCACGCTTACAAAATTATGTATATTATCTGAAATAATAAATGTTTGCAAATTTTGTGATGACCGCGATATTTCACTTTTCGCGATATTTCACTTCCGCGAAGACCATTCAGGGTCAAGACAGTAATTACAGTAGTATTGCAAACAATCTGTAAACAATACGTTCAAACATATCATGGACTTCAGATTTAAAAAAAAAATTTTTGAAGGAGAACCTCCGGTCACTACACTTAGCCGTATTAAAATAGCTCACGACCGCGCTATCCCACTTGTTCAAGCTAGTGTTAATATCATTTTTGTGTCACGCTTACTAAAATTATGTATATTAATTGAATTAATACATTTTTGAAAACTTTGTGATGACCGCGATCGTTCAGGGAAAACAATCAGTAAACATTACAGCTTACGACAGTTCTAATTAATTGAAATAATACATTTTTGAAAATTTTGGGATGACCGCGATTTTCACTTCCGCGACGACCATTCAGGGTCAAGACTGTAATTACCATAGCATTGCAAACAATTTGTAAACAATATATTAAAACGTATCTTGAATTTCGCGGTTTTCTTAAAAAATTGTGGGGAGGACCACCGGTCACTACACTTAGCGGGATAAAAAAATAGATTACGACCTATTCTCAGACATAAAAACTCCACATACAAAATTTCATAAGATTTCCCAATCGATTTTTCGGAATTTCTATACAGTGGCATCTCAAGTCATCGGGATTTCACTGTATTCCAAAATATGGCGTTGACCGCGTTATCCCACATATTGAAGCCAGTGTTTTAGCGGTTTTGTAGTCACGCTTACTAAAATTAGGTATATTATCTGAAATAATACATTTTTGAATAATTTGGGATGAACGCGATATTTCACTTCCGCGACGACCATTCAAAAAAATATATAGCCTATTTTCACCACCGGTGTTCCCAGTACATTATCTGAAATTTTCAAGAAAATCTATTCAGCCGTTTTTGAGTCTATTCGGAACATACAAACATACAAACAAACAAACATACTAACATACACACATTGCCTTTTATATATTAGATATCACAGATAAACCCCGATGCCGAAAGTTATACTCCAGAGAACACGTGGACGACAAAGCAAAATACTCCAAAAACACATATTAACTCAAAAATACATTTACCACACGTAACATTTTTATTATTTGTTAATGCTATCTTATTTTACATACCCATAGAAGAGTTTTCCGTTTTTAAAAAATATAAAAATGTTGAAATGTTCTGTTTTTAAAAAATATAAAAATGTTGAAATGTTCTGTTTCACGCCTAAAATGCTTTCACTATTTATTTATGATGACTGTCAGAAAATGATGCATAAGAAAATATGTCACCATTGCCAGATCGGTATATCGTTATGCGATGTTACCAGATTGATTTATTTTTTTAATTTTTAGTGATTCAGAGTGTTGGCAATAGAAATCCGTTATAACCTTTTTCAAATTGTACACTTCAAAAATTGACTTTTTGCCTCGAAAACCTGCCACTGACCCCATCGTGCATTGTAAATATGGGATTTTCTACTTTCGTATTAAGACTTTGTTTTTGGAAGGTCCCCAACCAAAGCTGTGATATTCGTCATTATTATTAAAATCGCAAATTGAAAAGTTGGGTTCTATTGTTTGACCACCTACGACAACCTAAGTTACATCGCACTATAGGTAATTTAGCCTGTTTTTGAGAAAAAATTAATAACAGCGGGATTAAAGGATTTTTTAACTTTTTAACTTATTTATGTGTAAAAGTGAGATAAACCAAAGATTTTTACGGATAAATTCGGATATAAGGAACAACGGTTATAAGCAAATACGTATATAACGAACAAAGCTATTTCTTCCAATGACATTTTCATTAGTTTTCTTATACACAACAAACTGATGAAAACGATCACGGTAGTAAGTAACACAAATTTTGTCCCGCGAGTAGATTTTTCAACGAATTGGCACCACAGTTTTGTATATTTTTTGAATATACGTTAATAAAGATGAGTTTTGTACTCCTTTAAACCGTATTAATGATTAATATGTAATAGAGAGATAAAATAAAGCTTACTACTGCCGCACCGTTTATAGAAAACCACGGATATACCGAACAATTTGTCGCCATTACTTATTTTACTTGCAATGAAATTGTAAACAACAATATTTTTTACATTTACGAGTATTATTTATTTCCTCAAACCAAACTTCCACAATTTTAGGACTTTTTATTGAGAAGTAACCTAATAAAATCTCATAAATATCAAAAAACGGGCAAAATCGGGTTTTGAAACCTATTAATACCAAAGACTTTCAGTAATGTATTCTTGGTGGCAAAATCACGGCCAAAAACGGCCAATTTAGTATAAGTCTATATTCGCTTTGAAATAAAATGTTGACTTTTTCTCCAAATATGTAGGCTTCTTCCCCTCCGAGACCTTCATCAACACCCAAAATTTGGTGACGATCGGATTAAAATTGCGACCTGTAGCGTGATTACAAGGTTTAGATATACGGACGGACGGACCGACACACATAGCCAGATCGACTCAGCTCGTCGAGACATTCATTTTGGTATATACACTACCGCTCACTTGAATAGAACCCCCCTGCAACATTTTTTTCAACCTCCATTTTTTCCGAATTGTACAAGATATGAAATTTTTAAGTTTTATTATATTTTGCTTCATGTGTTTGGAGTAAACTTAGTCATTCATTTGCATTCAAATCCAATTTTTATAAGAATTATGCAAGGAAAACAAAATAAAGTAAAAAATTGAAGTAAAAAACTTTGGAATACAGAAAGATTGTAGTAGAATATAGATGCATATTTACTCTATATTGAAAACGAAGTACTTTCAATAATATTCAGTAAAAGTATATCCCTCCTGATTAAGGATACACCCGTATATCCTGCTTTGGCAATGATTCTTTAAATAATCGGGTGTAATGCCCAACAAAGCTTGCTTTTTTCATTCAGCAAGTTTATTTTTGGAAGATTGCTGTCTCCTTTAGTCGTACATTTTACGCATAAATCATTCCCATACATTTTAGAGAATATTTTCCACTCTAGAATATGGCGGTCCCGCAAGGACATCCGCATTTCTTTTCAAAATTTTAAGTTTTTATGACTCGAAGTGTACAAACGTTTATAAAATCGTGATGAAATTTCCACACGGGATATCCAAAAATGTTACTAACTACTGGATATGTCTGTTTCAGAACTCCTTTGAAATTGTCGTGCGCATTTAGGGCGAAAGAAATTGACGCCCAAGTCCTTCATAATTAGTAAGGACTATCCTTATTAAGTAAACAATTGCATAACTATAGCACTATTTTTTTCGCGTCTATTGAATGGAAGACCATCTTCTAAATTGTTTCTGTATCGATGAATGTGTTTTTATGGTGCTGAGAGGCATTACTAATTATTAAGGACATGAGCGTCAATTTACTTCACCTTAATGCGTACGGCAATTTATAAAGGAGTTCTGAAACAGACATATCCAGTAGTGAGTAACATTTTTGGATATCCCGTGTGGAAATTTCATCACGATTTTATAAACTTTTGTACACTTCGAGTCATAACAACTTAAAATTTTGGCAGTGGTAAATATTCTCTAAAATGTATGGACATGATTTATGCGTAAAATATACGACTAAAGGAGACAGCACGCTTCCAAAAATAAACTTGTTGAATGAAAAAAGCAAGCTTTGTTGTGCATTACACCCGATTATTTAAAGAATCCTAGCCAAAGCAGGATATACGGTAGTATCCTTAATCAGGAGGGATATACTTTTACTGAATATTACTGAAAGTACTTCGTTTTCAATATAGAGTAAATATGCATCGATATTCTACTACAATCTTTCTGTATTCCAAAGTTTTAAAGGGGGGGTTCTATTCAAATGAGCCAATTTTTTACTTTATTTTGTTTTCCTTGCATAATTCTTATAAAAATTGGATTTGAATGCAAATGAATGACTAAGTTTACTCCAAACACATGAAGCAAAATATAATAAAACTTAAAAATTGCATATCTTGTATAATTCGGAAAAAATTGAGGTTGAAAAAAATGTTGCAGGGGGGTTCTATTCAAGTGAGCGGTAGTGTATATGTATGGGTCTACGACCATTATTTCGATGCGTTACAAACTTTTTGGCCAAAACCATCTTGTTATACCCTCACACATAGTGGTGTAGGGTATCATAAGTGCCCGGAGTTGGAGTCGAGCTTTTTTTTCATTGTTCCGGCCTCCACTTCAACTAAATTTGCTAGAATCCGACTTAAACCCCGAAGCCCTGTTTAAGACGAACTAGTTAATAATATGTACGCCTGAACAAATTCATAATTTAAATATGAACCCTTTCAGTTTCAAAAATAATTTCTGTCCATATAAAAACATTTCTAAATGTCAATATATTTGACAAATGGACTGAGAGGGATAATGGGAAAAAATATAATTTTATATTTAAAGAACATAACTAAAAATTCTAATAAATATTATAAACTAGCAAATGCCCGCTACTTCGTATGCGGAAAGGAAACGAAATATATATAAACAATATTTAATACGGGAATGGTGAATACTGGAGATATTGTTGTACTAAGACCTATTTTTATTACCAATATTTTTTCGATTGTAGTCAAAATTTAAAAAAAAAAATTGCCGTATCGCATCCCTACACAGCTACCATATTTTTTATTTCGAATTTCCAAAACTACGTATCATATTGCAAATTTCAGATTTGACTCCTGGTTTTACCCCTTCACTAACACAGCATTCTCTTCCAGTACGAATTTCCAAACACTAAACTTTATCTCACCCCTTCACAAAAAAAATCACGCACATTCACAATTCAAGGTTCTGGCTTTAGCGGTTTCGCCCAGAACCCGAATAGGTCCGTTAAATTTTCGGCCACGTTTTCGTATATCCCCATATAACGGTACCTCTTGACTTAGTGTATTTTTAAAGAAGAACAAATGTATATTGTCCAATTTTCTTTAAATTTGGACCTTGAATACTCAGAGGATATAGAAGTTTAATTTAAAAAATCTCCACTTCGATCCACGTTTATTAGAAGAGACATTTTGAAGATTTAGAGTATTTGAAGATCTTCTGCACATTTTCCAACCGAAATTCGGAATTTGTGGCATGAAAGGTTAGAAAAATTCTTTACAAAAAATTGTACTTAATGTGCACCGGTATGTCAACAGCATATAACGGAAAAATTTTTGAAGGCATTTCAATTTAGGATTTTTTAATATCAGGGGTAAATAACTTCTAGTTAACAAAATTGTACCAAAGCGGTCAGAACAAAAAACATGTTTTGAAAAGATGCTTCACGTTTGACTACTTTATTTCAGTACATTATTTAGAAACTCCTTGACGTTAACATCAAATCAATGGGGCAATATTCAGTACAATTCTTCAAACTCAGAACTTTGTATCAAACTTTAGAGCGATCTTCATAACAAATATTTTTCAATTTCGTATTTTTTGTAAAAATTTCGTATTTTTAAATTATATAATCCCAGCTTTGTTCCTGCACCCAACACCAAATTTAGTACCTTAACTATTTGAAATGGTTTTGGTATCAACATGTTACCCAACTTTTCCTACACATAGGTAAAGGTTTCAAAAATTACTTCCTTATATTCAACATATATCCTAACCCCAATTCAGTTTTCCAGTTCCCCTGAAACCCATTTCAGGACTATTTAGTAGTTTTTGTATAAATAAGTACGAATTTTCAAAACCTACTCCCTACCTCCACTTTAAACACCAACTGCTAATTTAATACCGAATTTCAAAATTCCAGTTCTACCCTTTACAAAATCACAAATTGTACAAAATTCTAAACCATATAGCAAATACCAAAAGGTACCAAATTTTGTACCATTTAGCACTTTTCGTACACGATTTTCCAAAATGTACTTTCATATCTCAGCTCTATCCGTTCACCTAAACCCAAATTATAGCCAATGTAGTTCCATTTAGCACTTTTCCATAAGTACGAATTTCCAAAACTACCTCAATCCTACACTTCAACAATAATCTGTTCACGCAAATACAAATTATAGCGAATTTCGTACCATTTAGTACTACTTCGTGCACATTAGTACGATTTTCCAAAGCTACCTCCATATCTCAATTCTATATTCCAACAGTAATCTTAATTCCAAATTTCAGGATTCCAGCTCTTCAAATCCAAATCATACTAAACTCACTACCATTTAGGACTTTTCGACCTTTGGTACATCTTTCTTACTCTTCATCAGTGACCCCCATTCCAAATTTCAGGATTCCGGCCCTATTCGTTAACCCATACCCAAATTGTATTATATTTAATACCATTTAGTATTTTTCGTATAATTTTAATTCGAATTTCCAAAAACCTTTCTTTTTTACTCTCCATCAGTGACCTTCGTTCAAAATTTCAAGATTCCAGCTCTATCCGTTCACCCAAACCCAAATTGTACTAAATTTACTACCATTTATTACTTTTCGTACACTTATAGTTCGAATTCCAAAAACCTTTCATTTTACTCTTCATCAGTGATCCTCATTCCAAATTTCAGGATTCCAGCTCTATCCGTTCACCCAAATCCAAATTGTACTAAATTTAGTACCATTTAGTACTTTTCGTGCACTTTTAGTTCTAATTTCTAAAAACCTTTCTTTGTTACTCTCCACCACTGACCCTAACTTAAAATTTCAGGATTCTAGCTCCATCCGTTCACCCAAATCCAAATTGTACTATATTTAGTACCATTTAGTACTTTTCGTACCCTTATAGTTCGAATTTCCAAAAACCCTTAATTGTTACTCTTCATCAGTGACCCTCATTCCAAATGTCTGTATTCCAGCTCAATCCGTTCACCCAAATCAAAATTGTACTAAATTTAGTACCATTTAGTACTTTTCGTACCCTTGTAATTCGAATTTCCAAAAACCTTTCTCTTTTACTCTTCATCAGTGACCCTAACTTAAAATTTCAGGATTCTAGCTCCATCCGTTCACCCAAATCCGAATTGTACTAAATTTAGTACCATTTAATACTTTGCGTGCACTTATGGTTCGAATTTCCAAAAACCTTTCTTTTTTACTCTCCATCAGTGACCTTCATTCCAAATTTCAGGATTCCAGCTCTATTCGTTCACCCAAACCCAAATTGTACTAAATTTAGTACCATTTAGTACTTTTCGTACCTTTATAGTTCGAATTTACAAAAACCTTTCATTGTTACTTTTCATCAGTGACCCTCATTCCAAGTGTCTGTCTTCCAGCTCAATCCGTTCACCCAAATCAAAATTGTACTAAATTTAGTACCCTTTTGTACTTTTCGTACACTTATAGTTCGAATTTCCAAAACCCCTTTGGTACATCTTTCTAGCTCTCCATCAGTTACCCTCATTCCAAATTTCAGAATTCCAGCTCTTACCGTTTGCCTAATACAAAGGGTACCATATTTAGTACCTTTTAGTACTTTTCGTACACTTCTAGGTCGAATTTCCAAAACCCAGCCTTATCTCACCCCTACACACCAACAGCAACCTACACCCAAAATTCAACTTTCTAGCTTCAGCGGTTTCGTCTGGGCGCTGATGAATCAGTCAGTCAGTCAGTCACTCACCTCACTACTCTTTTATATATATAGATTGGCTCTCCTCGACATTTGGTAATTTTAGGTAACACTTTCTGCTGAACTTCACAGAAGTTTAACTAACATTACTGTCATTTAAAAATATTGTACAATACAAACATGAACACGCTCTTTTACTAAAACATGAAATGTTAACGTGCAACAAACAAACAATACTATTCAATAGAATTCAAGTGAAACATAATTTGCAAAGTTTCCAATGTATGGGAAAAATAGTTACGTTTTCTGCAAAGTATATCACAGTTATTTTAACAGAATGCATATATGTACTTCAGTATAAGAGACCTGAACTATGTTAAGCGCTCTCTTTTCTTTCGCACTCTTTTATTATACGGTGTTACCGACATTATTGGTCGTAAAGAGAAAAATTCCATTTGCTGATGGTGAAAGGAAAATGGAACACCAAATCAACTGAATGGAAGACTACAATGTCTTTAATTTGTACGGGGGTGTTGGGTTGGTTGTGGCAAGCGTTGATGATTCAAATGAAAGTTAATGCTACGAAACAACTGTGTTTGTTTAAACACTCTTTAAATAATAATCAGTAAGCACAAATACGCCCCGAAGCCCATCGGAATATACATACATATTGTGTGTGAGTGAGTGTGCACATTATAACACATTATAAATTTGTTTGTATATTCGTATGTTGTCTGTCAGTCACGACAGTTCTTCACTTTTACATTCTTATGAATTGCATACGATGTAACGAATGGTTGCGTTGCATTCAATCACTTTATATGAACGTCATTGGATTGTGTATTCAGAAATGTAAATAAACATGGCTCTTTAAACGTCATACCGTCTTACTAAGGAATCTTTTAATCTAAAATTAAACAAAACAAATAGGTAACTGTAATTATTACATTAGCTAGTGATCAAAAAATCGATAATTTTTCAATTCAATAAAATTTATTTTTCAATTAAAAATAATATGTACATTTAGTAATATATACAAAATTGTATGTATTTTATGTAAATATAAAGTTTTACAGCATGGTTTAAATTAAAACCGTCTGCCGGAATAATGAGTGTTATAAACATTTTAATGATTGTATTCGTTTATTAATATTTGTTTATATCTTAGCGCATCTTTTATGTAATAATATAGATTTGACCAACTATAATTTTAAACATTGACTATTTCACTTTCGGATAATACAGTTTTATTAAAATAACGTTTTCTAATGTTTTTAAATATGAAACGCCTTCCTATGCAATGTTGTGTAGTTTCTATCTCATTAAGATTGCATATAGATTATATGGTTCTGATCTGAAGTTGTTGCAGTTCAGTGCGAGCATCCCAGCTCTTGCTTTCATTATAAATAATACTAGCAAAGCCGGTCCGCGTTGCTGGCCCTTGAAACAGTTTTATGTTATGTTTATGTTTTAGTTAGTATGTAATATTTCATTTATTTCATCTGCTGGGATACAATAACTGGAAGTCGATCTAAAGCTTCTAGGGAATTTTTATGTGCAATCGTACATTCGTTCCAAATTATAACTTCTATTTAATATTGCATGTGTGTCCTTCATTCAAATGAATGTCCAGCGGCAACTTAAGGGTCCACTGTATCGTGCTTCCACCTTCTTGTAACGTATGTTAAATACCTGAGCTATAGCTATCGATATGTTGTTTTCTAATTTGACACTTGCTTTCCAATAAGACCAAAGCTTCGTTATGCATATTTCCACTATTATTTCCATTAATTTGCAACATATTGAAAAAAGTGGGCGTTGTCGGGTCTTAAGAATACAAATAAGTGCCTCGGGTCGGAGACACAACCATCATTGTCGAATAAATTCTCAAACCCCGCTCTGCCGAAATTCGACAACATATATAATTTATTTTCAACAGGGGACATCCTGATAATCGTTACAGAAGTTTTGAAGATATAACATATTTAAAAAATTCATGGTCTGGTCGAGACACAACCACCATTGCAAATTCATTTTCACACCAATATCTTCGCAAGATTAACAAATGAAAAGTTTTTAAAAAATAGGGCCCGCCCCCTCCTATAAGTACATTGGATCGAAGATTCAACCTCCGTTGCCTCGCAAATTTATTTTCTAACCGATACGTTCGTATGTTTTTCGAAAATAGTGTTTTAAAAAAAGGAGCTAGGTGAGGTACCCCCTCCGAAATTCAACAAAATATATAACCTTTTTCAACACGGGCTCTCCTGTACATTCTCTGAAATTTTCAGAAACATCGGTTCAGTAGTATTCAACAAAATATATAACCTTTTTCACCACGGGCCCTCCCTGTACGTTTTCAGGAACATCGGTTCAGTAGTTTTCGATATGTAACATATTTAAAAAGTGGGTATGCTAAAATAGCGGATAGGAAGCCCGCCCCTTGGAAATTAAAACAAATATAGCCTATTTTCACCACGGTTGTTCCTTGTACATTCTCTGAAATTTTGAAATATGTACATACATACTAAAACACACACATTGTCTTTTATATATGAGATGTACAGTATAATCTCGATAATCAGGACACCACATGTTTCGGCGGTGTCCGGATTATCGAATTGTCCGGATTACCGAGTAGTAACAAAAACTTAAATTTTATACGTTTAAATCATTAATAACGGACTTTTATTAGATAATAAACTGACACATGAGGCGCTCAGCGCCAAAACGGCCTAACCCACATGCCCTTTTGAAATAACTACTAAACAAATTCCATATTGCATTGAATAACACTAGGTAATACTACCTTCTAAAATAATGCAATATGGAATTTTTTTGAATTTATTTCAAAAGGTTTCAGTTAAATCTTTACAGTCAATTTGATTTTTTTTTGGCAAGTGGGTTAGGCCCTTTTGGCGCTGAGTGCCTCATATAAGGTAAACGAATTTATATTAAGCAAATATCACGGGTTGCTACCATTTTATGAGCGGGAACAGCTTCCTTGACTACCAAGTTTACTTCTCATATTCATCCAACGTAATTTAGGTGACATTTCTTGTGTCTTTTTACGTGATAATTAGTAATAATTATTACTAATGTTGCAAATTTTGACAGTTGTACAAAGGAAAAGTTGCTGCAAAAATGTTTCAGCAACATATAGTAAGTAAAAAGACACATCTATTAATAGTTTTTAGAGTTTTTATTTAACTTGCATTGGTGTCCGTTTAGTTCAAATCTAGTAACTCATTTTTAACACAGTTGTAGTTGACCAGTCGAACTGAAACTTTGCACACTTTTTAAGACTTGGATGACAATACATGAATATGAAACCAAAACCAATATGTGTCCATTTTTCTTATAGCCCCCCATATAGCGGTACCATCCGATTTAAAGTATTTTAGGATTCTATCTTCATTTTTATGCCGAATTGGCTGTAATTTGGCATTTGGGGTTGCTAATGGTACAGAAACTTCCTCACCATATGGACATAAATATTTCTAGGTAAAATATCTTTGGTATACATTACATGCCCCAAGGGTATTTCTCATTGATCGGAGGGCTAATTAACAAATTTCTTTAGAGGAAAAGAACATGCAACATCGATCAAGGAACAAGGCTACCAAACACTAGGGTTTAAATACTGTTGCTTATCATAGCCAGTCATCAATAGTTGAAGGGTAGGGAAATCATTTGACACATTCAGATAGTTATTTCCATACTTAAAAATCACATTCTAGTACTTCACTGTGGTCCATACAGTTGATGCATACAACGTCCATTAACCATACAAGATCAATGTATTCGGACATACATACCTGATTTTTTTAAATATGTCATGTTGAATATGGAACTACATATCATCACTAGGGTTATGACTTTTCGACATTTTTTATTAAAAATGATTTCCTGTAGCACGGATGAATAAACTTTTTCCCATTAATCACTAAACCAACGTTTATACCATTAAAATATAAAAAAATTCACATACAAATCAATTTTAAAAAAAAAAATATTTTTTGCAAATCTGCATTAAATGAATAAAAAAAATTCTTAAAATTTTTTTTCTGTTGCACGAATGAATAAACTTATGCCTACTAATAATTAAAATAACGTTTATTACATTCAAATATTGACAAAGGTCATGCACAAATTACTTTGAAAAAAAATGTGAATGAAAAAAATATATCTTGAAACAAGTAAGAACGGCGTTAAAACATGGATCTATACCTACAATTTTCTGGCGGAAAGATTTTAGACTAAAAAAAACTAAATACCTAATTTCAGATATTTCGGCAAAACCTTCAAAATACTAACGAAAATCAAGAGGTACGTTTCTATGGTAGATATAGGAACCCGCGGACCTATACTGATAATTCTCTTCTGAAATATTTTATAACCACATGGAAGACTAAATAACAAATTTTAGTCTTTCGATGGGATATTGATATCACAACCTACAGAATTACGAATATTGGGAGGTACCGTCTTATGGGGGCTATACCGAAACGTGGACCTATACCGACGAATTTCAGTAAGAAAGGCTTTTGCCTCCATCAAAAGACTAAATACAAAATACATATCAGCCATTTCGGTGGGTTGCTGTGGTCAGAACCTTCAAAATATCAAAAATCGGGAGGTACCGTTCTATGAATGCTATATGAAGGCGTGGACCTATACCGAAAAATTGTTGGAAAAAAATTTTATACCTCCAACGATGACTAAGTGCCAAATTTCAGTAATTTCGGTCTGATAATGAGGCTTAAACCCTCATATGAAGGCTATATGAAGCCGTGGACCTATCCGGCAAATTTAATTTGGAACGCTTAATAGACCAAATAAAGACCAAATACTAAATTTCAGCCATTTCGCTGGAATATTGAGGCCACAACCTTCAAAATGCCGAAAATCGGGAGGCACCGTTCCATGGGGCTATATGAAAGCGTGAATATATGTATGCCGACAAATTTCATATAGAAGGTTTAGAACACCAAATGAAGACCAAATAGTTTTATACCACCGACGAAGACCTAGTATCAAATTTCAGCCATTTCGGTGTAATAATGATGCTAAAACCTTCAAAATACCGAAAATCTGGTGGTACCGTTCTATGGGGGCTATATCAAAACGTGGACCGATATAGCCAATTTGCAATACCAAACATCCTAAGAGTAATAGAAAC
The DNA here is from genome assembly GCF_047663935.1 of Musca autumnalis. Taxonomy (NCBI): domain Eukaryota; kingdom Metazoa; phylum Arthropoda; class Insecta; order Diptera; family Muscidae; genus Musca; species Musca autumnalis. Next base: position 122,867,017 of record NW_027411644.1, on the reverse strand, counting down.
TTCTATACCAAATTACAAATATCTATCTTAAAAATTGCGAGCTGTATCTTGATTTCAACAGACGGACGGACAGACGGACATGGTTATATCGACCTAGAATTTCACCCTGATCAAGAACGTATATACTTTATAGGGTCTCCGATGAATATTTCGATGTGTTACAAACGGAATGACAAATTTAATTATAGCCTCCATATTATGGTGGAGGGTATAAAAGCCTTTACGACATTTTTATGATTCTCAGAATTAAAGAAAATTAGTGAATAACAAATGTTAAGTCAGTTTGGTTATCTAACGTGGCTCTAAAGTTTTCAATTATAAATCTGGATACAGTGGAAATACACAAAAACGTAGCTCAAAAAACCACATGAGAATCAAAAAATGTTGTAAAATGAAAACTGTTTCATAGAATATCAATCTTATGAGATCGAGAATTTTGAGTATTATTAATCATGTACAAGTGAGAGCATGTAATGAAACCAACACCGCACAAACCCTGGGTTTTGGGATCCTTCATTACAACAAAATCTGCAGTGTTATCCCATTTTCAGAAATATAATTTCTTCAATAGGATCGTTATTTGAAAAGGTAGGAGGTTAACAATTTTCAAGAGTATGTTGTTTAGCTTCACGCATCTTATTCAATCAAATAAAAAAATTCGATTTTTTTTAGTTGCCTCGTTGGACATTTCAGGCGATGAAATTTATTTTTGCAACCCATAAGAAATTAATAAAGTGAAACAAATACACTTGTGTTTCAGCAAACCGAAATAACGAATGGTTGTGAAAAAACCTTATAACGTACGTGAAAACATTTCCACGTATTCTTCATTATCAATGTTGCTATGTTATTTTTGTACATTTTTTTATTTCAAACATAATTTTCAGTATGTTGTTTAAAATGTACATACATACAAGCAATAATAATAGTTCATCTTCTTTGAAAACCGTTCCACCGCTCTGTTGGTGCAAACTCAATTATACTGTCAACTGTATATTTAATGTTCATAACCGTCACTGCCACTTTCATCGCATATATATGTATGTACATACAATTAATATTGTTATAATTTAAAACATTAAAAAATTGACCCAAGGGCGAAAGTTAAAATCTGTTTCTCTGCGAAGTTATATTTTTTTCATTTTGAATGTATCCAGCAATCGATAAGGCGTAATATATATACAAATGTACATAAACAATAAGAAAGAGCTATAGTCGAGCGGGCCCGACCATTTAATACCCTACGCCATTACGATTTTAAAAGTGAATATGAAATGTAAAGTTATATCCTTTAATTCCGCGCTAGTCTGAGACAGTAACCATAAAATGACTGCCATTGTAAGGAAGCTTACTAGAAAATCTTAATTGGTTTTATTTCAAAATATGCCGACATGAGTTCAGTCATCAGTAGACATCGGATTTTGCATATTTTTTATTAATAAAGATACGAAAATTCTGATTGTACCAAAATTCATTTTGAAGAAAACTGAATGAAATGATGGGCTCATATTTTTTATTATTATATGCATATTTTGCTTATGCACAAAATATACAAAATATGGACGAAAGTCGTCTAATTAAATTTTGAAAATTAGCAGATTATTATGTTATTAATTATTATTCCGCCACAGTAATAAATCTGGACTAAGAGACTTAGAAAATTTCCTATAACCCAGCCTTCTTATTACAACATAAGTTGCTTTCCTATAAAAATTTGTTCAAAAACTCAATCAGAAATGTCAAAATCAAAGTATCCAAATATGTTCATAGATTCTGCTCGTCCAAAATTGTCTGACAGATATGATATGACTAAAAACATATCGACACCTCCAAATAATAGTATGCTAAGTCTAACCAGTAAGGAAAGGATCAAAGTCGGGCGGGGCCGACTATATGATACCCTACACCACTGTGAATATGTAAAATATAAATCGGAGCTATATCCAGATCTAAACCGATTTTGATATAATTTGGCACATTTATTTCCAGACCGAATTCAGTCACACATTCCAAATATCATTGAAATCCGACTTATATAGCGTGTTTGGAGCAGCAAATACGCGAAATCGGCCGAAAATATATATGGGTGCTATATCCAAATCTGAACCGATTTCGATATAATTTGGCACATTTATTTCTAGACTGAATTCAGTCACACATTCCAAATTTTATCGAAATCGGAAATATATAGCGTGTTTGGTACAGAAAATACGTGAAATCGGCCGAAAATATATATGGGAGCTATGTCCAAATCTAAACCGATTTGTATATAATTTGGCACATTTATTTCCAGACCGAATTCAGTCACACATTCCAAATATCATTGAAATCCGACTTATATAGCGTGTTTGGAGCAGCAAATACGCGAAATCGGCCGAAAATATATATGGGTGCTATATCCAAATCTGAACCGATTTCGATATAATTTGGCACATTTATTTCTAGACTGAATTCAGTCACACATTCCAAATTTTATCGAAATCGGAAATATATAGCGTGTTTGGTACAGAAAATACGTGAAATCGGCCGAAAATATATATGGGAGCTATGTCCAAATCTGAACCGATTTCTATATAATTTGGCACACTTATTTCTATACCAAATTAAGTCAAACATTCCAAATTTCATTAAAATCGGACGTATATAGCGTGATTGGTACATCGCATACGTGAAATCGGGCGAACATATATATGGGAGCTATATCCAAATCTGAACCGATTTCGATATAATTTGGCACATTTATTTTTAGACCAAATTCAGTCACACATTGCAAATTTCATCGAAATCGGACATATATAGCGTGTGTGTTACAGAAAATACGTGAAATCGGCCGAAAATATATATGGGGGCTATACCAAAACTTGGACCGATATAGCCCATCTTCGAACTTGATCTTCCGACGGCTAAAAAAATGGTATTCCCCAATTTTCAGCGAAATCGGTCAACAAATGCGACCTGTATGTTGCGAACGGACGGACGGACGGACGGACGGACATGCATAAATCGACTCAGAAAGTGATTCTATGTATATCCCTAGAAGGAACTATGGGTCTAACTCGCTTCCTTTTGTATGTTACATACAAATGCACTAACACATAATACCCCTTACCACACAGTGGTGTAGGGTATAAAAAGTGAGTTTTGCAGGAGAAGCTCTCAAAGTTTGGAATTTTTTTTGAACTTCAGTACTATGCTAAGTCAATATTTGTTTATAACTTCTGTTCGGATTGACCGATCATTACCAAAATTAGACAGAATTTAAGTTAAAGGACGTTCGACACCTCCAAATAATAGTTTGCTAATTCTGAAAAGCGAGTTTTACAGGACAAGCTCTAAAAGTTTGGAAATTTCTTTGACCTTCAGTATTATGCTAAGTAAATATTTGTTAATAACTTCTGTTCGGATTGTCCGATCATTACCAAAATTTGACAGAATTTAAATTAAAGGACGTTAAATATAAAAATGTAAAGAACTTGAAAACATGCTAAGTCGACTTAGCATACTATTGTACATACGTTTTCCGCACGGAAAATAATTTTAAAAAGTGAAATTCTTTTAAAACCAATATTTGTTAAAACTTTAAAACTACTAGATTCGCTTCATTATGGCGTATTCTAGTCGAATCGACAAAAATATTCCCTTTTTGGGCATAAATATGGAAATAAAAAACTGTGAAATTGGGGAAAGGGAACAAATTCCGCACGGAATTTTTATTCATGATTGCACTGATAACCATATTTTAATACCCTAAGGGCATTATTTCTTAGTGAATGAGTTTGCAGCATGCAAAAAGAAGCGAAATGGACCCACAGTTCCTTTTGATGATCTGCATAGATTCGAATTTATCCGTCTGGCCATGTATTTTTAAAAACAAAGTACAGGTCACATTTATTAACTTACTTACTTAGCTGATCCATTACAGAACATTTGTTTCATAGACCGAACTAAGAAAAGATCTCCAATTCTCTCTGTTTAGTGCTTTTCTTTCTGGAATACCGCGCCTTGTCATCTCTTTATCCACTTGTTTGCGCCATCTATTCTTTGGCCTGCCAATTCTGCGTGCACCGCCATGTGGCTCGAATTTGTACGCCTTTTTAGCGGGTTCATCATCAATCATTCTTATTATATGGCCTAGCCAACGCAATCGCTGCATCTCGATACGTTGATGTCGTTGTATAGCAGATACAGACGTCTATATTCACCGTCAACGCAGATTGGTCCGTAGATCCGTAAAATTTTTCTCTCAAACACGCCAAGCACTGCCTTATCTGCTTGCGCAATTACCCAGGCTTCGGAACCATACGTCAGCACGGGTAGTATCAGTATTCTGTAAAGCGTTATTTTTGTTTGACGAGTTGTGGCTTTGTTTTTGAAGTACTTACTTAAGCCAAAGTAGCATCTGTTCTTCTTTTTATTTCACAACTGATGTCGCTTGTTGCGTTTACGGCGGTGCCTAGGTATACGAAGTCGTTTACTACCTCAAAATTATAGGAACCAACTTTAACAGTTGGTCCGATCTCTATGGACGCATTGCGCGTCGACACCACCTTGGTCCTCTTGCCGTTTACCGCCAGACCCACTTTAACAGTTTCTCCTTCGACCTTCTTAAAGGTATCGGTTACTTCTTTTGCTGATCGCCCCATGATGTCTATATCATCAGCATAAGCAAGTAACATGTGGCTATTGGTGTAGATTGTGCCACTTCTTTTGACGTTTGCTTCTTGTATAACCTTTTTAGCAGGATATTGAAAAGATCACACGAAAGGTTGTCTCTTTGCCTGAAACCTCTTTTGGTACAAAACTCTTCGGAGAGGTTCTTTCCTTTTTTAACTGAAGATCTTGTGTCAGTTAGAGTCATTTTACAAAGCCGATTGAGCTTTGCGGGGATACCAAATTCAGACATGGCTTGGAATACCTTTGAACGTAGCGGGCTGTCGAAGGCTGCTTTATAATCGACAAAAAGGTGGAAGGTGTCGATCTGCATCTCTTGGCTCTTCTCCAGGATTCGCCGCAGGGTAAATATCTGGTCAATGGTGGAATTGCCAGATCTAAAGCCACATTGGTATGGTCCAATTATTTCGTTGACCATGGGCTTTAGTCGTTCGCACAATATCCCTAACACTATCTTTTAGGCGATAGGGAGAAGACTTATGCCCCTATAGTTGGCATAAAGTCTTATCTTCTTTCTTATGGACGGGGCACAGGATGCTCAGGTTTCAATCGTCTGGTACGCGTTCTTTCTGCCAGATGGAGCTAACTAGTTGATGCATACACCTTATCAGCGTTTCGCCTCCGGTTTTAAACAGCTCGGCTGGTAGGCCACCAGCTCCTGCTGCCTTATTATTATTCAGCCGGTTTATTGCTGTCTTTACCCCATCTTGGCCGGGTGGGTGGTATACATTCAATACCATCTTCTGGGATTGAATATGTGGTATCTTCGTCGACTTCGCTACGTAATCTCATTGGCATTTTGATATTCCGTCAGGATAAGAAAATATGCCCAGATAAGTTAAGCCATGACTATGTAGTCGAGGTTCTATGAAAATGCAACGTTTACAAAATTTCTGAGGAAATCTTCCATCGAAATGCGAAAAGTTGCACATAATTTCAAGGATATGCATCCACTCTTCCAAAATCAAATTGTTCTATTAAAATATACTGGGTACTTCAGAAGTTATGGTCCTAGAAAATAGCTTTTCCAAAATGAGAATTTATTCCGCCTCATCGTTTTAAAGCCGAAATTCTTCTCTTTGTAACGCTGCACTCTTCATTTCTATGCGTTTCTTATAAAATACATATATATATAAAATTGAAGGCAAATGTGTTTAATAATATAAATTTAAAGACAAAATGTATTTTACTGTATGCGACAAAACAAAGAAAAAAGAAAAAGTAAGAGAGCGGGGCCTGCACGACTTCCCCTTGGTACTAGTTTTCCACGGAATTTATTGCATATGATTGCGACACGTGATGTGATACCAACAACATACATATTTCTTCAAAAAATTTAAATTTGTATTTAAAAAACAAATAAAATATAATTTAAAAAAATTAAGTAACAGTGTTTTATTTATAAATGCGCTTAAAATGGAAAATAATTTTTCATGATGGAATCTCTCAAATAATACGCTTGCATTTGAATTAGAAATTGTGACAATATTGAACGCCAAGCGTTTTATTTGAGAGATTCAATCATGAAAAATTATTTTCCATTTTTAAGTGCATTTATAAATAAAACACTGTTACTTAATTTTTTTAAATTATATTTTATTTTTAACTTTTTAGTAAATACATTTTTTTGACCACTGAGAACAAAATTATAGTCAATTTAGGCCGAAAATTTAGATACAAACTTTAAAATGCCTGAATTTTCATTTTCATTTTTCAAATAGCCATATTTATTGAATTCATTTTCCTTACATACTAAACAGCATGGCTTACTGACTACCATCAAATACAATTAATAAACATGTAGCTACTTCGCCACTTACTAAAGTAATACATAAAAGCTGCAAAGATTTGCTTTGACAACTACCATCAAACAAGTTCTTGGATAGACCTACACTCAAATAGTAGTGCTCCGAAAAAATACAATTATTAAAAACAGAGCGAATCTTATGGATTTGACTTAAAACTAGAAATTAAAGAAAAAACTAAAAACTAGACTATTTACATATATACAAAAAGCAACACATACAACTCACTGATCAGCGATATACACTGTATCAGTGGTGTTGTATGTGTTGTATCGCCTGTGATAGAATAAAAGGCGATTATCGTCATCAAAAAGTAATCCCTCTTCTTCAAGCAGGGGGATGGCAGCAGGCGGTAGGTGTCTTTTGTCTCGCAGCAATTGACCATCGTATCCGCAATTGAGCGATCCTGCAACCAACGCATTGTCCAGGTGCTCGCTCGTTCCAATAAATTTAATGGCCCCTTTCATAAGGAACCTGTCCAGTCTGTCAAAATTGGCTAGACGATAAATAGTTCGACAGGAGGTAGATTTAACTGTGTCATTCCGTATGACATAACGCTTTAAACCTAAACATACCCTAAGCACACTCCTCTCCCATCTGCGCAGCCTCTCCATCTGGTGTGAGGAAATCCCAAACCAAATGGGAAAGGCATACGAGACTACTGGTCGTATTACCTGACGGTACAAAAGAAGTTTGATTTCCTGAGATAAACCTCCATTTCTGTTGAGTAGACTATGGTACGCAAAGAAAATACCCTTAGCTCTCCCCAGAATGTAGTCCACATGTCTGATGAAATCAAGTTTCTGGTTAATGATTACACCCAGATACTTCATGCTGTCGGCTAGACGAATCACATCACCTCCAATTTTTATTACCGGGAAGTACGATTTAAAATTTGGGTACACGGTACGGGGTTTCCCTTTTATTAATACTGCTGAACATTTATTAGGGTTTACTTGAAGGCCCCACATAGTGAAATATTCATGTAGTTCTTCGAGAAAATCGTTGACTTTCGTAGTCAAAGTACTGGCTCTAGGGCCAGTAAAAGCGATTAAAACGTCATCGGCATAAGCCAGCAGCAAATTTCCAGGGGGCGGATCTGGAATATCGCTGACAAAAATATTGTACAGTAAAGGCCCCAGAATGGAACCTTGGGGTACTCCTGCTAGAACTGGCCTACGGCTTGATAGTTGGTCTCCAACTCTAACATGAAAGTGACGATCCCGGAGGAAGCTTGCAACTAGCCGGCATAAGCGCTCCCCAAACCCGAATGTTTTGAGTTTGTAAAGCAAGCCATTATGCCAGACAGAATCGAAAGCTTTAGTTAAATCTAAGCTTACAGCAATGGTTCCACACCGACGATCCAGACCTTTCACTACATGAGAGGAAAAGGCCATTAGGGCGTGAGAAGTAGAATGCCCTGCTTTGAATCCGAATTGATTATCTTTGATAACCCGTTTATCCTCGACAATAATCATGAGCTTATCCCTTAGGACCCTTTCAAACAATTTACCGAATGCCGATAAAAGAGAAATTGGTCGATAGCTCCCACAGTGTTCCGAATTCGCCCCTTTTTTCAAAATCGGAACCGTAATAGCGTTTTTCCAAGCTCTGGGGAAATAACATAAATTCAGACAATGGTTAAAAAGGATGGTAATAAAGGTAAATATTACCTCACCTGCTTTCTTTAAAGCCACGTCTGGTATTTGATCAGGTCCACAAGATTTGCGGGCTCGTCTGCGGGCCAACGCGTTCCCTATTACATCCGGTCTAATAAAACCATTATCAACCCATTGTGCAATGTTGTCTATAACGGTGCCATCTGCCCTGAAAGTGTCGCTGAAAGATTCCCCGGGTGTCTGATCATCCAAACCCTCAACAGCTCTAGAAACAGAGTTATTGAGGGAGGGAATGACAAGAGCGCCCGAAGACTGCGGCACACCCATCACGTGATCGGCCAAAACTTCCGCTTTGTGACTATCGACAACTATCCGATTGCCGTCTGCATCAACCAAGTCACCTATTGGCTTTCTTTTTGCTAGACCCGCAGCCACTTTAACTTTATTGAACGTTTTGGAATTTACCTCAATGCCTTCAAGGTATTCTTTAAATCTTTCCTGCTCGAAGATGCGTATGCAATCATCGATTATGCAATCAAGATTACGGATACTCGCTTTAAGGATATTGTACCTCTCCGGATTTCCAGTTCTGCGGAGGGTACGGCAGAGTCTCCTGCGCTCTTGTATAAATCGAATAATTCTGGGCGGAAGGTCACCCAAATTCCTATGCCTGTGCGTACTTTTGGGTACAGCATCTTCGATCGCGTCACGAAATACTACTCCCAAGTTATCGATACAAGTATCAATTTCATCTATCGATACGTTTCGATTTGCTGGGAGACAACAGTCATTTAAGCCGTCATTTAACTTCCTTCTATAGCGTTGTAAATTTATCTTATCAAAATTGTAAAAACAACTTACTTCACGTTTTTGTATTTGACCAATATCAAGCTCAATTTCGATAGCCCGGTGGTCCGACTCATAATCATGTACCCATGCGGCTCTACCACCAGTTGTAAGTGATATGCCAGAAGAACGTATGAAGATATCAATATATGATCCTGAGGACCCGGAGGGTCTAGTTGGAGCGACCGCTGTACAGACATCCATGAAAGGATGGTCGGCTATGTATCGCTCCAACTGTCTCCCTCGTGTGTCTACTGTTGAACCACCCCAAAGTTGGTGTTTTGCATTCAGATCTGCGCCTATTAAGACTTCCCCGACTTCACAGAGGTCGAAGACGGCGTCCAAATCCGAAACGTGAAAATCTACATTAGGTCGTAAATAAAGGGATACAAAAGCAACGGAGGAACCGATTTCTCTCCAAACTTTTACTGCGCAGGCTTCAACATTACCTGTTTGAATATCTATTCGCTCACATCTATACCCATCTTTCACTAATACCGCGGTACCACCCCCGTGTCCGCGTCCTCCCACTCGATACTGACAAAAAGTTTGATATCCGTCTAAGTTAAAATTGTGAAAAGCGGAGAGCTTATGTTCAGCCAACATAATTACATCCGGTTTCCTTTCCTCAACGAAATTTTTTAAATAATGTCTCCTTGAAACAGAGATCAAGGAGTTAACATTTAGAAATATACATTTAATTGAATCCATCATGACCAGCAGTAAATAACATCCATGCCGATAAGGCAGCATCAAGGCCGGCTGAAGCCATTATTTTTTGAAAAGTGGGTCCAAATGACCTGGCTTTTGCAAATTTTTCATCAAATCCTTTTCCGAAGAACTCTGCCATTTTAAGGAAATTGTCCTCATTAAAGGCAGCAGCTTTTTTAGCATTTGAATGGGGCGATGTTCTAGCGGTAGGTGCTGGGGGAGCACTACCACGAGTTTTGTCGGCAAATGATATGCCAGTGCGAATTGCTGTAAGGCGTGCTAAGTTGGCCTCAGCCTTAGCCTTACTGTTCGACTGCGTTTTAGCTTTTCTGGCCAGAATAGCGAGACGCCGCGGGCAATTGCGAGCGCACGCCGGATGGCCTTCCTTTTGACAGTTGACACAAACACAAGGTTGTGCCGGTTTCTGCAATATTTTACCTGTCAAAGGGTCAGGATAGTCTACTAATACCTCTTTATCCTTAGAAGGTATTTTACAATTCTTGGGTCCGTGGGATTCAGCACATTTAACGCAGCGGAACTCCATTGTGCAATTGCTGGCAACATGGCCGAAACGCTGGCAATTAAAGCACTGTGTAATACCACGACCCTTATCTTTACGTATTTTAACATCATATTTAAAAATGCGCTTGATGTTAAAAACCTTTTCGATGTCTGTTTCCTTCGAAATGCGCAATAACCATTTGCTGTTGGAAATACTAATAGGTAAACCAATAATTTCAACTTTAAAGTCCAGTTTCGTTGTAAGGAATTCCTTAATTCCCTCTGGCGTGAATTCATTAGAAAGGTTCTCAATAATTACCGTATGAGGTAACAAGACCTTTGGAGTGTGCGTGTGGAATTTAAAACCCCCTTTCACAAGAACATCCCTAACAATATTATAATTTTCAAGGCTAGTGACCTTCACAGAAATCACCCCCTGTCGAACATATTTTAATGATAACTCACCTGAGGGAGGCAACGCCAGCTCCAGAGTATCACTCAACAAACGGACCCCAGCATCATAAACGGTGAATGCTGGGACAGACGACCTACCACCGCGTTTCCTTGGTCTTTTAGATGAGCTGCGGACGCTATTAGCGCCCGCGCCGGTCTCCATCGATGAAATATTACCCGCTTCTGCAGAAGTATTAGCCTTTGTTGACTCCTGAGGTAAAATGTTGGCCGCTACTGTAGTTGTAGAACTATTGGCTGCAATCTTCTTTTTTCCTGCTTTAGAAATTTTTGGTATAGCACCTTTGTTTCCCGCGTTGGATGCCACTGGCGGCGCAGCACCTTTATCATCTAACGCAGTGCTGAGGTTTTCTGCTACCTCAGCCGCCCAATCACATTGATTTGAAACGCCGTTAGTATGCTGCACTGGCAGCAATTCAGCAGTATCCATATCAGTAATAAAATCCTCCGGTTTATTCTGGGGATTGTTATTATTCACACCCAACCCAGCGTTGAGTTTTTGCTGTAAGTTGGCAATTACGCGCTCAAAGGCTTTTTCACGGCCAAGCGCATATGAAAGTTTTTGTGACATTTCCTCCTGGGATTTTTTGAGAAGTGCTAATTGTTCCATTAGCTCTCTATTCTCAGCTTGAAATTTTGCCATGTCCTTTTGATGCTGTTGGACTAGGGCATTGTATTTAAACATAGCGAATGCAGCGTCTTCGCTGCAATTGCATCGCTTCTTTCTTTTACGTGTTCCAGTCTGATAACCCTCACTGTCATTATCAGAGAGAACTGTTGCTACAGCATTATTTTCGCTGGTACTAGCAGATACATACGCATCGCCAGCTGCATTGACTTGAACAGCTTCAGCGTTTTGTGTAACATTTACTATGCTACCACCACCATCACCAACTGCTGCACCATCGGCCGACATGGTGATGTTGCCGACCGAAGTTGAGGCGCTACCACCACATGACATGCCGACGGGCACACACACACACAGCTATTTGCTTAAACAAAACAGCAGTTAAATTTGCCGACGAGAAATATAAAAAATTCAAAAGCCGACGGCAAAACAACGAACACACAACAATGTTGTATTGTTTGTTTACAAGAACTTAGCACAATCACTGAAATTATTTTGTCCGCTAGACGACTGTTCACTTCAAACACACAAATGCCTGAACACAAAATGCCTGAAATCGTGTAGTACCGTTATATAAAGGCTATAACAAAATGTGGACTTATGTCCATTATGTGGGGAAGTTTCTGTACCATTGGGGACTCCAAATGCCAAGTTACAACCAATTCTGGCTAAAAATGAAGATAAAATCCTTAAAACACTCGAAATCGCGCGGTATAGGTATATAGGGGCTATACCAAAACCTGGACCTATGTCCATAATTTTTAATGGGTATGTTTCTGTACCATTGGAAACCCTAGTTGTCAAAAAACCGCCAATACGGGCTTTAAATGATGATAAAATACCTTAAATCGAGTGGTACCGCTGGATGGGAGCTTCAGCAAACAATGGACCCATATTGGTTTTGGTTTCATATTCATATATTGTCATCCAAATCTGAAAAGTGTACAAACTTTTAGTTCGATTGGTCAACTACAACTGTGTGAAAAATGAATTACCAGATTTTAAAAGCAAATTAGAAAAATTAAAAACTGTAAAACAGTGTAAAAATGGACCAATAATGGTTTTGATTTCATATTCATGTATTGTCATTCATATCAAAAAAGTGTGCAAAGTTTTAGTTCGCTTGGTCAATTACAACTGTGTTAAAAATGAGTTACCAGATTTGAAAAGCATGTAAAATTGAACACTGTACAACACTGTAAAAATGGACCAATATTGGTCTTGATTTCATATTCATGTATTGTCAAATCTGAAAAGTTTGCAAAGTTTTAGTTCGATTGGTCAACTGCAACTGTGTGGAATATGAGTTACCAGATTTGAAAAGCAAAATACCGGAAATCGGGTGGTACCGTTATATGGGGGCTATAGGAAAAAATGGACATTTGATTTTGGTTTCATATTTACGTATTGTTATCTAAATCTGAAAAGTGTGCAAAGTTTTAATTCGATTGGTCAACTGCAACCGTTTTAAAAATCAGTTACCAGATTTGAAAAGGGGGTTAGGTTAGACACCGTAAAAACACTGTAAGAATGGACCAATATTGGTTTTGATTTCATATTCATGTATTGTCATCCAATTCTGAAATATGTGCAAATTTTAAGTTCGATTGGTCAACTGCCACTGTGTGAAAAATTAGTTACCAGATTTGAAAAGCAAATTAGATAAAACACTGTAAAACAGTGTAATCGTGTATTGTCATCCCAATCTGAGAAGTGTGCAAAGTTTTAGTTCGATTGGTCAACTGCAACCGTGTTAAAAATGAGTTACCAGATTTGAACTAAACACACACCAAGGCAAGTTAAATAAAACACTGTAAAAACAAATAAGAGAGGGCTATTGTGGGACAGTGCCGACCACGTGACACCCTTCCCCACTACCGTTGCGCATCACCAGTTTTCCACGGAATCTATTTAATATGATTGCGTCATATATTACACTAGACTGGTTTAACTCAAAGGGAATAAACGATGTCGGATTTATTTATGCGGCACCACCATAAAGATTTTAGTTTTGTTAGATTTTAAGTTTGCCAAAGTTTGAGCACAATCGGATTATATTATCACGTGCCACTGGGGCCTCAAAGTTTTCTTAGTAATTTGTGGGGCCAAAGGTGTATTTTTACGAAATTGCTCTAAACACCACATTTATTGTCCAATCGAAGCGAACATTTTACCAGTTGTGGCTAAACAAGTAATCCTACAAGAATTGTGAAACTACGAAAATAACACATATTAAATTCGATCAAAATTGAACGAGATGTAGCAACATCGGAAAAATATATATGTATATGGGTGCTATATCCAAATCTGAACCGATATATCACAAGGTTGCAGGGATGGGCAGAATGTTTTTACACATTTCGCTTCGGAATGTCCAAGAAACGGAAATCAAGAGCCCAAGTGACAATAGGTGGCAATCTAAAGATATGTCCATGTCCAGTTTTGTTTTTTGTTTTTTTTTTTTTACGATCGTTCAACTTATTGTACTAAAATGTTATATCTATAGCCCACCGATCAAATACCAACCCAAAATGTTTAATATTATCTGCTTAATAGACTGCGGCAACACTGTGCGGCGTTGTGATTTGCATCAACTTAAAAAAACTTGGAATTTATCTATTATGATTTGAACACTCTTCTATCATCATTCCGACATTTTGTAGCATGGAAAGTAAATGTAGTTATTTACAAACAAAGCAAAACGATAAAGAAACCCACTTATATTTTAGACTGTAGTTTCGTATTCTAACCGCTACATTGATATACTTAACATCAAAGGAGAGGTAAACAGAATTTAAAATATGGACCAAATTATTAAATTTGAATATTTTTCCCAACACAATTTACATATGCTAAATTTCGCCGCTAAACATTCCCGATCATTATCCACAAATATTGGAATTTTTCTTGGTCAAAACTATTACCTCTTGCAAAATGTTGTCAGTATTGAACGTTCTTATGGTAAAACTACACATAATTAAAACTGTGGAATCCTTGTATATTCTAGTCTGTAACTCTGTTATCTGATCACGTACATCAACATAGTTGACATTAGTGCAAAGGTCAAGGTTCCTCTTCTAAATATAATCACGTGCACGGAATGTGTCGAAATTAAAATATAAAATACATATTGAACATTTTACCAATTTTCACACAAAATTTTGGTCCATTTAACCGTCATAAACTCAAACATTACTTAAAATTTCGCGCCGATCGGACTATAATTGCGAACTATAGAAGCTACAAAATCGACCAAAAATTTTGTTTTAACTATAGGGGTCTAATCTGGTCAGAACCCGTCCTTCATACAAAATTTCGACGATTGGTCCATAATTGCGTCCTGTAGTTTGATTACAATTTTTAAAGGACGGACACACATCTCAAAACCGCATTATCTCGTAGCGATATGAATTTTGGAATACAACATGCGGGGTCTACATGAATTTTTATAATACTCATTCCATATTGTGGTGTAGGCTATAAATACCAAAGATATTTAGAAGTAGCACTCAGTGATTTTTACCAAATCGACTAATCAACAAGTTAAAAGTCGTTAAGTTTGGCCGGGGTGAACTTTTTATACCCTCCACCATAAAATATTCTTAACTAAAATGGAATAATGAGTTTCCTTTCTTGTCCACAGTTGAAGGCGCAAAAATTTTTCGACCACGGATACCCCAAATGCCTAAATTATCTAATCTAATCTAAAAAATGTATTCAATCAGGTGGAACCTTATTATGGGAGCTATATCAAAGTGTGAACTTTTCTTGATAATTTTTGGAGGAAAAGTTATGTAACTGCAGGGAACCTCAAACGTCAAATTACGGGTAGATCCGTCAAATAATGTAGCTTAGACCCTCAAAATGCCTTAAATCGAGAGGTACCGTTATATGGAGGCTATACCAAAACATGGACCTATGTATGTATGTTGCCTATTATTTATGGAGAAGTGTTGTCATCACTAAGAACCTCATTTATACTGAAGAAGTTTCGTGACCACAGAGAAACTCAAATATCAAATTACAGATAGTTCGGTTAAAAATTGTAGCTAAAATCCGTGAAATACCGAAAATCAGGAGGTACCGTTATATGGGGCTATATCAATACATGGATCTATGGAGAAGTGTCGCGACCACTGAGAATATCAAATTACGGATAGTTTGGTTTAAACTTGTAACTAAAACCATCAAAATAACGAAAACCGGGAGGTACCGTTATATGAGAGCTATACCAAAACATGGACCATTGTTAGTGATTTTAGTGAAGAAGTTTCGAGCCCACTGAGAACCTCAAATATCAAAGTATAGCCAGTTCGGTTAATAGGTTTAGCTGAAATCTTCAAAATACCTAAAATCGGGAGATACTGTTGTATGGGGGCTATACCAAAATATGGACCTATGTTGCCAAGTTTTTGAGGAGAAGTCTTGTGAAATTTTTTGTGGTAAAGTTTTGTAACTGCAGGGAACCTCAAATGTCAAATTACGAGTAGTTTTGTCAAACAATGTAGCTAAGACCGTCAAAATGCCGAAAATTGTAGCTAAAATCCTCGAAATACCGAAAATCGGGAGGTACCATTATATGGGGGCTATATCAAAACATGGATCTATGTTGACGACTTTTGACCACAGAGAAAATCAAATATCAAATTGCCGATAGTTCGGTTTAAAATTGTAGCTAAAACCTTCAAAATACCGAAAACCGGGAGCTACCGTTATTTGGGGGCTATACCAAAATATGGACCTATGTTGATGATTTTTAGTGAAGAAGTTTCGTGCCCACTGAGAACTCAAATACCAGTTAGGTTAATAGGTTTAGCTGAAATCTTCAAAATACCTTAAGTCGGGAGATACCGTTATATGGGGGCTATACCAAAATATGGACATATGTTGCCAAGTTTTTGAGGAGAAGTCTTGTGACCACTAAGAACCTCAAATGTTAAATTACAGCTAAGTAGTTTAAAAATCTTAGCTAAAATCCTCAAAATACCGAAAATCGGGAGGTACAGTTATATGGAGACTCTATCCAAGTGTGGACCTATCTTGACAGTTTTTTGTGGAAAAGTTTTGTAACTTCAGGGAACCTCAAACGTCAAATTGCGGGTAGTTCTGTCATACAATGTTGCTAAGACCCTCAAAATACCGAAATTCAGGAGGTACCGTTATGTGGGGCTATACCAAAACATGGACCTATGTTGACGATTTTTACGGAAGAAGTTTCGTCACCACTGAAAACCTCCACTGTCAAAATAAAGCTAGATATTTTAAAAATTGTAGCTAAAATCCTCAAAATACCGAAAATAAGGAGGTACCGTTATATGGGGGCTATACCCAAACATGAACTTATGTTGACAAATTTTAGTGGAGAAGTTTCGTGACCACAAAGAAATTCAAAATCAAAGTACACCTAGTTTGAGCTAAAATCTTTAAAATACTGAAAATCGGAAGGTATCGTTATCTTCGAACTTGACTGTAGCAAAAAAACACTCGGGTGCAAAAGTATAGCGTTCTAACTCAGTTATTGTGGACGCTAGTGTGATTACAACAGACTGACACGGCTATATCGACTCAGAATTTTATCCTGATCAAGAATATATGTATGTATATATGGTAATATTCAAAAATGTTTTACAATCGTTGAAGTTGAGGTTCACCATTTAATAAGTCGCGAACTGTCAATATATTTAATATAATATGAATATATTTATATTAATTGAAGTGTTTTAGCCGGGGTCGCATTAAATGAACCATAACAAATAATTTATGTGGAAGCTGTGTTGGTGGTAATATTAAAAAATGGGTAAAAATGTGTTGAAGTTTACAAGTTTTTTTGTGGTCTTTCTTGATTTCTGGACAAACCACGGAAAATTCAGAACTGAGCTCAAAGAAAGAATTGAAAAATACCCATTGGGCAACATGGTTCTAATGTATGACTTGTCGATATATACACTGCATCCCACTAAAATCGATGCTGACATTTTGAAGTTTTGAAATCTGGGTTTTTTGAATTTTTCTTATAATTGGTGGGCGCAACCAGATAATTACCCAAACTATTTATTGGATTGTAGAACTCGTGATTCCACGTCGTTTGATGTATATCTCATGAGTGTGCTTCATACAGCTCCCTAGTAATAAGAGTCCAAAGTCGAAATTTTGGTGCGTAAATATTCTTTAAAAACATATTTTTTGGCTTCAAAATTTATAACTGTGACTCAGGTACCTTTGAACCCCGCGTGATTTTAGTTTTTTTACGCGCCGGATCTAATGAACCCTTCCGCTTTCAAATCCATCCACTGAAACGGCGGTTATAGATACCTTGAAAGTAGGAAATTCTGCAAACTTAAATTTTGATGATTCCGCGCATTGAACCGCGATTTTCTTTGGTTATTTTTACATAAACGGAATCCTTTATACGCAATTATATTATTTTCCAAAACCGTGTGGCATAAATTACCGAGATTATGGAGTAATATTCGTATTTCGTATAAAATAGAATTTCGTAGCACATCCGCGGTTCTTGACGAATTTGTTTAAAATTTGTTATAATGACGTATTTTTTATAGGCGGTCACTGAAATCGGATGCGCCTTATAATCGTTTGTACATCGCGCAATTTTTACCCACATAAAAGTTTTTTGAACAGTAAGATGCAGCTGACGGCACAATTTGGCCGCTTAATGAAAAGTGGAAAAATCGCTACATATTGATAGAGATGCACTCGCTGTATCTAAAAAGCACATGCGCCTTAACTGATTTTAACGAATTCGCGAATTATACGTTTTTTAACTTTTATGTTTTTTCTTTGGTTGTAATTTCAATATTACTTTCTATTTCATAATCCTATTGCTTATCAAAGTAAGCAAATACACTATCGGGTTTGTCATCGCATTTTCCCTGAAGAAGTTTCAGCGAAGTCCGTCAGTCCTTGCATCGAAATTTAGCGAAATAGTAGAATAACTCCCAAAAATATTTTTCTATTTTTCGTATTAAACAAAAAAATATATTTTTGAAATAATATTCCAACAATAAGTTTTCGTCTTTTGTTGTTGCTGTTATATGGCAGTTATAAATCCTATCGTTAAAATTTTGACCTCATATTTTTCTACGCGTTGTCTAGAATCTGTACGTATTTTTAATTTATTTTTTCGAGTTTTACTTGGACTCTAAATTAGAATAAATTAAATTTACTCCAAGATTTTTTCAGTATTTTTTGATTTTCCGCGAAAATAGAAATACATTATTAAATATTTCGGCATCTACGGATAGATATTAAATGCTGTTAACGCTTAATATATACATTTTCTTATTACAGCAAAAATCGAATTTTTAAATATTTGTTCTTTATAAGGGAATAAAACCCCCCATAACTTTGGAGCGCAGCATCCAATTTTGTGAACGCAAGCAGATTTGAAACCACGACTTTTTTCTTAATCTATGTTCCAAAAATTGCGGATGTGCTCGCAAAAAAAATTTTAACATTTCTTCCAATGGAATTGCAAAAGAAATTTGAAATTTACCATATGTACATTATAGTGTCGTAAGCTATTACTTAAATGCGGTACAAACGGAAAACCATTCTTAATATACCCTCCATGCTATGGTGGAGAGTATAAAAACGGTTAATATTTCGAGGCAATACATACAGCTATGGACGCATAAATGGCACGTTATAAAATTCAAAATACAAGTACATGATTACTTTCGAACGAAAATTCGATAAAATTGAATGTTTTATAATTTTTAGTTATTGCTGCAAGTTGTTCCAATCCAACCGTTATAATATTTTGTAAAAACAGTGCTGAATTTAGATGGACATATAAATGGCACACTTTATATAAATTGCTAAAATCCGAGTTAATTTCTTTCAAATCACCTGTAATAATTATAGAAAGTTGGAAAATTAGATCAATAGAAGAAAATTAAATAATTTATGTAAGGCTTACATGGGGGAGGAAAGGAATGTAATATGGGAGAAGAATAAACATGTGTATTTGTGGCAAAATTTGCTTAACTATGGAAATTTTGTTGACAACAACTTTTATGAATCGATTAAATTTTCTATGGAGAATCCCTTATTTACTTACTTAGTTGGCCCATTACAGAACATTTGTTCCATAGACCGAACTAAGAAAAGACCTCCATTCCTCTCTGTTTTTCTGTTTGTTTTTCGCTTGACTTTTTGAAATACCGCGCCTTTCATTTCTTCCTCCACTTGTATGCTCCATCGAAGCTTAGGCCTGCCGATTCTGCGTGCACCGCCATGTGGCATGTATTCATACGCCTTTTTAGCGGGTTCATCATCGCTCATTCTTATGATATGGCCTAGCCAACGCAATCGTTGCATCTCGATACGTTTAACTATATTCATGTCTTTGTATAGCTTATATAGCTCGTGGTTCATACGACGTCGATATCCACCGTCAACGCAAATCGGCCCGTAGATCTTTCGAAGCATTTTCCTCTCAAACACACCAAGCACTGCTTATCTGCTTGCGCAAGTACCCATGCTTCGGAGCCATACATTCACACGGGTAGTATCAGCGTTTTGTATAGTGTTATTTTTGTTTGAAGAGATGTGGCTTTGTTTTTAAATTGCTTACATAAACCATAGTAACATCTGTTGGCCAATACAATTCTTCTTTTTATTTCACAACTGATGTTGTTTGTTGTGTTTATGGCAGTGCCGAGGTAGACGAAGTCTTTAACTACCTCAAAATTGTAGGTACCAACTTCCACAGTTGGTCCGAGCTCTATGGACGCTTTGCGCGTCGACACCATCAATTTGGTCTTTTCGCCGTTTACCGCCAGACCCACTTTCGCAGATTCTGCTTCGACCTTCCTAAAGGTATCAGTTACTTCCTTTACTGATCGTCCCATGATGTCTATGTCATCAGCATAGGCAAGTAACATGTGGCTATTGGTGTAAATTGTGCCATTTCTTTTGACATTTGCATCTCGTATTACCTTTTCCAGCAAAATGTTGAATAGGTCACACGAAAGGCTGTCTCCTTGTCTGAAACCTCTTTTGGTACAAAATTCTTCGGAGAGGTTCTTTCCAATTTTAACTGAGGACCTAGTATCAGTTAAAGTCATCTTACAAAGCCGGATGGGCTTTGCGGGGATACCAAATTCAGACATTGCATGGAATACCTTTGATCGGAGCGGACTGTCGAATGCTGCTTTATAATCGACAAAAAGGTGATATGTGTCGATCTGCATCTCTTGGGTCTTCTCTAGGATTTGCCGCGGGGTAAATATCTGGTTAATGGTGGACTTGCCAGGTCTAAAGCCACATTGCTATGGTCCAATTATTTCGTTGACCATTGGCTTTAGTCGTTCGCACAATATCCCTGACACTATCTTATAGGCAATAGGGAGAAGACTTATGCCCCTATAGTTAGAGCATACAGTCTTATCTCCTTTCTTGTGGACGGGACATAGGATGCTCAGGTTCCACTCGTCGGGTACGCGTTCTTCCTGCCAGATGGTGCTAACTAGCTGATGCATACACCTTATCAGCACGTCGCCTCCGGTTTTAAACAGCTCGGCTGGTAAGCCATCGGCTCCTGCTGCTTTATTATTCAACAGGCGGTTGATTGCTGTTTTTACCTCATCTTGGCCGGACGGTATACATTCTATACCATCTTCTGGGATTGGATCTGTGGTATCATCGTCTTTGCTACTATTGGATATCAGCAGATTGGAGAAATGTTCCTTCCATATCCTGAGCACGCTATCTGTATCTGTTACCAGATTACCTTGCTGGTCTCTACAGGAGGATGTGCCTGTACCAAAGCCATCTGTTTGATGTTTCACTCTTTGGTAGAATTTTCGGACTTCATTCTGGCTCCTGTTCATCTCGATTTTTTCACACTCCCGCTTTTCCATTTCTCTCTTTTTCTTGCGGAAAAGTCGTTTCTCTTCTCTCCTTTTCTCCCGATATCTCTCTCGTGCGCTACGTGTTGCTACTGATTGTAAAGTAGCTCTATATGCCGCATTTTTCTCTTCGGTGGCAGCACGACCCTCCTGGTCATACCATGAATTCCTTTGTGGAGGTCTCTGGAATCCAAGTATGGATTTTGCGGCTGTTTGCATGGAGTGGGTAATATTTTGCCATTGTGTTGTTATGTTATCGGGACAAGGAGTGCTCGCGTTAAGCAATTGGGCTAGTTGAGTGGAATATGCTGTGGCTATCTGTTGTGTTTGCAGCCTATCGATGTCCAACTTCCGCGTTGTGTCTGTTCGTGCTTTATTTGCAACGTTTAGACGGGTACGTACCTTTGCTGCAACAAGGTAGGGGTCCGAATCAATGTTTGCGCCTCGGAACGATCGTACATCCAACACGCTGGATGAATGTCTTCCATCTATTACAACATGATCAATTTGATTACTTGTTCCTTGATCTGGAAACAGCCAAGTGCCCTTATGAATATCGAGATGATTAAATCTGGTACCGCTAACTACCATGTTTTTTGCAGCTGCAAAGTCTATCAGCCTCATACCATTGTCAGATGTTTCACTGTGGAGACTGAATTTCCCGACTGTTGGGCCAAATATATTCTCCTTTCCAATTTTGGCATTAAAATCGCCTAGAATGATTTTAATGCCATGGGCAGGGCAACGGTCATATGTTTCTTCTAAGCGCTCGTAAAATATATCTTTGGTCTGTTCGTCCTTTTCTTCAGTGGGAGCATGAGCGCAAATAAAGCTGATGTTGAAGAATTTAGCTTTTATTCGAATTGCAGCAAGTCTTTCATTCACTGTGGTGAAGCTGGATACCAGATGTTTTAGTCTCCGACTAACTACGAAACCGCAACCAAACTCATGCTTTACGTCATGGCAGCTATAATACAGTGCGTCACCTTTAGGTGTTGTTGTGACGCCTTTCCCAATCCATCGTATATCCTGTATGGCAGTAATATCGGCCTTGTACTTTTCAAGTACGTCTGCCAATGCGAAGACTGCACCTTCTCTATAAAGAGTGCGAACATTCCAGATGCAGATTCGCAGATCATGGTCCTTAAAACGTTTGCGGGGTTCGTCAACTTTAGAGGGGTTTGTTTTTCCTTTCTTTCGTTTTTTCATAGTAGGCTGTTTTTTCTAGGGGAGGGTCACTAGCCCGACGCCCAAACCCAAGTTTTTAACGTTCTTATGGGTGAACACGCGGCACATGTTAGCTCACTACCTTTAACGGATGTTAAAGGCAGTTCCCCAGGTGACACCACGGGGAGGTCAGTGTCCACTTGAGATGAAAGAGGGACCAAGATAAATCCTGGGCTTTGCTATGTTAAAACCGGTCAGGACCGTTCCTTGGTATCTTCCATCCACTACGTCACCCATGGAGAATCCCGTTATATTTATTTATGGCAGAATTCGGAGATCTTCGTACCGAAAATCAGATGAAAGCATTAATTATGCTATAGCCAGAATGGTGGATGCCGATCTTGTGAAGCCATTACAGCGGTTTACTTCTGATATTTATGATTTTATGGACGTGGAAAGATCTAGTAGGCTTTATGAAATAGTTTTAAAGAGGAAAAAGGGTGTGTTTGCGATTCTAAAAAGAATACGTACGACTCCTTCCAAACGGAAAATCATTGAAAGCGTTTTCTTTACACTAGGACCAAAAATGAACTTATAGAATAATATTTATGGGTCCTAGTCAAGACTAATAGATTTTCTGCCATAAATCTATGTAACAGGATTCTCTATAGAAATTTTTTATCGAATCCTTAAAGTTTTTCTCAACAAAATTTCCATAGTTAAGAACTTTTGTAGCCAAATAAGTAGTTGAATCATGAGTGCAAGTGATTTCGGACTACATCTTTTTAAGTGAAAGAAGTCATGATTTTTACAAGGGCATGGTGCAGTGAGGATACTGCCTAATTTACTTCTTAAGCACACATTTTGCATTAGTTCTTTGTAGTGAATAAATATACATTCTATGGAATGTATTTTGAATTGATTTTTCGGTTCATTTAAAAATTGATTCGCAAACAAGCATTTTGAGGATACCGAAGAAATTAACATGTATGAAGGGAGGAGTTTCCGTGATCGCAATGTCCCTGTCCATTTGGAGAAATTATTTGACAGGGTCGTGGAAACTTTTAATCTACATTTATGGACTGCTTCTCAAAGACGATTCGAATTCAAATTCATTAAAATTACTACCAAACCCATGTGTATTTTTCAAAAAAACACTAGTTTGGTAGTATTTCGAGCAAGTTTGAATATGGGTCGTCTTATGAAATTGAAATATAATGACCATAAAAACAATGGTATATCTCAAATATATCATTATATAAAGCGATTGAGAGCAAATAAAAACAAATAGGATATTACTTTTTATGCTGAAAATAGCTTTAATTACTCAAAAATACCCAAAAACATCTTAACAAATGTTTCTTTACTCACTTACACAGAATTATGCGTGATTAAGATGCAACGAAGACAGCATCCTCGCTGCACTTGCACTCATGATTCAACTACATTTTTGGCTACAAACAGAGATGCAGTCCGCAATCACTTGCACTCATGATTACTGTTTTGGATACAAAGCATTTTGCTGGGTTATTAAAATAATATAAAACAAGTAAGCAAAGGCTATAGTCGGACGGTGCCGACCATGTGATACCCTACACCACAACCTGTAGGAATTAGCTATGTGCAACCGCCTTGCACGCGGTTCGATTCCCATCAAATTGTCTACGGTGCCAAAATACCTTTAGTAATGTTGGCGATATTTCCTGAGTATTTCAGCCATGAAAAACGTCTCTACAAGTAGCACCTTAGGAAACGCCGTTCGGATTCAGCGATAAAAACTAGGTCACATATCAATAACTTAATATGAATCCATTGATATAAGAAAAGCCTCCCTTGTACTTACTGGGATGTTTGTGGAAAATATATAAATTTTACATTTCTAAAAAATATTCGAAAATTGGAAAATTCACATTGATTAGCCCCACATGTTCAAATACACACCAAAGAATATAGTATAAGTCAGCTGCGCTAACGGTGATATACTATCAGCCTCTGCCGTATAAAAATATATTTATTTTGTAACACGAGTTTGCTTCAAAATACGTGGAATCTGTAGGTATCATAATTTGGAGCTATACCAAATCAGTTTTAGTAAGCTAACTTCTGATTTTGGAAAAGTTTGGGAATTATTTTTTTCAGATTTGTAATTTAAGTTGGAGCCGGTAGGGGTTTTTGGAACTTCTGGACTATTATCTCAGGAAGTATGACTTACCCTGCAAAAGGGACCATTATAGGGACCGTGAAATAATCAAATAGATCCCATACGGGTACTCAAACTGCACTTTTCCCAAATTTTGTGTGGGAGGTACTCGACGGACGGACCGATATAATCCATATTCCAACCTGATACATGACTGGATAAAATAATAAAAATGTGTAAAGTTTCGACCAATCAGAAAATCTCCTTGAGAGTTATGTTGCGGATTTGCGGCTCAAGTACAATCCGCTGAAAAAAAATTCAAAACGATTCGAGAGGACTCTTAAATTTCTCTTTTCCGAATTTTGTGCGGGAGGTGTGGAGCGATCTAGTCTTATCCGATCTATATCTGTAAGGAATAATAATATATGGAAAGTTTGGAGCAAATCGATTGCTCACTTCGCCAGTTATCGTTCACACAATTTTTCGAAAACAATTTTAAACATTTTTGGGGGAGGTGTGGACCGACATAGCCTACATTCGAACTTAAACAAAGCTTGGGCAATGTATTACGAATTATAAAATTTGGTTCTAATCGGTACATCCGTTCGAGAGTTATCGTGCGCACCAGCCAGCTAGACATTAAGAGAGACAGATGAACGGACAGGGCTAAATGGACTCCAAATTGTCTGAAACGAATTTCGTCCAAACATACTTGGGGTCTAAAACCAATATTTTGATGAGACACATCTTTGGTCGTATTTTCTTTGTATCGCCTTTACCCTATATTTGTATAAAACATCCAATTTGACAACTGAACTGAAAATTTATCTCTCATGATAGAGACAATTTGTAGCATGGGAGGAAATTGTGGTTCTCTACACAAAACCCATTATATATTAGGCAGTAGGCCCGTTATCTAGCAGACACATTATTGCAATTTGCATCAGGGGATAGATCTGTAGTTATAATTCCATATGTAGGCTACTTTGTCGGTATATGCCCTCCAGGAATTAAAATATGGACCAAAAATAAAAGTTGTATATTTTTCATACAAAAGTAATAGTCTATGTAACCCGCTAATTAATATCAGATCATCATGCAAAATTAAAGGCATTTCCTTCTACCTAAACTCTTACCTCGTGCAAAATTTCGTGACTATTGAGCTATAATTGCGACCTCTAGCGGGTTTATGATTACACTACAAACAAAAAACTGGATATATTAGGTTGTAACTCTGTTATCTGCTCACCTACATCATCATAATTGACATCAATTGAAAGGTCAAGAGATCGTCTTCCAAATATAACTCACGAGTGGGGAATGTGTATTTCAGGAACAAAGATATTAGCTGTTTATTAAAAATTTTCACAATTTTCACACAAAAGTTGTGGTCCATTTAACCCTCCAAATATTAACTGATCGCCATCTAAAATTGCAAACTTCTTCTTTGTCATATACTCTTACCTTATTTAAAATTTCGAGGCGATCGGACTATTATTGCGACCTACAGAGCAGCTACAAAATCGGATAAAAATTATGTTTTTGGTCCATTTCACCCGCTAAATATTTCACGATCATCACCAATTAAAATAGCGATCTATTCTGATGTGAAACTGACCTCCATACCAAATTTCGTGACGATCGGTCCATAATTGCGGCCTGGAGTTTGATTACAATTTATAATGGACAGACGGACACACGGACGGACGGACGGACACACATCTCAAAATTGCTTTATCTCGTCGAGATATGAAGATTGGTATACCACATTGGGGGTCTCCGACGAATATTTCGCGGTGTTACATGAATTTTTACCAAAACAAACTTATAATACCCTTTCCACATAGTGGTGTAGGGTATAAATTTTTTTTTTTTTTATTGAGTATTTCATTGGCAAAAATTTATTACAAATGTAAACAATGCTAAAATGTGAAAATTTTATCAAATGAATTCAAATCGGACATTGTCAAAATGTGAAGAACGGAATGCATTTTTCATGACTCTGCATGGACTGCTACAAAAAAAGCTATTCACTACTTCACAAGGAACAACTTCAAATAAATTTTGCTTTGTATTACAGATGATTTGAACGAAATTAACACGGATTTAAGCAATTTAAATAAAGGGTGCCATTTACATGTCCATCTAACATCAGCAGTGCTTTTACAAAATATTATAACTGTAAATAAAATGTGAAATATAACGGAACTTTTGAATGGGATTGGAACAAGTACCCTTGCAGCACTAACCCCCAACTGTCAAATTACAGTTAGTTCGGTTAAAAATTGTAGCTAAAATCCTCAAAATACCAAAAAAAGACACTCGGGTGTAAAAATTAACTTAATATACCCTCCATACCATGGGGGAGGGTATAAAAACTAGGGAAGAATGTGTTGGAGCAAACACGTTTTTGTTTGTTATTGGCCAATCATTGCCTTTAGAACGCAGTGCACAGTTTGATGCTCAAAGAGGAAGTTAAAGAAACCGCTTCAGACATTAAGCTTCCAATGTATCATTTTTTCGATTTTTTCACTTTAACTACGTCAAAACGATCTTAACATTTTGAAACAAAAAACAGATGGTTTTTGAATTTTCGCTCTAATCGGGACGCGCAACTAGACTTGGCCAAAAAAATATTATGTAATTGTAGAACTCGCGATTTCGCATTTTTACACGTATAACTTGAGAATGTAGCCTTCATAGGATCAGAGCAATCCACTCCAAAAATAGAAATTTTTGTGCGTAAATTTTTCCAAAAGGCCTATTTTTTTGTTCAAATTTTACAACTGTCATACGATTTCCGTGGAAACCCGCGTAAATTTAGTTTTTTTTGCATTCTGAATTTAATAAGCCATGGCGCGTCCAAATCCTTCATGGATATGTTACCTCTCAATTTTCGAAAATTTGAAAAAAAAATATTTTTGAAAATGTTTTTTAATTATTATGGCCGTAGTGCTGTTATTATTGTTTGTTGTATATTATTTATACTGGGCGGAATCGGTCAGTGTTTAGATCAGGGTTTCGGAGTCGAGATATTTTTGGCTCTACTCCGATTTCAGACCGGTTTTTTCACGACTCCGAGAGTAAATTTATATACCACTAAAATTAATAAAATTTGCACAAATGTTTAACTTTATCTTATAGTAGGTCCATATAGGCTAATTTGCTGGCTTTTCCTAACATATTCTTTAGAAAGGGCATTACTACTCAACTACGGAATATAAATATGAAGTAACTTTTATATCTACACAGAAAAAAATATCAAGAATTTTTACATGTTTTCGTTCGTGATGTAGTTTTTTCGTACTGTACAGGTACCTCACATAAGATACATGTGCACTTTCTTATATCCATCCGAAAGCCACTATTTTTTCAAAAATATGTAAGATTTTCATGAGATGCAAAATCACTTTCTTAAATTTCCCTACATTCTCTTACATTTCCGCCCTTGTTTTACCAAACTTTGTTCTTCTTTTTCTTTTGTATGGTTTCAGCGTCCCACCATCCAAAAACTACAACACAACCACCACCATGGTCTCACCATCACATTGAGACTTTATCAACAAACCACACACACATACACAACAACTACCAACAGTGGCAGTGCAAACATTGGACCCCATTATGGAATAGGAGCCATAGGAATTTGAGATTTCACGAAGAACTTTAACCAAATTTCAGTAGAAGTTCAAGTTTATTTTGCACCATTTGTCTTCTATCATTCATTTTTCATTAAATCTTTATAAATCTGACAAGAAACTGCCAACTTATGTAAAATTTTTAACGTATTATAGACAATTAAAGTCCACAGCTTTCATATGCTCTTATTTCCCCGGTATTAAGTCATAGTTCGACCAATTTTAGCGTTTTAAACTTAAAATAGCTTTTATTTGTTCCAATTTTAAAGAATCGTAATAGAAGTATTCGAAATTTGCATTTTTACTCAAGTTATTAAAGAATGTGCTATTCCGATGAAACACTTTAAACCGTACAAATTTTGGTCTTTTTGAAAGAAATTTAAAAAAATATATAACGGTACGTTATCGAATCCAAACCTTTTGTTGAAAGATATGTACTTCATAAAATTACAAACCAAGATATATAAACATTCCCGAGGTTATTCCACGGATATCGACTAAAATGAAGTTACAAAAAGCAATTTGAAACGTGCTATTGACATGAAACGGAGTATACACTCCACGTCAGTAGAATAGAACACCTAAATTGTTGTTAATGTTACCTTATTTACCCCAAAACGAATGAATCTGCGTTTTTTATCTCGTGGGGATTTAAAGTCTATGATGTTCCGTATCAAAGACAGAAAAAACTATGTTTCTAGCTCTTCGCGAAATGATTTTCTGACCAATCTACCGATAATACTATGAAAAATAGGCAATTATTTTTGGTCATCAGGATAGAACAGTCACTTCATTTCCGCGAATTTTTGATATATTAACGCCGAATTTTCTTTCAGTCGATAAAGCAAGGCTTTTTAATAATTTTTCATTAAATGAAACCTAAAAATTATTCCGCGGACACCGAAATAATGGAGCGGAAGGGTATAAATTGACAGATATTTGGAACATCTCGGAGTATCAATAGGACTCACGCAGTTATGTCATATTTCTTCACAATAAGATAGAATATGACACAGACAACCTCGACGGATACAATCGAGTGCTTCGGATGCTGATAAGCTGGAACATTTTCAAAATAATTATAAAAAAGGCAAACTTTCTTATAAAAACCATGATGTTTTATTCAATAAAATGGTTTTTCCGCGAACAAGTCTGCCGTTCAAAGGTTTGGAAATATTCTCCAGATTTGGAGGAAGATAATCTGATAGGAAAACAACCGTAATTTTAATACACTGAGGGAAATTTCAGCACATTTTTCAAATTGAACACACCCTTGGGACTTTGAATTTTATATGTTTTCTTATTTCGGTGTCGGCGACTGTTCTCAACAGTGTTATGCTCCAATATATGGACCAGGTTATGCTCTCCATACCGAATTTTACGAATTAGTAGTTTTTTAACTGAACTCGCAAATGTAAAAGCCCCATTTCGGCGGAAAAACACAGTCATGGAAATTTAGTTTTTAGGTTTCGTAAGTTGTTTTAAAAAGTACTAAAATTTCTCTCAGTGTATTAAAATAACGATTGTTTTCCTATCAGATTATCTTCCTCCAAAACTGGAGCATATTTCCAAACCTTTGAACGGCAGATTTTTTCGCGGAAATACCATTTTATTGAACAAAACATCATGGTTTTTATAAGAAAATTTGACGTTTTTCATAATTATTTTGAAAATGTTCCATCTTAGGTTGTCTGTGTCATATTCTATCTTATTGTGAAGAAATATGACATAACTGCGTGAGTCCTATTGATACTCCGAGATGTTCCAAATATCTGTCAATTTATACCCTTCCGCTCCGTTATTTCGGTGTCCGCGGAATAATTTTTAGGTTTGATTTGGTGAAAAATTATTAAAAAGCCTTGCTTTATCGACTGAAAGAAAATTCGGCGTTAATACCTCAAAAATTCGTGAAAATAAAGTGACTGTTCTATCCTGATCACCAAAAATAAATGCCTATTTTGCATAGTACTTTCGGAAAATTGGTCAGAAAATCATTTCGCGAAGAGCTAGAAACATAATGTTTTCGGTCTTTGATGCGGAACATCATAGTCTTTAAATCCCCACAAGACTAAAAACACAGATTCTTTCGTTTTGGGATAAATAAGGTAACATTAACAAAAATTTAGGTGTTCTATTCTACTGACGTGGAGTGTATGTACATATAGTCCGGTCAAAATAGACATGCGCATAAGGGGGAAATAGCAAAAATTCCCACAAAGCTGAATTTTTGTGGAGAGCTAGGGTTGGCCATTAGAAGCAACGTCCTAAAAGTCCCCATCGATCCCATGTGTGCAAAACAAGTTATTCGGGGTCAAACGTCATTTTTGGAGGCATTATTCAGTTTTTTTAATTTTTCTCAAAAACGGTAAGACTTAGCAAAAGCCGGCTAAAGTAGAAGTTGTAGATTCAATAATTGCTACAAGAGTGGTCTTTATGATTCTTAAAAAAGACTTACCATTTTCGAGATATCGCGATCTAAAGGTCAAATAAAAAATTAGCCGCGAAAGTACATTGTGAGGCGAACCGGTTAAAGTAACGACACTATGTGTTAGATGCAGTAATCGGTTCAGTAGAACCGGGTGTAACCCGGTTTTTAAATTTGGCCTTTCTAGTTGAATAACCGGCGAACCGGATCCGCAACCGTTGAAAATTATACATTTCCGTAATCAGCGCAACAATCCCTACCTTTGGACAAAACTTGAAAAAAATCGGAGAGTTTTCGTGGGGTCGTTCCCGTTGGGCTTTCGATTATACATGTGGGTTAAATGGGCTATTTTTGCATAAAATGACTCTAACATTGAATAACTCTACTAAACACGCTCCGAATTTGTTAGAATTTTTTTAGAAGATAGCTATAATTTCGCTCTTCAAGAAAATATATATTTTTTTTGGGGGACAGGCCCGATTACTTCGCTTATTTTAGCCGGTTCGTCTGAATTTGTGCATATTTCCCTTTTAAGTGCATAAAAATCATGTGTTTTTAGAACAGCAATATCTCAAGAATGGTTCCTTCTAGAAAAAAATTATGAAGGTCAAACTTGTAGATAATTTTTCTGTCTACAATATTTACTTTATACACTTTTTGATTATATCAACCGTTTTCAAAAAATAAATCCGAAAACCTAAAAACCCTTAAAATTTGACCTTTGACCCCGAATAATTTTGTTTGCACACATGGGATCGATGGGGACTTTTAGGACATTGCTTCTGATGGCAAACCCTAGCTCTCCACCAAAATTCAGCTCTGTTGGAATTTTTGCTATTTCAATGTCTATTTTGACCGGACTAATATGGTTCACATTAATAAAAACCAGCAAAATTTGTCTGTCTCTGGTTTGGTTGTGGAGGTTGGTGGTGAGTGGTGCTGGGTTTTTGTTAGACAATAAAAACAAAAACAACTCGTCAATCTCTCAGAAGAAACCAGTATTTTTTTTGCTTTATGAAAAGCGTTCTTGAAATGCAGAAATTTGAACTTTGGCAAGAATTTATGAACACTATTCCTGAAATGCAGTAATTATTTTTTTCTGTGTATTATTAATGTTAGAGGTAAACTGGACGACCTTATTGGACATTATCTTTCTCATATGTAAAAAGCTGTGATAGGAGAGTTAAAATTTTAATTTTTGGTGCAGGTTTATTTAAGAAAATAATGTTGAGAAGGATAAATAGCGTGTTCCCTATGATTTTGACAGTCAAATCTTCATTTCCTTAATGTTGCCCATTTCCGGATTTGTTCAGTTTTATGTATTTGAAGGGTTTGTTTGTTGGTATAATTTTCGAACCCAGATTGATGTAATTTAATATTGCGTGTTGTCATAGGTAACAAAAGCTCAATTCGGAAAATTATAAATATTGGCCCTTGCTTTGTAAAGGGGTTCTGCTACATTTTCCTTCTGAAGTAAATTAAACTTGGTATTTTGGACTCTGTATGAGTAGAAAAGTTGAAGAAATGTTCTACCATGACTTACTATAAAATTAAAGTGTAAAGATGAAATCCAATATCATTCGTTAATAATTTCCTTAAAACTTTACGAAATGCTTTTTATCTGTAGTTGTAAAATATTAATTATAAATATCATTGGTTTTTCAAATGTCTGCTAATTATATAATCAATTCTTCTAATTTGTAAACCTAACACATTCAAATAAGTTATTTTAAGCACAAAATGTCATACTTCAATATTTCTTAGAAATTATTATTGCAATTAATTTGATAGAAATCTTCAGGCCATTACCGCAAGTTTTATTTCATATCATTTTAGAATTGCAGTGTCATGATTTATACATTGATATGTACATACATATGTTCGACATGTGTTCCACATGAAACTGTCACGGCGTTGAACACTAATATTTGAGCACAAAGAGTGTCGTCCTGAATAATTTTCATCATCATCATCTCATAAAATATTCGCTTGTAAGCACGCCCTTGTCAACATACATACATATGTAAGTAATTAGGCAAGCACTCAGCGAAACTATACTGACATACTGGCGTGCTCACTCACTCACGCCCAAACTACTCGAAACTAATCATGTTAAAGATTAATTACGATGAGTGTATATTGTTCTTTATAAATAATGAATGAAAGAATACTGCAATTTCGAGAATGTTATAAGGCAATTATCACGATTGTTATGTGTGCGTGACAAACAGTTAACAGTTTGGCAAATGATAACTGAAAAAGTAATTTGATTAATTTCTACCTCTAAGCCGAATGCAACTATTACAAAACGTAATTGAATGGTAAACATGAAATAGACTGAATAGATTCATTTTGTCATTCGAATGTGTTGAGAAATCTCAAGTTCCTTTCAGTATACCTACACATATACAAATGTATGTGATTCAAATTTATAATGACACAAACTCAAGAAACATTTTTCTACAAGATTACAACACATTACTTAGTTTTTCCTTCATTATTACTATTATTTTGGCTTAAAAATAGAAACAAAGGAACATGTACACTTAAAGAAATTTACAATTGGTCAAAAGCAGTGTATGTTCATAATTTAAGTTATAACGCACTGCAATAAATGTACAGACGAAATCGCTTATAAAGACGATGTGTTTTTGTGGAATACTTGAATTCTGGTCAGAAATATGTACTAAGATATGGTATCTCCATACTGGGTCTCAGTTCAGGTGAATGTGACTCCCCCAATGGTAGCACCAAATTTCTATATTTTGGGAAACCTATTGGTAGTAACCAAGAATCGGGTGTGGCACTGCTATTAACAGCAGATGCTCGAAAAAGTCCAATGTCATGGACACTGTTTTCTGACAGAATTATGACCGCCCGCGTTAGATCTAAAGTCAGTAAAGTTACCATGTTCAATGCCATGCCAAAAGCCGAGTGCGCCTCCGAAGAAGCGATGGACCTCTTCTACAGCCAACTAAATCCAGTCTATGATAAAATTCCTCGTGGATATATATATGCGTCGTGGGTGATTTAAATGTAAAGATGGCTCCGACAATACCGCACTACACCATGTAATGGGAAAACATGGCTTGGGAAATGATAATAGAAAACGGTTGGTGGCTTTTGCAATTGGTGGCACCATCTTCGAACATTAAGACTGCCTCAAGACTACTTGGATCTCGTATGATGCGTGCTCATGCGGGCACCATATACATATATACCATCTGGGTAGAGGCCTACAGAAAAATTCAACAAAAACCAAATACATGAGTATTAAGACCAACACCGAACAACACTTACACGCAGGAGGTGAAAACTATGTCTCAGTATACTAATGCTGTTATTTGGGAAGCTTGGTTGATCCGGATGGTGGCACAGAAGTAGATGTAGAAGTATTAGTAAACCTAAAGTAGCATTCGGAATGCTGGTACCAATTTGGCAAAACAACAGCTTAAGCCTACGAACAAGGCTCCGTATATTTGAATCCAGTGTCAAATCTGTCTGACTCTATGCATGAGCGACGTGGAAGGTCATCAACCGCGTTTCAAAACGACTACAAGTTTTTATTAATCGCTGCCTTCGTATATTATATTTGCTGCCTTCGTATATTTTGGCCGCGTGTAATAACGAACTCAGGGCTCTTATGACATGCAGATCAGATGGATGTGGGATCTTCAATTCGAAAACTAAATGACAATGGATTGGACATGTTCTACGCCGTTATGACAACAATGTAGCAAAACAAGCTCTACGCTAGAATCCGTTCAGCCAAGAAGAAAGAAAGGTTGGAAGACCAAATAAAATCGGATACTTTCAACAGAAGCCGAAATAGGATATATTGGATTCACCTAGAATCAACTTAGATATACAATAGAATCGCGAACATTTGAAGTTGTCGGTCCCTTGAATCCATTTCCTTCGAATTTCAATTTCGCTAAATCGAAAACTTCAATAATTCGTATAAAATTACCGGTCCCTTGGATTACGAATTATCGAGATTCTAATGTATAGCTCCAAATCGAGTGAAATGGGCAACGACTATTGTTAGCGCCCTATGCTCAACTGGGAGTTAAAGGAATGAAATAATAATAAAATAATGCATTTGACTGATTTTTAACAAACAAGTTAGACTGAAGTCTTTCTTACAAAATCTTTTGAAGTAAACGTTAGGGAACTTTGTATGCTTTATTACATCTCAAAAAAACCAGTTTCGAGAAAAACGCGTTTTAAGTTGGCGATTGAAATTTGTCTTCCCAACTTAAAAAGACTTTTACACAAAAACTAAAATAACTACTAGGACCATATTTTGCAAACAACTGCCCAGATATCAGTGCTAAAATTATGTGCCAGATCAAGCATAATTTAAAGTGTTTTAGTGCTCATAAACTCAAAAAAACTTTTTTGTTGAATTATTCGAACCTCGTAGTATATGAGCTGTAACTCGTTGAGTTTTAGAGAAATTAGCGTGAATATTTGACACAAGATAAAGTAGAAGTCGCAGCAAAAATAGAAATTGCTAATTCAGAAAACGCAGTTTTGAGTTATCCCACTCTTTGAGTAAATGAGCGATATGTGAATAATTAAGATTTAAATTATTGTTTGTTAACGTTGTTAACAATGGGTTAACGCATCATAGTCCTTCAAAGGTTAACATCGTTTATATCTGTCAACGTCAATAATTTTCAATGAGTGGCGAATCTGTTTTTATTTAACTATTTCTGTGTTTTTCTTTGCATATTTGACTGTATTGGTACGAACACTATGATTATTTTTTTCAGCCAAGTTCTTTCTAAATATGAATTATACCAACGAAGATTTTGCAGAACCAAAAGAAGAAAATCTTTAAAAACTCAGATATGAGTAGGACTTAAAACTTATGAATTCCTATAAGTCCTTTATACGAAAACATAAAAAATAATTTATTTAAACACAAAACAATAATCGACAATCGCTTGTAACGTTTTTAAATTTAAACTGATATATCTGCAAATTGTGAAAAGCAATTCTTAAAATCAGAACTCGTTGATACTTTTCCATCATAAGAGGGCTAAATTCCAATATTTCAGATGTGATTGTGCAAATAATATCAGTAAATTCCTTGTCAAATTCTTAACTAGTTACGGGGAACCCACACGTCCATCTTTGAATTGAAAGTGATTCTAGAAGATTAGACACTAGAACACTTGATAGAAAAAGGCTTCAAAATACTTCACATTTGCAAATAAGAAGTAACGTTTGTATGAATAAAGGTTATGAAACTCCATCTTTGTCTATTCATCTGATGAACTGAATAACCACCAGCAGAATATCGTGGTATATTGGTTGAATGAGCCGAATAGCCCATTATAAAGTTATGTAAACAAGCTACTTTTTGCATTACCAGTAAGCTGAAAAATAATGTGTTACTTTTTAAAAAACTTAATAGGTAAAACTACTTACTTTACTCCTTGCAAACTAATGAGTACGGTGGCACAGAGCGTGTTTGTTCAACTACAAATCCGAGGGTTGTGTGCTCAAATACATACTCGTACTGTAGATTTTTGTTAACAACACAGTATGTACTGAGTTTGGCTACAAATCAGAAGTTCGCATTATTAAATCTAGCAGAAAGCAAAATAAAAATATGGAGTATGTTGACATTGAGCACATAGTCCCCTCAACTGTTCTAAAAATAGTACATATGTTTTCTTTATTTTTCAACTTCTAGTTGCAATCGAATAACTAGTTAAAATAAATAGCCCTTGTTAAAATAATGGGTTATTAGGGTGATTTGTAAATAGTAACGACTACCCAATATTAATAAAAATCCCGTTATTTGGTAAAATTGTTTCTGGGTATTAAGGCTTAAGGAAATATAGGGAGGAATTCCTAAGGAAATGTAGAGAAGCCAAAATGATGCATAAATTCGATATTGTGGGAGTCCATGGCAGACGAAAATACTTTGGTTTCTTGGGTCACTTCGTTTTATGATTTTATAACGGTAACTTTAGTGAAAAACGGGGTTTCTTGAATTTTCAACTTAAATCGGACATAACTTCTGTTTTCCGGCTTATTTTTAATTTAAAAGGTGAAAATAATGTCTTTCGAACAAACCAACATTTTTAAAAATCGGGTAAAAATGGTTAAGTTATAGTGATTTAAGTGTGACAAAAACGCATTAAAAACAGGAAAATGCTTTTCCTCGTGCTCTAGGCTGCGTAGAAGACACCAAACTGCAAAATAATTTATTTTATCAAGAAGAAAATTTAGTCTTTAACTTGTAGGCTTTTGCTTTATAAAAGTTGGTACCTTTGGGCGTATGATTGTAATTTGAATTTGTCTACTTAATAATTACTCACAAGGTACCAATCTTTTATAAAGGAAAAACCAAATAGTTAAAACACTAAAGATGGTATAACTTGCGCGTTTTTCAACTGGTTTCATTGGGTTTCCCCATTTTGTAAAGCTAACTAAAAATTATGGCTTGTTCGAAAGACATGATTTTCACCTTTTAAATAAGAAAATAATCTTTAAATTTCCGTTGTGGAAAAAAGAAGTTATGTCCGTTTTAAGTTGAAAATCTAAGAAACCAAGTTTTTCACTACATTTACCTTTACAAAATCAAAAATCGAAGTGACCCAAAGAAACCAAAGTTATTTTCGTATTCAATGGACTCCCACAAAACTGAATCTATGCTTCTGATGCCCTGCAAAAATTGTAGCACAGTGTTATGGATGTTACTACCTGAATACGCCAAATTTCTTGCTGCAAGCCTCGAAAATATTTCAATAGTGGAAATATTTTCCTCAAGATTCATCCACTAGGAATTATAGAAATGGAAAAAAGGAAACGGAAATGCAATGTTTTAGAATTTGGAAATAAGAACAGCAATGGTTCTTTATTGAATTCGTTGAAATAGGAACGACCGCTTACCTAGGACAACATCACTGGTTGAAGCTTAGTCAACAAGTGTTTATTATTTAGGAAAAGTTAAGTATAACAATTCAGAGAGAGAGAGAGATTCGGCGTGACATCTTTGTGTTCACTGGACTACTGCCGTGGACAACCCACAAATTTTGACACACAATATGAAGCATCCTCTATTTGTTCTGATGACGTCGTTCTATCGTTCAGATATATCTGTGTTTAATATACATACACATGATACCTCAATTTGCGTTAATGATTGGTTCCGACGCAAATCAAAACACATGTTTTGAATAATCTCTTCACAAAATTCAAAGCTACAAATATTAGTTTTAAATAACGCAAATCGATTCAGCAGCGCAAATAGAAAAAAATCCATTTTTTTTTTTGCTTAACAAAAATCGAATCAACGCAAATCAAGGAAACACAAATCGAGGTATTAGTGTACCGGCTTTACTCGGTCGACTGATATAATTTTTTGTTTGCCATTAACATCCAATGTGAGTAGTTTATCAGATCTGCGTAAGACTCTAAATGACCGATCGTAGGGAGGTTGAAAAGATTTCTAGAGTTGGACAATCTAGTTCCCAGTTTACTGTGCTAGTTCCAAAACGTATGCGTAATGTCATAAAAACTTAAAGTGTGATATTACATATACGCACTTTATTCATACTGTTACGGAATTAGATTTAACTAATGTCCGTGTAGACGTTGTTTTATTCCCCGATACGATTTGTACCAAATAAAACAGGGTTCGTTTTAGATTACGTTTCTACAATGCTTTATTTACTTTATTACACTTATTCGGAGCTGACTGTTATAGCTAAGTACACAGCTTTACTTTACTTCTTTACTAGTCGATGTTTACACTTCGGTATAAAATTCACAACTGCTCACTGTTTGCCCGGCAACTCAAATTTATATGCCCACATTTGTCGTTTGGAAGTATCTAGAGCATGCATCTGGCAACATCGAGAAGCCAACTAACAACAAACACACAGACGCACACTCGCACCTAGCGAACAACAACAACACACATATACGGGATACAAACACAGAATACAGACATGACGTAATGGACAAAGTAAAGTACAACAAAAACAAATACTGGGCGATAATTGAACGATTATGGCAAAACAAATGGAAACAAAGGCACATTAGTAACATGTCAAGAACTAGAATGATGAAGATAATTCTACATGGTAGTTGTTGTTGCTTAAATAAAGTAACTGCGTAATAAAACTTTACGGTACAATTCAAATTTTTAAATTAACGGAAATTAAACTAAACTAACTTAAACCTATCAGTTACATTCGTAACATTGCCTCCCGCTTAAGCCTGTTCGTCCCGAATAGGCACAGTTCCCTCTCTGTGGTATGGGCATTGGTAACACTGCCTCCCGCTTAAGCCTGTTCCTCTTGACTAGACACAGTTCTCGTTCCATAGCGGGCCAACCGTTCTAGATGTACCACCTTCATCTTTGATCTAGGGCTGTCGCTCTTCTGTATGCGATACACGACGTCATTTATTTTCGTGACTACCTTGTAGGGGCCTTCCCAGTGCGTTTGTAATTTGGGGCATAGTCCTTTTTTCCGTTGTGGGTTGAACAATAGTACCAGTTGCCCTTCTTGGAACCCATCAGTATTTGCCGCTCGATCGTACCTCGCCTTCATGCGGTTGCTGACCATTTTTATCCGATGGCGTACTGCATCGTGGACTTCACTGAAAGAGTTTTGACTGTTTTCATCGTTATCAATTTCGGGGTTTGGTGTGGCACCGAAGATCAGGTCACCAGGCAGCTTCAATTCATTGCCGAACAAAATTCTGGCTGGGGTTCGAGATGTGGAGTCATGAATGGCCGACCTATAGGCTAGTAGGAATTTTGGTATATGCTCATCCCAGTCTCTTTGGCCGCTATCTACCACCTTTCGTAGATGCTCTTCCAGGGTGCGATTAAATCTTTCCACCATGCCATCTGATTGTGGATGCAGGGGCGTTGTCCTCGTTTTCTTGATTCCGTAGGTGTCACACATTTCTTTGAAGATCGCTGACTCAAAATTTCTTCCTTGATCGGAATGAACCTCGGATGGGACACCATAGCGACAAATCCAATTCTTGCTGAACACATCCACTATTGTCTTGGCTTCCTGGTTGGGAATGGCATAAACCTCTGGCCATTTGCTGAAGTAATCCATGACCACTAAGACATACCGGTTCCCGGAGTCGCTTATTGGAAACGGTCCAGCCACATCCATTGCGATTCTTTCAAATGGAGCTCCTGAATTATACTGTTGCATGTGGCCTCGACTCTTCCGGGTTGGACCTTTAGCTCTCATACACCTCTCACAATTGGCAATCCAGTCTGCAATGGATTTCTGACAGCCGACCCAGTAGAACCTCTGCTTTATCTTTTCAGCAGTCTTTGTCACACCAAGGTGTCCTCCACTTGGCCCATCGTGAAACTCTGACAAGACATCTTTTATTTTGGAGTCTGGTACGACAATCAAGTTACGGTGAGTTTTTCCATCGTCGCTCTCCCACTTACGATGTAGGCACCCATCTATTAGAAGTAGACTGTTCCACTGGGCCCAATAAGATTTCAAAAGGGGGCTTTCGGGCGCTATTTCTTTGCGACTAGGTCGTTCGCCCACTTCCATGGCAGAAATTATTTTGCCTAGGGTGCGATCTTTTCTTTGTTCCGCTGACCAATCCTCGCCGGACTCAACCTGCAGTAGCCGGACATCGACGATACTTGCTTTGCCTTCAGCCTTCGAGCAATGTCTGCATTCAATTTTGCATGGCCGACGAGACAGGGCATCAGCATTACCGTGTTTTCCACCTTTTCTGTGCTCGATACTTAGGTTATAACTCTGAAGCCTTTCGATCCAACGGGCCAATTGACCTTCCGGGTTCTTAAACTGAAGCAGCCATCGGAGAGCTGAATGATCGGTTCTTAACAAGAAATGCTGTCCATACAGGTATTTGTGATAGTGTTTGACGCTCTCCACAACTGCCAGCAGCTCTCTCCTCGTCACACAGTAATTCCTCTCTGGCTTCGACAATGTTCGGCTGTAGTACCCGATGACTTTTTCTTGGCCGTCTATTTCCTGCGAAAGGACACCACCGATCCCGTATGCACTGGCGTCCGTGTCCAACACAAACTTACCGCCCGGTACAGGGTACGCCAAAAGAGGGACTGTGCAGAGCATGTCTTTGAGTTTTTGGAATGCCTCTTCCTGGTCGTTGCTCCACAGGAATTTCTGCCCTTTTTGAGTCAATCGGTGTAAGCTTGCGGCAATGCTGGCAAAATTGGGGACAAACCGACGGTAATAGGTGCAGAGACCCAGAAAACTTCGCAGCTCGTGGAGGTTTCGAGGCTGCGGCCAGTCTCTGACGGCTTTAATCTTCTCGCTATCCGTCGATATGCCCTCCTTCGTCACATGGTGCCCCAGGAACTTTACCTCTCGCTGGAAAAGGCTACACTTCTTCGGTTCAGTTTCAGACCCGAAGACGATAGCTGCTGGAGTACATTCCTTAAATTCGTGAGGTGTTCGTCGAAGGTCCGTCCCATGACTATGATGTCATCCAAGTATATAAGGCACGACTTCCACTGCAACCCTTTCAGCACCCGCCACCTTTCAAAGGTGGCCGGGGCGTTGCAGAGCCCGAATGGCATGACATTAAACTGCCAGAGACCGCCGTTAACGCCAAACGCTGTCTTTTCCTTATCTTTTTCGGCAATCTCTACCTGCCAGTAACCACTCTGCAGATCGAGGGTAGAGAACCATGACGTCCCGGCTAAGGTGTCTAGTGTGTCATCGATTCTTGGGAGCGGGTAGCTATCTTTCTTGGTGACATCATTTAGTTTTCTGTAATCCACACAAAATCTGGTGCTTCCATCTTTCTTCTTGACCAGAACTACTGGGGAACACCAGGGACTCGACGACGGTTCGATCACACCACTCTCCTCCATTTCGCTTATCAACTTCTGGACTTCGTCCCTTTTTGCCAGTGGAACGCTTCTTGGGGCCTGTTTTATTGGTCTTGCGTCTGCTGTGTTTATTTCATGTTTCACCACCGATGTTCTTCCTTGATGCCCTTTTGTAGACGCAAAGGTAGAGGCATGTTTCCATAATAACTGCTTGGCCTTGTTCTTCTCGGAAGGTGATAAGTTCTGTGTCCACTCTTTGATGTAACCATCGAGGTGCTTCTTTTCCGTGGCTGCTGATTTTTCGGTGTTATTTTCCAAATTGATTACAGCTTCGGCTGGTGTACATTGTCCAACGTCGGAAAATTGGCAAATTTGTTCTTGCTTATCTGACAGGTTCAAAACTCTAACTGGAATCAGTCCATCGTCGTTGCTTTTCACCAGGGCATTCGCTATTAAGATGTTACTATTTTTGTTCTCTGCTGGTTCCACCACCCACAATTTCCCGACTCCACAATCTCCATCCATTGGTACCCATATCAATGTTTCGGCACAAGGCGGTATAATCTCTGGATGTTCCGTAGTCAGACGTCTAATAGGTGTGTTTTCATCGTAGCCCATATTTAATGGAATTTCCACATTGGACCATGTCATCACACGTTCTTTCATATCCAGATTAAGACCAAAGGCAATCATAAAATCTGCGCCTATGATAACTTCGTCTACGATATCAGCCACTATAAACTCGTAGTCGACCGATTTATTGGCAATAGTAAGTCTCACGGTTATCTTTCCATGTACTGCCGCAGGCTCCCCCGTTGCTGTGCGCAGTCTGACTCCATTTAGTGGCGTTATCTTTCCTTCTGCCAGATCTGATCTGATGATTGACTTTGATGCGCATGTATCCAAGGTCAGAATTCGCTTGTCGCCATTGATGTAACCAGTTGTTGTAAGGTTGTGGTTTTTCTGCTGTACAATCGCTATGGAGATTGTGGGGCCGTCGTCGATGGGAGCCAGTTCACGCCCCGCTGGACTGGCTCGATTTAGTTTAACGGTGACTCATTTGCAGAACGTTGAACCACTCTTTTACTTTCCCTTGACGGGGGTGGTGACGATGACCTCGATCGCTTGCGCTTC
Source organism: Musca autumnalis (assembly GCF_047663935.1). Lineage (NCBI taxonomy): Eukaryota > Metazoa > Arthropoda > Insecta > Diptera > Muscidae > Musca > Musca autumnalis. The sequence goes on along the minus strand of NW_027411644.1, from coordinate 122,824,552 downwards.
GCTCTACAATCACGCGCAAAATGACCCATTTTGCCGCAATTGTGACACCTACCCCTGGCCTTAGTTGGTGCTGCCGTATAACGTTCTTCCCTTAATGCCTGCTTCAATGCTGCCACCATCTCGTTAGTAAGAGATTTGGGTTCATCGAACTCGGTATCCAGTTTGCGGACCTTGTGAGTCTGGGGATTGGTGATTATTCTTGCCGTCTCTTGCGTAAGGGCGTACGACACGGTTTCAGCAAACGACGATTTTGGTGACGCATACGTTGCACGTTTGATCTCGGGGTCACGTATACCATTCACAAATGTTTCGATTTTCATACGGTCCAACAATGGATGGTTTTCTCCTGGATACGTCATTAGCACCAAACGTTCTACCTCCGTTGCGAAGCCCTGTAAGGTCTCATTTGGCTTCTGTATTCTTCCCCTTAATTCCATTAAGTAGATGTTTTGCTTATGTTCGCCACCGTACTTACGTTCAAGAGCAGCCATAATATCTCCATAACTGTTTCTAGAAGCGGCGGGAATAGTCTGTATTACCTCAGCAGCACCGCCCTGCAATGCCATTAGTAGTGATACAGCCTTGTCGTTGTCGTTCCAAGAATCTCTAGCAGCCACGGTCTCGAACTGTAATTTGAACACATTGAAAGAGGTAGAGCCGTCGAACACTGGAGGCTTAATTTTTAACGCGTTATGGATAGCTCTCACTGGACCGCCTTTAATTTCCAGTTCCGACATTTTCTTTTCTATGCCCAGAATCTTCTCATCTTGAGCCAGAAATTTCTCGTCAACAGACAAAATCTTTTTATCCAACTCTTTAATTTGTACCTCCATGTTTTCTACTCTCTTTTCAATCACCATCGTGATGTTTTCGAGTTTCTCGTTAATTGTTCTAGAGTTTACCTCTAATTTCTCTTCCATGCCCTTAGCGATTTTTCTAGAGTTCTCTTCTAACTTTTCCTCCAATTTTCTGGAATATTCTTCACTCTTTCTGGAATTTTCTTCAACCATTCTGCAATTTTCTGCTTTCATTTCCATCATAAGTCTAGAAGTTTCTTCATTCTTTCTAGACATCTCTTCTAACAATTTACTGGAATTTTCTTCAACCATTCTACAATTTTCCGCTTTCATTTCCATCACAAGTATGGAAGTTTCTTCATTCTTTCTAGACATCTCTTCTAACATCTTACAGTTGTCAGATTTCATTTCCAGCATCATCATAGCCAGCATTGATTTCAAATCGTCACCCCTGGCAGCTACCGACGAAACTTCCTCAACGCTGGATTCGTCCTTTGCCGATAACTCGACTTCCTCCTTACCGTCGAACTCATATTCATCGATGTTCATTCCACGGCGCTCGAACTCTTCCAACAAGCGTTTTTGTAGTTCGGCCTTGTTGCCAGTAGAACACAACTCCAACTTACTTAGCTCCTTATTCAAGTCTTCCACTCGTAGATCCTTAAACTTCATTGTAGGATGATCGTAATCTCACTGCTGACACCAATTGTTACGGAATTAGATTTAACTAATGTCCGTGTAGACGTTGTTTTATTCCCCGATACGATTTGTACCAAATAAAACAGGGTTCGTTTTAGATTACGTTTCTACAATGCTTTATTTACTTTATTACACTTATTCGGAGCTGACTGTTATAGCTAAGTACACAGCTTTACTTTACTTCTTTACTAGTCGATGTTTACACTTCGGTATAAAATTCACAACTGCTCACTGTTTGCCCGGCAACTCAAATTTATATGCCCACATTTGTCGTTTGGAAGTATCTAGAGCATGCATCTGGCAACATCGAGAAGCCAACTAACAACAAACACACAGACGCACACTCGCACCTAGCGAACAACAACAACACACATATACGGGATACAAACACAGAATACAGACATGACGTAATGGACAAAGTAAAGTACAACAAAAACAAATACTGGGCGATAATTGAACGATTATGGCAAAACAAATGGAAACAAAGGCACATTAGTAACATGTCAAGAACTAGAATGATGAAGATAATTCTACATGGTAGTTGTTGTTGCTTAAATAAAGTAACTGCGTAATAAAACTTTACGTTACAATTCAAATTTTTAAATTAACGGAAATTAAACTAAACTAACTTAAACCTATCAGTTACATTCGTAACAATACAAATGATGTGGGTCATTGGAACTGCGTAGTGAATTAGATAGATCAATATAGCTTATTTGACACAACTCTAAAGATTTCCTTACTGCGTCGGGGGACACGTTAACGGGATCGCCCGAAACCCCCGAAACCCCTGATCAAACTATAAAAATACGAAATATTTTCCATTGTATCGATTACATACAATTTGCTGACAAAAATTTTGTTTTTTTTTTTCATTTTCGTTGTTGTAAATATTTACTCAGTTATTCACTATCAACATGTATTTTTCGTAGATAGTGGAGGGTGTGATTTTAATTATAAAAAATAGTTTGGGATCTGGAGGTACATAGTTATATATCAATAAATTTTCAAAAAATTCAATTTTTATAGTGTTTTATGGGTTGTACGCTAGGGCGGGGCGATTTGTATGGAAGGAAAAAAACCTTGAAGGGCGCGTCGCGATTCTGATTGCTGGGATTTTACTGAGCAAAAAGTCCATTGAACCATATGTCTACGCTGAAAATCCACGTTTTTTTTCGTATTTTGTTCAATTCATTTCTCGTTAGAATCGAGCTTAATGATCAATAATGCAAGTGAAAAAGAAAGCCGACGATTCGAACCCACACACCCACCACTATGTGACATGACATGTTTCGCCTTTGGTAAAGGCTCCTCAGATATATCGGATGTGGAGCGGCTTCGCTGTCCTCGAACTTTTCTTCTTTCAAATGCATTTTTTTTACAACAATGGGGATTTTCCCATTTAGTTGTGCTTTCATGACAAACGCTTAGCGCTGCCTTTGAAAGTAATGAGTTTGGCTCTGGACGGTGAGACGCCGTGACAACACTTTTTTCTGTGTTTTTCAAGGACGTGGGTTCAAACCCCAGCCTGGCTCAGCTGATTTTATTGTTATTTGAAATTTTTGCCTTTTTAGGCGAAGATAATGTTTTTAGTACACAATTTTAAATTAATTTCTCATTAGAATCAAGCTTAATGATGCAAGTGAAAAAGGAAAGTTTTTTGATCCAACACTAAGACAAAAATTGTAGCCAAGACAATAGTTAAGAACTCTCTATTACTCGCAAAAGCATTGAAATGCTCCTTAAGGCAGTTTTGACCTTGAGAAGCTGCAATTTTTTCGGAAAATTTCGATAAATGACTGTTTTACAAAAGTTAACCAAAAAAATCTGATGCAACAATTCTATTGAGTTCATGGACAACTAAAATACTTTGGTTCGTTTAGGTCACTTCGCTTTATTGTTTTATAACGGTAAAAGTAGTGAAAATTTAAAGGGGCGAAACTTCGTTTTTTCACTACGTTTATTTACGATGCCCTAGTGTTGGATCGAAAATCTCAATGGTTTGGCAGTTATAGGCCAAAATATGAAAAAAACGTGAATAAAAAATAAAACTGATAACTGCACTTTTAAATATGGGATTTTGCTTGAAATTGATACAAATTAAATGTGCATTAGTATGGGAGCTATATCAAAATATGGACCTATCTTGAAAAATTTTTTCATAGAGGAGTTCTACCTTGGAGCCACTAAAATACCATATTATAGCTAAATATGTTAATAAATATGGGATAACAAGTAAAAAATTCAACGAATCCGGGGTACCATAAAAGGGGGCTACATCCAAACATAAATCCGTATTGAATATTTTTTGTAAGAATATTTTACACGCAGTGAGAACATGGAATGCAAAATTACAGCCAAATTGGTTGAAAAATGTGGTCATGATATTCATAATACCTTAAATCGGAAGGTACGGTTACATGGGGACTATATCCAAATGTGCACCTATGTCCATAACTTTTGGTGGAAATGTTTTGTGACCACTAGGAACCATAAGTACCATATTACAGCTAATTTGCTACGCAAATGGGGCTTAAATCCTCAAAATACCGAAAATCGGAAGGTAAAGTTATATGTGGGGCTATATCAAAACATTAGCCGGTATTGTTCATATTTCACACATTATTACCCGCAGAAACAGGCTGAGTTTGTGCAAAATTTCTGTAACATATCTCAATTTGTTTGCAAGCTATTAATTTCGCGCCGCTAGATCAGTGGTTTCGACCACTGTGCGCCCTTGGGTAACTCTTTGAGCAAATGAGCGATATGGTCGCAAATGATTGTTTCAATGCCTTAAAAACGTAGGTCGGTGTTTTTTTCCAAGAATGAATTGGCCGGTGCCCATACCTCTATCTTTCAGATATCTGCTACTTTGAATAAAGGTTGTATCATGAACTGACATAGACGTGCGGTTTTAACTATTATATGAATTCTAGGGGACCCGGCGAACTTCGTCTCGCAGTCTGTTAGGTACTAAACTTGATGGCTTTGGTTCAAACCTCACCTTGTAGCATTCAATTGCTAACATTTCTTTGTTTTGAACTGTTTAGAATGATCTTTAAAGCAGATGCACATTACACAATTGTACTTTCAACAATTGTCAGTTCGTCGAAGAGAGGGCGCTGAGAGGCAATGTGTTTCTATTTTTCTCGAATCTCTCTCTCCTATACACTGACAATTGCCGCTAAAAAATTAGGCAATTGTTAATCGGGACTATCATATATAATTTAAGAAAAAAAAAACATTTTGCGATGTATATAAAAATATTCGGTAAATCAGTTGAAGCAAAGTAATATAATAACGCACCTATCGTTTCAAAATCGATGGTTTTCTGAAATCCTTATTTTCACCACTGAACGTGAGATTTCTATCAAGCAATTGTATTCGAAGGAAAGAATATATCATAAGGATTTTAATTTAATGCCAAGTATTTGAATTTCAATGGCGAATGACCGAAGGGGTTACATTGGAAAAGCATGGTCTTAAATTGTGCCATTTATAAATCAGAGATTTTCTATAATCGAAAGGCGATGCCGAACTAAATTGATGTTGTTTAAGTTAAATTTCGGATTGAGTCAATGATAATTTGCAATACTTTCTCCAATTTAAGTCCTTTGGTGACATCTTATCATTTTATAATTTATTATTGTGATAGAAACTTGTAGTGCTTCATTACTAATGGCTACATTACCAAATATGCTTTTTATGCCCTCAGCATTTATGCTAACGAGGGTATATACATTTTCATACGGGCAAAATGTGCCTCATCGAAATAATGGTTTTAGACCCCAAGTATGTTTGGACCAAATGTGTTTCAGACAATTTGGAATTGATTTAGACGGTCCACTCCTTCGGGTACCTCCCACACAAAATTTCGGAAAAGTTCAGTTTAGGACCAGCTCCCGAATCGCTTAGATTTGTTGTAGCAACTTGTATTCACTGCCCCCATACGACGGTACAAGTTTCATCAAGAAAAGTTTCCTGAGAAAATAGCCTAAAAGGTGCAGAAAACCCTATGACACCGTGTGTAGTGGTTGGAGCGCAATATAATTCTCGAAAGGATCTGCCTATTCACTCCAAAATTTGGCCTTCGTAATATTTTGTTCAAATTTAGTTTAAGTTCGAAGAAAAACCATATCGGTCCACTCCTTCACGTACCTCCACACAAAAAGTTCAAAAATGTTCGGAAAAATTGTGAGCACGATAACTTTTGAAGGGAGTGGCCGATTTGGTCAATTCCTTGCGCATCCTAACATATCTACCAAATAAAAATCAAGTTCGAATATGGACTTTATTTACTCACTCTTTCGGGTAACTCCCACACAAAATTTCGGATAAATTCTCTTTAAGACCTGCTCTCGAATCAATTCGATTTTTGTTGAAGCAACTTGCATTCGCTGCCTCAATCCATAAGGCGATTCGGACAAATTCAGTCCGTAGTCTTCATTTGCTGTCAAATTTTTTTGCGCGAAATATCCCTAAAACGCAGAAGACAACTTTAAAATATTCTTCGCGAATCTTAAATAAAGATGTTGTAGGCAGATATTCTTTACAGAAGCGAAATATTTGTTATTTATTTTTGAATAAAAATATGTTTTGACAGCAAACGAATACATCAGTTGGTATTATTGTATCTTACACCATGCTTTTTACCATTGCTTTGCTGTTAATTTCCCAAAAATACGCTTGAAAATAAATGTAAATCGATTTGATTGTGAATAAAAAATTTCTATACAACTTTTACAAATTGACAGTTTGTGCATATATAATTTTCGCCAAAAAAACTATCCAAAAAGTGTCACGGTATACTCTTAACGCGTCGCTCGATAGAAATGTGCGGAAAAATTGACTTTCTTCAAAAATAATTTTTTGCAATTTTTTTTCGCATATTTTCGCGTTTTTTTTTATGTTTTATCCTTTTCTGCCATGAGACTTTCTTGAGTTATAAGCATATAAATAACATCATCCTTATATATATATATATATATATATATATATATATATATATATATATATATATGTATACAGTTAATCCCCACAATCCTGAATAACATTGATTTTCGAAATAACCACTATTTCTAACCAAAACTTGACATCGTAAAAGCTTCCTTTTTGTATGATGCTAAACAAATTTATAAGGTTTCTTATTGCAAAACATTTGTCGATACAATTTTTTCAGATTGAATCAAAAGTATGGTCAATTGGATAATTTACTAAACTATGACATTTACAATCTGTGTGTTATGGTGTTCACTACATATGTACATACATATGCATACTACAGGGAGTTTACATACTGGAATAACAAATAACACGAGATGACATTGAAGTGTTATTGTCAAAATTTGTTCTGTTTTTGAAGACCATTAGACAATTCTTCTATTTGGGGCTCAAAGTTTTCAAACTACATACATATACATATATGTATGTACGTACTTTAACGATGGCCATGAATTTTAAAGACTTGCATATATGGACTTAAGATGGCAAAAGAACAAGTATATCTGTCCACATTAAAAAAATGTACTAAAGCATTATGATAACATCTTTGACAAACTTTTGGAAATTACGTTTTTCTTCAATATTCGTATTTTCTTTGTGAGTCGGAGAATATACATACATATATAATATGAAGGCAAACATTTTTGGGAACTTTGTTTTTCTCTTAAGCCTCATCCACAACTCCCCCAAAAACAATATTCATTCACACATACAACAACAATGCAAACAAGTACACAGCGTATGATGACGACGGAGGTGGGTTGATGTGCGGACTTTGTGTTTCCAGTTTCGTTTGCTTTGGGAGCAAAGCATGAGAACGTATTTGCATTTTAAAGAAATACAAACAAAAATTTATTGTTGTCTTGTCCATCATCAGGAAAACAATTTCAAAATTGTAATTTCCGTTATGATATACAGGCGACTGGGTACAACAATAAGAATAACACAGAATTTAAAACGCACACACACACACACATATTGATGTATGTATGTCAGTACATCGTACACAAGAAAATTATTATGGGAAAAGTTGCAATGCTTGGTCAGCAAAAATGCCAACAGAAGCATCATCAGGCATTCTGCTGATAGAGCAGAGTTATCGAAATACAAATTTTTAATCACCATCATCATCGTCGTCTTGGTTACCAATTCCTATATCCGTAGCCTAACATCTAAGCTAACAAATTATAAATAAGAATGAGACCATACGGCACCAGTCAATCTTATGTTTTCCTCATCCTTCGAAGCCATTTACAAAGCCACTCCATGTGGTTTACGGAGGAAGAATGTTCCACATGTTGCTCGTTTTTAGTGCCAGAAAATCATCCTTTGTGCAAAAGTACAATACAAATTGTATTACAGTCCCTGTGTGTAGTTCAAGGATCTACGGTAAAATTATATTTGTTGTCCGTACAATGTTGTATTTGTAAAGAAGCATTTGTGCGTGCAGAATTTCTAACAGGTTTTATTCAGAGCAAAGCGAAAAACTTTTAAGAAGTTTACGAATAAATAGATATACCTATTATATATTTGAATTCTAAATACCACGCCGCTACCACATAAGAAATAATATCGCTAAAATACCACAATGTGCTTATATCCCTCTACCATATAATGTTGTAACATCTCGAAATAGTGATTTTGGTCCGCAAAAGGTACGTACATACATATATATAAATATATGAGTTGGTGATCACTATAGTACTCGATGTGAATTTGACCAAGTTCATCCGTCTGAGGTAAAGTCTATAACCACCGAACAGATCTACCTTGACGATAAAAAATTGGCTAACTTGTGTTGAAAATGTTCTATATGGGGTTAAATAACTCTAACCCCCCATGATATGCATATAAAAGTGGTGCCCAAAGTCGCAATTTTCAGTATATTAGCACAAAATGCCTATTTAAAGTTTGGGTTTCCAATATATATTAAATATTCTAATATGCACTCTTGCAAAAATTCATATTGACCAAATATTAATTCTTTGGAATTCAACAAATTCATTTATTTGCCATTGCTCAGTATTCACAAAGAACATTCTAAAATGTAAATGCAGCATTTCTGGGGAGTGGAAAATTCCACTTGGATATTGAAGCCCTTGCTAACTATATTAAGAACCCAAAAGGAAATTTTCGCATTATGTCAAGTTTCTGAGATATCGCGTGATGATTTTTTTGATTTTTCCCCTATAATACTTGGGGAAATAACATCATATCTCTCTTTGGCGTTATTGTAGCTTCGTTTTGAGAATACATGTCTTCATTCAAATCAATTGGCGAATCTTTTTGTAGAACATTTCATTCTTCTAACTCAATCCCTTTCATATCCTTTTCGTCCTTTATTTCTTGAACCGTAGTAGAAGTATCACAAGATGAGATTTTGCAACATCCAAATATTCTACAAATATGGTGCTCAGCAAGTTTTAGGTACGGTTCTCTTTGGCAACTACTCGGTGTTGGTTCAGAAAAAAACTATATTTGGTTTTTCTGTATATTCTACATTGGTTATTTTTTGGTATGTAGAATTACCAATTGGTTATTGCTTATGGAGACATCAGGGGTGCTTCAGAAATATTTACCATAAAAAGCTCCTGTAATGACGAACATGTTAATAACAATTTTTATGGAGGCAGATCCGGTTATCTCAATTTATGAACCGGATATTCCGACATTAAAACCGATTTTTGAACCGGATTTAAGTGACCAATTAAGCTTATATGTATACCATTACAAAGCTTATAAAGTTGTCAATCAAATGAAATTAATTCGCTGATCAAAACTTCGCTAGTTGCCGTGCTAGAACAAAAAAATCGTTTTCCTGAACCGATTTTAAGGAAAACAAGTAAGAAAAGTCTATAGTCGGACGGAGCCGACCATGGGGTACCCTATACCACTATCCCTGGACAATCGCTCTTCACGGAACTTCTTATCAATGATTGTGAAAATTTAATTATCAAATATCAGAGATGTAATGAATAATACTTATGACTAAAACCAAAAAGTTATCTAGCATGACAAAGACATTTTTGTAGCAGGAAAGGAAAATTTAGTTCACAGAAACTAAAATGTAATGAAACCCACTTATGTAGTACTACTACTTCCGTTGTTTAACCGCTACGTTATTGAAATTTTGTTTTTTTTTTCATTTCATCCCCTGAACATTTCACGATCATCACCAAAAACTAATCATTTCTATTCTGGCCCGAACCCAACCTCATTAAAAAATTCGTTACAATCGGTCCATAATTGCGGCCTTAAGCTTGTTTACAATTTTTAATGGACGGACACACATCGCTAAATCGCTTTATCTCTTCGAGATATGAATTTATGCATACCCAATAACTGGTCTAGGACGAATATTTCGTGGTGTTACATAAACTTTTGGAGAGACAATATGTAGCATGGGATAAAAATGTGGTTCTCTACACAGAACTCATTATATATTAGTCAGTAGGCCCGTTATCTAGCAAACACTTTATTGCAATTTACATCAGAGGAAAGGTCAGTAGCTTTTTTTCCATATGTAGGCTACTTTGCGAAATATATATGTCCTCAAGAAATTAAAATATCGACCAAAAATAAAATTTTTATATTATTCATACAAAAGTAATGCTCCATTTCACCCGCTAAAGAATATCAGATCATCATTCAAAATTGTAGGCATCTTTTTCGACATATACTCTTACCCGGTGCAAAATTTCGTGACTATTGATTTATAATTGCGAGTTCTAGCGAGTTTATTATTACACAACAAACAAATAACGGAATATATTAGGCTGTAACTCTGTTATCTGATCATGCACACCAACATAATTGGCATCAATTGAAATTCAAGTATACCTCACTTGTCCGGAATGTCACTTCCAGGAATTAAGATATAAGCTGTATATTAAAAATTTTCACAATTTCCACACAAAAGTTTTGGTCCATTAAATATTATCCGATCGCCATCTCAAATTGCAAGCTTCCCCTTTGTGATATATTCTTACCTTATTTAAAATTACGCGTTGATCGGACTATTATTGAGACCTACAGAGCCGCTAGAAAATTGGATAAATATTATGTTTTTGGTCCATTTCACCCGCTAAATATTTCACGATCATCACCAATAAGAATAGGGATCTATTCTGATCTGAACCCGACCTCCATACAAAATTTCGTGACGATCGGTCCATAATTGCGGCCTGGAGCGTGTTTACAATTTATAATGGACAGACGGACGGACACACATCTGAAAATCTCTTTATCTCGTCGAGATATGTAAATTGGTATACCACATTGAGGGTCTCCGACGAATATTACATGAATGTTACATGAATTTTTACCAAAACAAACTTATAATACCCTTTTCCACATTGTGGTATAGGGTATAAATATCGCAACGCTTAAATATGAAGATCAATGCCTGGGGGCGAAAATTTTTATTTGGCGATGAAAGTCGATGAAGATAATATTTCGAACTCGGAAGGAAAGTTATGTCGTAGGTCAAACCTCTGATTTATAGCGAAATGAATTCTTTCTTGACGAACTTTACATGCATGAAAAAAATAACCTAACAAAAATTTGATCACGCCATAACTCAGAAGTTTGACATACGGCATAACTGTCCTTCCGGCTTCGAAATATTATGTTCATCGACTTTTATCGCCAAAAGGAATGTTTTGCTTAAAATCAGTAGTTTATATTTTTCCTTAAAATCGGTTCAATAAAACGGATTTTTTTTGTTCTATTACTGCAACTAACAGAGTTTCAGTCAGCGAATTAATTTTACTTGATTGATAACTCTATAAACTATGTAATGGTATGCATATAAACTTAATCGGTTACTTAAAACCGGTTCAAAAATCGGTTTTAATGTCGGAATATCTGGTTCAAAAATTGAGATAACCGGATCTGCCTCCATAAAAAATTTTATTAACGTGTTCTTCATTACAGGAGCTTTTTATGGTAAATATTCCAGAAGCACCCCAGATGTCTACATAAGCAATAACCAATTGGTAATTCTACATACTAAACAAGTGAGCCAAGGCTATAGTCGGGCGGGGCCGACCATGTGATACCCAACACCTTTACCCCTGGGAATTAGGTTTCCACAAATCAAAATGTCTTTATGGAACAAATAAACTTATTGTAAGAAATAACTTTGTGGATTCTGGTATCGTATCACACCAAGCTTATATAATAATATAATAATTGTTTTACAATCATCCTAGAAGGGAGACTTCTCTTATATCAATAAGTGAGTGTACCCCGATTCATATTCGCTCAATGATATGGGACCCACAGCTCATCTCCGAGTCATAACGGCGTGTCCTAAGACACCACTTGTAGAGAAGTTTTACGTGGCTGAAATACTCAGAAAAGGCCGCAAACCTTACTTAAGGATATTTTGCCACCGTTGAAAATTTGATTTTGCCTACCCAGACAGGCAAATCGTTTTGAAATAATGCAAAAAACTGGGAACGGGCAAATGTAGTGCTCTACACAAAACCATCAGGGGGGAGATTATATTCCCATATATAGTCTACTTTGCCGGTATATGCCCTCCAGGAAATAAAATATTGACCAACATTTTTGTTGTGTTTTTCATACAAAAGTAGTGGTCCATTTCACCCGCTGAATAATATCAGATCATCATCCAAAATTGTAAGCATCTTCTTCTATCTAAACTCTTACCTCGTGCAACATTTCGTGATTATTGACCTATAATTGCGACCTCTAGCGTGATTATGATTACACTACAAACAAATAACTGGGTATATTAGGCTGTAACTCTGTTATCCTATAGTGTACACCAACACAAATGACATCAATATAAAGGTCAAGCGTTCCTCTTCCAAGTATACCCAGCAAAATAAATTGGAAGTAGTGCAATGTGGACTAGTCCTGTCACGGCATGTTTTGATGCAGTTCAAACGGAGTCGTGAAAAAGGCACTCCAGTCCTCACATTTTAACTGCATTAGGATGCAATCTAAAGAATCACATCCACTTGTCACATTTTAACAACATCCGGATGCAGTTCAGCGGAGTCGTGAAAAAGGCACTCCAATTCCTCACAATTTAACAGCATCCGGATGCAGTCCAAACGGAGTCGTGAAAAAGGCACTCCGTTCGCTACATTTTATTAGCAGTTGTTAGAGATCCCTACATGTACATAAATCAGTTTGTACATCTCTACAGGCAGCGGTATACATTTTACAAAAAGAGCTAAGCGTGTTAACATTTCCAAACATTTGTTAATTAATAAAAACTAAATAATATTTAATTTGTGAAAATTTTTCCGGTAACTCACGAGAAGAAAATTTCCGAATGGAGTGCTGTTGGAGTACATGTCGAAAACTTAACTGGTGATGGGATGACAACCCATTTAGCAGATGAAACAAAAACAGTTCAGATTGGATTAAATGGAGAGAGGAGGAAACACGCATGTTTGCGATTGAATTCAATGGAGAATTTTCATAATTTGTGTTAATGTAATAAAGTTCTTAATATTTTTGTTTTACACAAATAATAAATGCATTTTTTTTGTTCTGGGATATTTTGTAATAGCCTGCACAATTTCCGCAGAATGCCTGTATCAAAACACGTGGTTTGGACTGCCTCCTATTCTACCCCAAAGGGTTAGTTAAAATGTTATGCCAAAGGGTCAGTTAAAATGCAGTGCCAGAGGGTCAGTTTAAATGCAGTGCCAAAGGGTCAGTTAAAATGCAGTGCAATGGAGTGCCTCTTTCAGTAATCACGCTCTTGTAAAAATCATGAGTGAAAATGCATAATTTGATGCACTTCCAGATCACTTGTACATATCATTTAACTGCCTCCTTGAAGGCAAACTTTTTGCTGGGTAGCTTACTTGCCCGCAATGTCTCTTCCTGGTATAAAGATATAAGCTGTATATTAAAAATTTTAACAATTTTCACACAAAAGTTGTTGTACATTTAACCCTCTAAATATTATTTGTTCGCCAACTCAAATTGAAAGCTTCTTCTTTGTCATATACTCTTACCATATTTGTTTCGAGGCGATCGGTCTATTATTGCGACCTACAGAGCAGCTACAAAATCGGACAAAAATTATGTTTTTGGTCCATTTCATCCGCTAAATATTTCACGATCATCACCAATTAATAAAGCGATCTATTCTGATGTGAAACCGACCTCTATACCAAATTTCGTGACGATCGGTCCATAACTGCGGCCTGGAGATTGATTACAATTTATAATGGACAGGAGCACACACGGACGGACGGACACACATCTCAAAATCGCTTTGTCTCGTCAAGATATGAAGATTGGTTACCACATTTTTTACCAAAACAAACTTATAATACCCTTTCCACATAGTGGTGTAGGGTATAAAAATAACCAATGTAGAATATACAGAAAAACCAAATATATTTTATTTCTGAACCAAGACCAAGTAAACATCAAAAAGAACAATGAAAACGGGAAAATATTGATTAGTTGCCAAAGAGAATCGTACCTAAAATTTGCTGAGCAACATAATTGTAGAATATTTGGATATTGAAAAATCTTGTGGTACTTCTACTACGGTTCAATATATAAAGGACGAAAAGGATATGAAAGGAATTAAGTTAGAAGAATGAAATGTTCTACAAAAAGATTCGCCAATCAATTTGACTGAAGACATGTATTCTCAAAACGAAGCTACAAAGAGAGATATGAAGCTATTTTCCCAAGTATTATTGGTGAAGAAACAAAAAATAAATATATATGGCGAAAATTTCCTTTTGGATTCTTAATATATACACCAAGGGCTTTCATCCCCAAAAGGAATTTTCCACCCCCAGACTCTTAGTTCCATTTTGTGTCATAGTGTAATTCATTGGAATTGCATGGCTTTGATAGTAATTCGATAATGCGAATGTTGAATGATCAGCTTTTTTAATCAATAAATAAATGTCCGGTATTTTGTCTGGCTGAAATAGTTAATTTCCTCTTAAACCCTACACCACTTTGTGGTAAGGGGTATCATGTCTTTGTGAATTTGTATGTAACATAAAATCCTTTTCTGAGTCGATTTATGCTTGTCCGTCCGTGCGCATTTATTGTCCGATTCAGATCAAAATTGGGGGATATAATTTTTTTAGCCATAGGAAGAACGCTATTGCATTTGGTGAAAATCGGTTCTGATTTGGATATAGCTCCCATATATATTTTCGGCCTATTTCATGTATTTGATGCACCAAACACGCTATATACATATGTACATGCGCTGTACATTCGATGTCTGTCCAATAAATTTGACTTAGAATGAAATCAATCGAATTTTGCTTCTCGAAAGTTCAGCAAAAAGTTCGGAACGGACCAAGTATGTAAAAAGAAAAGAGTAACGACTTCTGGAACGAAAATTTTATAAATTAAAAAGTAAACAAGTAAGAAAAGTCTATAGTCGGACGGAGCCGACCATGGGATACCCTATACCACTATCCCTGGACAATCGCCCTCCACGGAACTTCTTTTCAATGATTGTGAAAATTTAATTATCAAATATCAGAGATGTAATGAATAATACTTATGACTAAAACCAAAAAGTTATCTAGCATGACAAAGACATTTTTGTAGCAGGAAAGGAAAATTTAGTTCACACAAACTAAAATGTAATGAAACCCACTTATATAGTACTACTACTTCCGTTGTTTAACCGCTACGTTATTGAAATTTTTACCAATTTCACACAAAAGTTTCAGTCCATTTAACCCGCTAAGTATTATCTGATCTTCACGTTGGTTTGTACGCTTCTTCATCATAAACTCAAACTTTGTTTAAAATTTTGCGGGTTATTATTTTGACCTACAGAGCCGCTACAAAATTGGTTAAAATTTTGTTTTTGGTCCATTTCATTCCCTGAACATTTCACGATCATCAGCAAAAACTAATCATTTCTAATCTGGCCCGAACCCAACCTCCTTAAAAAATTCGTTACAATCGGTCCATAATTGCGGCCTTAAGCTGGTTTACAATTTTTAATGGACTGACACACATCGCTAAATCGCTTTCTCTCGCCGAGATATGAATTTTGGCATACTAAATAAGGGGTCTAGGACGAATATTGCGTGGTGTTACATAAACTTTTGGAGAGACAATATGTAGCATGGGATAAAAATGTGGTTCTCTACACAGAACCCATTATATATTAGGCAGTAGGCCCGTTATCTAGCAAACACATTATTGCAATTTACATCAGAGGAAAGGTCAGTAGTTTTTTGCCATATGTAGGCTACTTTGCGAAATATATATGTCCTCAAGGAATTAAAATATCGACCAAAAATAAAATTTTTATATTTTTTATACAAAAGTAATGGTCCATTTCACCCGCTAAAGAATATCAGATCA
Source organism: Musca autumnalis (assembly GCF_047663935.1). Lineage (NCBI taxonomy): Eukaryota > Metazoa > Arthropoda > Insecta > Diptera > Muscidae > Musca > Musca autumnalis. The sequence continues at coordinate 122,808,701 of NW_027411644.1, read as the reverse complement.
TCATTCAAAATTGTAGGCATCTTTTTCGACCTATACTCTTGCCCGGTGCAAAATTTCGTGACTATTGATTTATAATTGCGAGTTCTAGCGAGTTTATTATTACACAACAAACAAATAACGGAATATATTAGGCTGTAACTCTGTTATCTGATCATGCACTCCAACATAATTGGCATCAATTGAAAGGTCAAGCGTTCCACATTCAATTATGTCTCACTTGTCCGGAATGTCACTTCCAGGAATAAAGATATAAGCTGTATATTAAAAATGTTCACAATTTCCACACAAAAGTTTTGGTCCATTTAACCCTCTAAATATTATCCGATCGCCATCTCAAATTGCAAGCTTCTTCTTTGTGATATACTCTTACCTTATTTAAAACTACGCGTTGATCGGACTATTATTGAGACCTACAGAGCCGCTAGAAAATTGGATAAATATTATGTTTTTGGTCCATTTCACCCGCTAAATATTTCACGATCATCACCAATAAGAATAGGGATCTATTCTGATCTGAACCCGACCTCCATACAAAATTTCGTGACGATCGGTCCATAATTTCGGCCTGGAGCGTGTTTACAGTTTATAATGGACAGACGGAAGGACGGACACACATCTCAAAATCGCTTTATCTTGTCGAGATATAAATATTGGTATACCACATTGGGGGTCTCCGACGAAAATTTCGCGGTATTACATGAATTTTTACCAAAACAAACTTATAATACCCTTTTCCACATTGTGGTATAGGGTATAAAAACATTAAGTTCGGCCGGGCCGAATTTCTTATACCATTCACCAAAAAATATTCTGAACTAAAATGAAATATTATTAGGTGCAAAAATTGTTCGACCTCGGAGCCCAAATGCCTAAACTTGGTCAAAAAATTTATCTAAAAATTTTTTCAACCTGTTGGTAACTTTTTAAGGGGGATATACCAAAAATTGACTTCTGTGGACGATTTTTGGTGGAGAAGTTTCGTGACCGCTGAAAAACTTAAGTGTCTTATGACAGCTAGTTTGATTAAAAATTGTAGCTAAAATCGTCAAAATACCAAAAATCGGGGGTACCGTTATATGGGGGCTATTCCAAAGCATTGAGATGTTTGGTGGAGAAGTTACGGGACCTCTGAGAACATTAAATCTCAAGTTACAACTAGTTCGGCCAAAAAATTGTCTACAATCATCGGGAGGCACGGTTGTATGGGGGCTATACCAAAACGTCGACCTATTTTGAGAATTTTTTGTAGAGAAGTTTTATGATCATTGTTAACATCAAATGTCAAATTTCAGTTACTTCGGTCAGAATATGTAGCTAAAAGCCATAAAATACCTTAAATCGGGAGGTACCGTTATATTGGGGCTATACCCAAACGTGGACCTATCTTGATAATTTTCTTTAGAGAAGTTTTTTGGTCAAATGTAAAATTTCAGCTTATTCGGTCAAAAATGTTGGTGGTTCTTGTTTTTTGACCTCTGAAACTCCAAGTGCCCAAATTAGAGCAAATTTGGGTGGAAAATGTAGCTAAAATCCTCAAAATACCTTAAATCGGGAGGTACCATTAAAGGAGGGCTATACCAAAACGTGGACCTATCTTGACAATTTTGAGTGGATGCAAAACTTTAGCTTTCTATCACAATTATTGCGGACGCTAGAGTGATTACAACAGACTGACAGATGTACGGATAGAATTTTATATTGATCAAGAATAGATATGTAGTTGAACCTCGATTATCCGTGAATCGATTATCCGGGAACGTTCATTATCCGGGATAGAATTGAAATGTTGTTATTTTTCCAATAAATCTATTATTCATTATAAACTCTATAATCCGGAAGTAAAAGCACACCTTCCAATAAATTTGATTAAGCAAACAAAATGTAAACAAAACAAAAATTTAAATTTTCCCATTTCACACAATTTGTGCTTTTATGGTATCACAGTAACCATGGGACAAAGTCAATAATTCATGAATCTGATGATGATATTATGTATCCTTCTAAAATATGGCGGATGTCCCTTAAAAAAATATAATAAAAATAACACAGTTGAATGTTAATGTACAATACTAAGCCATTTTGACTTAAAAATGTGTTCAAAAACTGCATAAAAACATTAACTCTATCATCCGGGAAAATCGATAATCCGTAATGCCTCTGGTCCCGACCATCACGGATAATCGAGGTCCGACTGTACTTTATTTGGTCGCTAATGGTTAGTTCGTTGTGTTAAAAACAGAAAAAAAAAACTTAATATACCCTCCATATGGTGGAGTAATATAAACCTCTGTATAGAATGTTATGCTGATCAAGACCATATATGGCAAATAACAAAATTCCTTTGCAATTCCATTTGAAAAAAATTAAAAAATTTTTTCGCGAGCACATCTACGATTTTTGGTATAGAGTTAAAGAAAAAAAATCTGGTTTCAAATCTGCTCGCGTTCACGAAATTGGCTGATGCGCGCAAAAGTTATAGCGGTTTTTATCCTCTTATAAAGAAAAAATATTTTAAAATTTCTTATTTTTTGTATTGAGAAAATGTAAGCATATATCAGTAACAGCATTTGATATCCATCCGTAGATCACCAAAATTTCCAAATGTGTTTTTATTTTTGCGGAAAATCAAAAAATTCAAATTATATGGCAATGAATTCAAATTATACTAACTCAGAGTCCGTATAAACCTCTAAAAACTAAATTAAAAATACGTACAGACACTAGACAACGCGTAAAAAAATGTGAAACCAAAATTATAAACATTGGCTTTATAAATTGCATATTATAACAACAACAAAAGAGAAACAACTCATTGTTGGAAAATATTGTTACAAATATATTTTTTGGTTTGTTTCGAAAAATTAGAAAAAAATATTTGAGAGTTATCCAACTATTTCGCTAAAATATAATACATAAATTAAAGTATTCTGCTAAAACTTTATCAAAATATATGGTTTACCATCGTGAAAGCTTAACTGCTTACTGTGATAGGAAATTAAGGAAATTAAGAGTAATATTAAAATTACTATCATTTAAAAGATATGAAAAATAAAAAGCCTGTAATTCGCGAATTAGTTAAAGTCGGTTGATGCGCATCCGATTTTGGATAAAGCGAATCAATCTCTTTCAATATTTATGCATATTTGATGTTTCACTCAGCGGCCATTGTGTGCCACCAGTTGCATCATGCACTGCAAAAAACCTTAAAGTTGGTAAAAGTCACGCAATGTGCATACGATTTTGATGCGCATCCGGTTTCATCAGCGCCCATCAAAAATACGTCAATATACACCTATTTCAAATAGATTCTTCAAAAACCGCGGATGTGCCTCCACATTCAATTTTTGGCGAAATACCCATATTACTCGCGTATCTCTGTGTTTTTCTGACACGTGTTTTCGCAAATATTATAATCGCGAGTAAAGGATTCCATTTTTGTTATTTACCATATACATTACATGGATTTCGTCAAATATTTCGATGTGTTACAAACGGAATGACAAATTTAATTATACCCTCCATCATGATCAAAGGTGAAAAAGAGCAGAAAAAGCAAAACAGTTCAGCATGGATTAAACTGATAGCGGACAACACAAACTGAGTTGCGATTGAATTTAATGGAGAACTTTCATAATTTGTATTAATGTAATAAAGTTCTTAATGTTTTTGTTTTACACAATTAGTAATGAAATTAAGTGATTCCAAAGGATCCTGGAACAGACCCTTAACCACACAAAAATGTTGAACATTTGTGTGGGTGGTACCCCAAGGATTGGACCGATATAGCCCACATTTGAACATAAAATGGACTTGCCACTGAAAAAACTTTTACAGTCTTAATTGAGGCAGCGAATGTATGTTGCTTCAGCAGAAATCAAAGTGATTCGAGAACTGGTCTTAAAGTGAAGTTATACGAAATTTTGTGTAGGAGGTACCCGAAGGAGGATGTGTAAAATATGGACCAAACAATTTTTCCGAACATTTTGGAACTTTTGTAGAGGAGGTACTTGAAGGAGTAGACCGATATGGCTTATCTTCGAACTTACCCCCGGTTTTTGTAAAAAAAATTTTATGTTCTCACACGAATTGTCAAATTTTGTAGATCGATTTACTCGTCTTAGCGGAAATGTGGAACGCTTATTTTTGAATGAGGAGTTCTTAACTATATACAGAACGTGTCTACGAAGAATTCGATCTGTATGTAATCTAGGGGCTGAGATATGGATGCCCAAATTATTACGAATGTAGACGAACGAACAAAAAAATAGTTACAAAAATAGGGGGTTAAACTTAGTTTGGACAAAATATTACGAAGGCCACATTTTGGACCGGATCGGCAGATTTTGTGTGGGATGTACCCGAAGGAGTGGACCAATTGGGTTAATATTGGAACCCCATCTATGTCTGGTAGAAATTTCACGATGTGCAAAGTATAGACTGAATCGGTTTGTGGGGGAGGTACCGGAAGGAGTGGACCGATGTAACCCATCTTCGAACTTAAACTAAGTTTGGACAAAATATTACGAAAGGCAAATTTTAGACAGAATCGGTTGATCCGTTCGAGAGTTATCGTGCGCTCCAGACAGACGGACGGACATGGCTAAATCAACTCCAAATTGTCTGAAACACACTTTGTCCAAACATACTTGGGGTCTAAAACCATTATTTCGATGAGGCACATTTTGCCCGTATGAAAGTGTATATACCCTCGTTAGCATAAACGCTGAGGGTACTAAAACACATTCCGAAGAATGACTTTAAATTTTATCCAAAACACTGCATGAAAGCACGGGCTGCATCCAATACTACCCTAAGGGCTCAGCAAAAACGCAATGCTTTGGGGTTCGTTAAAATGCAGTGTTATTGGAGTGCATATTTCGGGGGTCAGGCTTTCGTAAAAATAAAGACTGAAAATACATAAATGCATGTCATTCCAAATCACTTGTACATATGATTTAACTGCATATTTGTAGGCAAACTTGTTGCTGGGTTCTAATAAAGGAACATTGATTTTAATTAATTCTTGGTTTCATTGTTCTCTCTTCGCATTTTTGTTAAGGAATTGGTGCACTAACATTACGGTGAATTATTCTAATTTTTTTCTATAAATTCATACCTCTCATACTGTTTCCCAAGTCATTTAGAAAATGGAGCAGATTTTCATTTGTTTACGAATTTTATTTATTGTCCCAAGGGTTTTGTTTGTTTAACGATTACCGTATTTGGCAGGAATTTTCACAATGCTCTTAACAATCCTCTAGTTACGCTGAAGAGGTTTTGCCGTTGCACATGTTGTTCTCCTTGAAATTTCTCTACTTTTTTGTTAATTAAATTTAACGAGTTTTTTGCTCTCTTATTTGTTTTTAAATCCCCAAGTACCAAAACAAAAACGAAAAGAATTAAAGAAAACTATAAGTTTCTCTTTTTGTTGATGTTACCGAAACAATGGTTAGTTGAACAGGACTATTAAGTTCTATGTATTGCATCCTATTTTGAACACAAAAACTTTACTGAGATTTCTTTTCAATAGGACTCTTCACTGTTTGAAGCAGATTTACTTTTGAAAGTACATGGTAGTACAAGGTACTTCTTACCAATATAAAAATGTGGGTGTGTGTGGTAGTGTTTCGTTCATTTTTCTTATAAAAACTAAATAAAATACAATATAACAATAAACATTCTGCCGTCTACAGAAATCCCACAAAGTAAAATAAAAATGTACGGTTGAATCAAAATTGAATGGTGCAGTGCAGCAAGTGAAAAAGGTAAGTAAATAAGAAATTCCAGTCCAGTAAAACTATTTCTCAGGGGATCCTCTAATATTCATGTAAATTTCCATGTTGTCATGCTTGAGTGGGTAAACCTAAATAAACACATCCACGCCGTGTTGAATAAAAATGGGTAACTAATATAATACTTGACGAAACTGACGTCTCCATTGCTATTTAATATAAACATAGAGGACTCATTATCGGGAAATTTCAGTGACTTAAAGTATGAATGTTAGAATTTACTTATGAAAAGCGGTAACGAATATGTGACCCTTCATCGCACTATGGCCCACTAACGGGATTTTTAAGCCAAAATCCCTGTATCAAGACAAATTAAAATCAGTTAACCTCGCATTGCAACATAACTCAGAAACTTGACCTATGGCCACAATTTTCTTGTTAGTGTTATCAATTTATTTAGTATATTTTCCGGCTGGTACATTAGTTGCTAAACCATTTTCACAGCCGGAAAATGAAAAAGTGTTTAGGATGGAACATTTTTTATTGGGAGCTGTTACAATTTTGTATTTTCAAAGGTTTGGTTTGTTTTGCAAACACTTTTGTCGGGGTTGTGTGAGGTTGTCAAAGAAAAACTTCTCATTGAAATTTTTTCTTTGTTCACCTTTATACTTACGAGTTGACGATTGATGTTTGGGTATAAACAGTAAACAGAATATCCACAAACAAGAAACAAGGAAACTGATGAGATTCTGTGGCGAGGATCGAAACTAGTCTTCCCTGCCTTGCCCCTTGGCGAACAAAGCCAAACTTTTTCCACTAATAAATTGAGGCGCTCAGCGCCAAAACGGCCTAACCCCAAAAAATGGTTCTGAGAAAAACAAAGTTAAAATAAAAGAGCCAAACTCATAACTTCCAAAGACTACGCTAAGCGTTTGTCATGAAAGCCACACAATTACTGAACAAAACATTCAGAATTGTAAAAAACAAATTGCATTTGAAAGAGTAAAAGTTAGATGATAGCGAAGCCGTCCCACATCCTATATGTCTGAGGAACCTTCTTTACCAAAAGGCGAAACATGTCATGTCCCATAGTGGTAGGTGTGTGGGTTCGAGTCGTTGGCTTTCCTTTTTCAGATGCATTATTGATCATAAAGCTCGATTCCAACTAGAAATTAATTAAAAATTAATACTAAAAATGATGACATGAGACAACTGACATAATCCTTTTTGATCATATAAGAATGTTACGTGGAGTCAGAGCCGTAGAGATCGCGACTATAGAAACTCGGTGAGGAAGTTAGAATCGAGGATTTTATATAATCGAAAGAAGACTAATATCAGTTATTTTAGTTGAATTTCGTATTGAATCCAATACTCTCTTTCATATTTTCACAAACAAAAAAAAAAACGATTCTAAGCATCCCATAGAATATGGAAAGAATACCAATGTTAGTACGAAAAAGTTAATATTGATTGATTTAAAAACAATCTTGTAGAACCATTTCTTACGGGTTCTCAAATCATATCCTGTATCGAGGCTTTGTGAATGAGAAATCAATGTCAGAATGGAATCGCTTGAAAAACATTACCAATGTTAATTAATTACTGTACAAGTTAGCACATCCCTGCCGAACTAACAAACAACATTGTTGCTTGCTTGGCTGTGTTGTGTTCTTGCTAGGCTACATTGATGGAGTCGTGTTACGTCTAGTGGCGTGATCATGGTGTCAGCACTTTTTGTCTTTTATAACTTAAGTAGTTTAAGTAGAATAAGTTTTTGGATTTCAATAAAGAAACAGTTTTTTTAAGCTCACCAAAAGACGAAGAAGTCTTTTATTGTTAACTGGCGCCCAACCGGGTTCAACCCTACAAATATGAAGATCTAAAAAAAAGAGATCTATCATCTTAAATTTAAATTTTGCTGAAAAAGGAAGCTTTACTTAAAACTTGCTGGATTAAGAGGCCTCGCTTAAAATTTGCTGAAAAATCTAAGGATCTACTCTTTTTAAATAACGTAATACTTACTGAAAGTAATATTTACTGGAAGGAAGCCTTACTTAAAACTTGCTGGATTAAGAGACCCCGCTTAAAACTTGCTGAAAAATATAAGGATTTACTCTTTTTAAACAACATAAAGTCATGTAAGTGTGTCACTCATTGAATTTCAAAATTGTGTCCAAAACTGGTGGTATTAAGAACTTAATATTTAAGAAAAAACAAAGTGTAGTGCGTGTTTAAAACATTTTTATCTTTGTGCCAAAAAAAAAAAAAACAAACACAGTGATTTAGATCTTGTTATAGTCGTAACAATTTTTTGTTTGAAAAGACAATATGAACAGTGAAGAAATGACTGCATTAATAGAATCCGCTGTACGTACAGCGATTCTGGCATATAAAACAGAAGTCGACAAAAAAGTCGACGAGTTAACAAAAAAATTATCGTCCATTTCAGTAGGGCAAACAGATGTGAAACCATACGAAGACGTAAAAATTTATTCATCAATAACGTGTGATGAATCACTTGATATTATCAAATCTTTGCCCGAATTTGACGGGAAAATCGAAAACTATGTTTCGTGGAGACAACCGACCAATTATGGTAACGGTAAAACTTCTCACAGACAACCATTTAAGCGTCAAGCTGGGTCTGGCCGGAGTACGGGCCCAAAATTTCAAAAAGTGAATAATATGATTCCAGAATCCCATTCAGGAGAAGAGCAGGCGGGACACTATTGTGACATAGCTCAATCCGAATGTGGAGACATAAACGATGAAATAAATGAAGACCGTGACTATGTAAATTTTTTAGAGGCAGGTCCCTACTACCGTTCATAAGGCGGACGATAGCAGGGAAACCAATACGCCTTTTAATTGACACTGGTGCTTCAAAAAATTATATAAAACCTCTCAATGAACTGAAGCATATAATTCCCGTAAGTACTCCTTTTTCAGTTCACTCTGTCAACGGACAAACTCCTATTAAACAAAAATGTTTTGTAAATTTATTCGGCATGAACTCTACATTCTTCATTTTGCCAACTCTAACAACATTTGATGGAATTGTGGGCTTAGACCTATTAAAGAAAATCAATGCAAACATTGATTTAAAAAAAGGATTTATCCTACATAATTCTGGCTCTGAACTAATTGAATTTTTTGAATGTAAAGATGTTAATTTTATAGACGTCGATAAAATTGATGTGCCTTTCGCAATTAAGGCGGATTTTCAGAAAATTTTAAAAAAACGAATAAAGGTTTTTGCTGATCCTAAAGAAGCACTACCTTATAATACAAATATCGTTGCTACCATTAACATGGAGAACGAAGAACCTATTTATTCTAAACTATATCCATACCCAATGGGTGTATCTGAATTCGTAAATTCAGAAATAAAAAAATTGTTGGCAGATGGTATAATTCGACCTTCAAGGTCACCATTTAATAGCCCAGTATGGGTAGTCGACAAAAAAGGTGTCGATAATCTAGGCAACCGAAACAAACGTCTCGTTATAGATTTTCGGAAGCTTAATGCCAAAACAATTAGTGATAAATATCCCGTTCCGAACGTAACAATGATATTATCAAATTTAGGTAAAGCAAAGTACTTTACCACTTTAGATCTGAAATCCGGGTTTCATCAAATTGAACTCGCGGAAAGAGATAGGGAAAAAACGGCATTTTCTGTAAATAACGGAAAGTACGAGTTTTGCCGTCTCCCATTTGGACTAAAGAATGCTCCTAGTATGTTTCAAAGAGCGATAGATGACATACTAAGAGATGAAATAGGCAAAACATGTTACGTTTATGTTGATGACGTTATTGTTTTTTCAGAAACCAAAGAGGATCATGTAAAACATATCGACTGTGTTCTTAGGAAACTGCTCGATGCAAACATGAGAGTCTCTGTCGAAAAATCAAATTTTTTTAAATCTGAAGTTGAATACCTTGGCTTTGTCGTATCCAAAGAAGGTATAAAAACCGCACCATCAAAGATAAGTGCAATACAAAATTTCCCAGAACCAACGACGTTGTTCGCACTAAGATCGTTTCTTGGGTTAGCAAATTATTACAGATGTTTTATCAAGGACTTTGCCAAAATTGCAAAACCTTTAACTGATATTTTAAAAGGAGAAAACGGTAAAATTCCTGCAACCAAATCCAAAAAGGTTGTAGTCAATCTTAACGCCTTCCAACTGGATGCATTTCACAAACTGAAAAATATTCTATCTTCGGAGGACGTCATGTTGATGTACCCTGACTATAAAAAACCGTTCGACCTTACCACTGATGCATCAGCACATGGTTTAGGTGCTGTCCTATCCCAAGAGGGAAGACCAATCACTATGATTTCTAGAGCATTGTCGGATAAAGAGTTGCATTTCGCAACAAACGAAAGGGAGCTTTTAGGAATAGTCTGGGCTCTTAAAACATTAAGACATTACCTCTATGGTGTGAAGACTCTTAACATCTTCACTGACCATCAACCTTTGACATATGCAGTTTCGGATCGTAATCCGAATGCAAAAATTAAGCGCTGGAAAGCTTTCATCGATGAACATAATGCAAACTTGTATTATAAGTCAGGAAAAGAAAATCAAGTTGCAGATGCGCTATCAAGGCAACTTGTCCATGCGTTGGAGAACGATAATTCGTCAGACATGGCAACAGTCCATAGTGAAGAGTCATTCACTTACACTATGGAAAGCTCAGACAAACCGGTCAATTGTTTTCGCAACCAAATCATTCTGGAAGAGTCGGAATTTCCCACCACTCGAAATTTTATACTTTTCGGAAACAAAACGAGACATATTGTACAATATAGAGATAAAAACGAAATATTGGCCAAAATTGTTGATGCAGTCAACACTGAAGTTGTCAATGCTATTCATTGCGGCCTACCTGTGTTGGCCCACATTCAACACGATTTGATTAGAATGTTTCCTTCAACGAAGTTCCGATTTTGTAGTAAATTTGTCTCTGACATTTTCAACCAATGCGACCAGAGAGAAATTGTCGTAAGTGAACACAATAGAGCTCATCGGGCAGCCCAAGAGAATGTTAAGCAAATCCTTTCAGACTACTATTTCCCCAAAATGGTGAAAATAGCGAATGAGGTTGTTGCCAACTGCAAGACATGTTCAAAAGCAAAATACAATCGGCATCCAGAAAAACACGTTATAGGAGAAACAAAGGTTCCTTCTTATTCCGGTGAAATTCTACATATTGATATTTATTCAACTGATAAAAACCATTTCTTAACTTGTGTGGATAAATTCTCAAAATTCGCTGTGGTACAGCCAATAGCGTCCAGAACGATTCTAGACGTAAAAGAACCAATTCTCCAATTAATGAATATTTTTCCAAATACCAAAGTTGTCTACTGTGATAATGAGAGGTCCTTTAACTCTGAGACTATCAGATCAATTCTGAAAAACAGGTTTAATGTAGATATTGTCAATTCACCTCCTCTACACAGCACCTCAAATGGGTAGGTAGAGATATTTCATAGCACTCTTGCCGAAATCGCAAGATGCTTGAAAATAGAAAGGAAGATCGAGGATACCGTCGAACTCATCTTACAATCAACTATAGAATACAACCGAACAATTCATTCTGTCACGAATGAAAGACCTATTGATACGATACATTCTGCACCCTCTGAGGTAAAACAAAAGATTAAAGAGCGAATCTCTAACGCGCAAAACAGGCAGTTACATTACTTTAATAAAAGTCGTCATGACAAAGTTTACAATGTGGGGGATAAAGTCTTTGTTAGGAATAATCGTAGACTTGGAAATAAAATGACACCACTTTATGAAGAAGCTACTGTCGAAGCAGATTTGGGGACAACTGTCCTAATAAAGGGGAGGGTGGTCCATAAGGACAACCTCAGATAAATTTTAGTTTATATTGATAAAATGTTTTTTTCTGCTTTTGTTTTTTACCTAGGCTGTTACTACAATTTCTTTTCATACTAACGTTGACTCGTGCAAAGATTATTGACTATTCACACTCCGATTATGTCCCAATTTTAATGGCCAGAAATCGGATGATAGTTATGGAACTACAAAATATAATTTTATCCGTAACTTTAGCTAAAATAAATATTGTAAATCCAACAGTTTTGGACCAGGACGATTTAAAAATATTTATAAAAAATCAGAGCAATGAGCAACACACAGATTTCACCATATCAGAACTAATGTCTTTGTCTAAAGTAAAAGTAATATCAAATGAATATTGTTTGTATTTTATCATTAAATATCCTATTCCAATAAGAACATGTCAGAAAATTTCTTTATTCCCAGTACCTCACGATAATAAAATTATCCAATTCGCTGACACCAACACTGTAGTAGACTGCGAAGGCAAGACGTATTCAGCAACAAATTGCAAGCAAACAATATCTTCAACCTATTGTCAACTTATGCCAAGCGAAACCTGCGCTCAACAACTCATATCGGGTGAATCAGCACACTGTAATACGCAAAGCAATAATCTTGATAAAGTGGCAGAAATCGACGATGGAATTATCATTGTCAATGACGCTATTGCAGAAGTGAAAGAAGCAACCGAAAATGTAAGAAACATAAACGGCACATTCCTCATAACCTTTGAAAAAAATGTGACTGTCAATGGTACACTATTCGTAAATAGAAACAACATTGATATGCGGAAACCAGGAACACCATCATTCCCCTCAATTATTATAAACAACCACAGTGAAATTTTAAGTTTGTCATCTATCCATCAGATGAACTTGCAAAACTTACAATATATTGGCGACCTTGAAAAAGATGCAAGAATGCGACCAATTTTAGTTGGCGGTGTTGTTTTTATGAGTATCGGAATACTCCATTTCATATTGTGCCTCGTCAAACGTAGGACAAAGATAAGAGAACAACAAAGATTTAAATCTGCCGTAGCAATGGCTATAAAGAAGACCGAGGACGGCCTCCACTTAAGTGAGGGGGTAGTTAGCACATCCCTGCCGAACTAACAAACAACATTGTTGCTTGCTTGGCTGTGTTGTGTTCTTGCTAGGCTACATTGATGGAGTCGTGTTACGTCTAGTGGCGTGATCATGGTGTCAGCACTTTTTGTCTTTTATAACTTAAGTAGTTTAAGTAGAATAAGTTTTTGGATTTCAATAAAGAAACAGTTTTTTTAAGCTCACCAAAAGACGAAGAAGTCTTTTATTGTTAACTTACATATATGCATATATCGGAGAGCTGGTTTGGGAATGACGTGAATCAGTATCTTCCCCGTGGTTGTTTGCTTTCCCAACAAACATTAATGTACCGAAATTGATTCAGACTATTTCTTTTGGCGCAATTTGAACAGAAGTATGTGAGTAATAATTCAATTATTATAAAACGCTCCTCGATAGTTGAGATGGTTGATATGCTCTAAGATTAACGTACATATGTACCCTCCACAATCAGATGGTATATTAAATTTGTCTTCGAAATAATTGTGGGAGTATACATTAGGGCTAGTATTTCACACTAGCAACAAATAAGTATCACGTGGGGAGGATTGTCCCAATAACAAAAGCACGTATTTAAGGTCATTTAGGTGAAAAATTTGCCGCCCGAGGACTATTTTTAAAAGACTTTTGATATTTTTGGCTTATAAAATTTTTTATTTTAATTTTTTGAACAAAAAATGTGATGTATATTTAAGCTAATTAACTTAAAGTAAACTTAGTTAATTACAACACTTAACTTATACATATGCAGAATGGTCTGGTATTGAAGACTATTTTAGAATTCTGCAATGGAAAACTTCCATGCAATCGGTGCGGGAAAATCTTTTAACAGTTAGGGAAAAGTGATAAAACATGTTTTAATATTTTTCCATGCTCTACGTGGTGTTATTTTTGATGTTGGCGCATAATCAGCATACAATACATAACATAAGGATGACCATCAGTACGTCCGTATGTTGAAATTAAGTTAAAGCTCACAACATTTAAAATAGAGCTTTCAAAGAACTCCTTGAACTTAAAAACTATATAACTTTTAGGGCTTATGGTATTGAAGATGGATTATATCGATCCACGTTTTGAAATAGACACTATAGAACGACACGGCCATACTTTTTAATATTTTGGTACTACTTGCTCTTTTGTGGATGTACAAACCTCTCTTGCAATGTTTCGGTAAAGCTCCACGTTTCGATAAAGAACCAATAAAATGGTATTGCCCGATATTCTGTATATGTATGTATAGTGGGTGGGAATTATACAGTGTTAACAATACAATTCCCACCCACTATTCATTCACAGTTAATACTCTACTAGATCTTTTTTTGTCAATAACACCGCGAACATCTTACTATATGACCAAGTTTCAGCACCGTGTTTCTCAAAGCATGACCTTATTTTCCTTTCATACAATTTTAATATGCAACCAATCGATCAGATATACTCGTTCCGTGACTATAGGAATTTAAGATACAGTGATTTGGAAGACAAATTTCTACAGATCAACTGGAATGATATGTTTTCCCTTATTTCTGTTGATCAGCAACTCGACTTTCTCCCACATAATATTCACTCATTATACAGCGATACTGTTCCAATCAAAAATAAGCGAAGATCGCCTAATTGCAAACCTTGGCTTACTTCGGATATCAAACGTCAAATAGCAGATAGGGATAGAGCATACTCCAGGTGGAAAAGATACAAAACTCCAGAGCTTCATGAAGAGTACCGCCTTGCACGCAGATTGGTTAACAGAAGTATCAAGACCGCTAAAACCGAACACTACTTATTTCGGTTTAGCTCTGCCATCGACTCAAAGTCAAAATGGAGTGTGATTCGCGAGATCGGGATTGGAAAACCCAAAACCTCCGGATCTTGTATAGGTGACGTTGAAGAACTAAATAAAACTTTCATTAATTTACCAAGGATTCAGACCGACCCATCCTCCTATGCATTTAATGATAATGGTACAAGTAGCGAGGGTTTTTCGAATTTCGTTGTATCACAAATGAGGAAGTTTTAAATTGTTTCTCAAGCGTCAAATCTAACGCTATATGTCCTGATGATATGGATCCTAAGTTCATTCGAATACTGCTTCCATGTTTATTGCCTCATTTCACCTTCCTTTTCAATTCCATATTGACTACTAGTACCTTTACTTCCATTTGGAAACACGCCAAAATTATACCAATGCCAAAACCTAATATGGAATTTCGCCCTATCGCAATTCTAAAACATCTATCAAAAGTCTTCGAAAAAATAATTCATAAGCAGCTTATAGAATACTTACACCGTGAATCTTTACTCACAGATATCCAATCTGGATTCCGCATCACAGCTATTTAACTGCCCTTCTGGACGTCTCTGAATCGATAAGGAGTGAGATTGATGAAAACAAGGCATGCTTTCTAGTACTACTTGACCACTCAAAAGCATTCTACACAGTTGATCACCGAACGCTTTGCTATAAACTAAAACACTTCTTTAATTTCACCAATACCTCAACTAATCTAATTCGTTCCTATCTGCTCAATCGAACGCAATCTGTGTATTCCGGAAACACTAAATCCAAATCTCTGGCAGTTACAAAGGGAGTCCCACAAGGATCTATTATTGGACCCCTTTTGGTCTCAATGTATGCCAATGACCTACCTCTCCAACTCACACACTGCCGTATGCACATGTACGCCGATGACGTGCAGATATATTTGAGAAGTACTCTTGACGACGTTAGCCAGTGCATTCAAAAAATAAACTATGATCTGAACAGAATTTACAAGTGGGCATGTGCCAACGGTCTTGTCCTAAACCCGAAAAAATCGATGTGTTTAGCTATCCATAAAAGGAAAAATGTCAGGATACAAAATATTGAATTAGTGTTAAATCAAGAAAACATAGCAGTTGTTGAAAGTGCTAAAAATGTAGGAATTGTTTTTAATTTTTAACTCTTCTCTAAGCTGGAAAAACCACATTAACCAAGTCGTCGGGAAAACCTATGGAAAATTACGTTCTTTGTGGCTTCTTCATCCATTTACTCCACTCAATATCAGGTTCCTCTTAGCAAAAACTTATCTGGTACCTGGATTAATCTATGCATGCGAACTTTTTGCAAAATGTGATTCGGTTAGCAAACGCAAATTGAACGTAGCTTTCAATAGTATCGCTCGTTATGTTTATGGCTTGTCCAGAACTCAACATATCTCACAATATGCTAATTCCCTTTACGGCATGAGCTTAAACTCTCTCCTCAAAATGAAAGCCCTGATACTTCTACAAAAAATTATATACAAAAAAACTCCAAAATATCTTTTTCAAAAGTTAAGATTTGGAAGATCTGACAGAGGAAAAAGACTTGTTCCATTGGCAAGACGGAGCCCTGTATCAGATTGTCAATTTTTTATTAACACAACAAGTCTCTGGAATTCTCTTCCAAATGAGTTACAAAGCATCAGCAATGCACAAACATTTAAGAATAAACTTCATAACTACATCCAAAATTCAATAACGGTCATACAAATGTAACAATATGGATATCCTTACTTTTTTTCTCTTTTTCAAAATTATTATATAAATATGTTCTAATTAAATGCAAACTCTTCTTAAACCTGTTTGTTATTTTTATCATGCATTTTTTTACCATTCATAATATTGTAATATTCTTAAGATGGATATGTTTTCTTTACTTGTACCCCTGCACTATAATTTATAAGATCTCAATCTTGTTGTGCAGGAATCAATAAATAAATAAATAAACTAAAATAAATAAAATAAATAAAAAAAATAAATATCTTGTATTTGTTCTTCGCAAATCTATTTTTTCAGTAAATCACTACGAATCACTTTAAAATTAAGATTTTATGTAATCTTAGGTCATCAAAATATTTAACAGGGATACGAGGCTGTAAAAGGTCATAACCCATAATCGACTTCAAGTATAAAATCGCGAAAATTACATTTAAGCCTAATGTGCATCATTATATCCTACACCAGACTGTGGTAACATGCCTATGGAAACTAGATGGACCCATAGCTGCTTTTGGGGACATACAGAGAATCATTTTCTCAGTCGATTTATGCATGTTCGTCCGTCCGTTCGCAACGTGAAGGTCACATTTATTGTCCGATTCAGAATAAAAGTGGGAAAATACATCGTGCCAAAATACATCGGAATTGGTTCAGATTTGGATTAGCTTCCATATATATTTTCTGCCGATTTCACATGTCCGATTTCGATCAAATTTGGAATGTGTTACTAAATTCGATCTAGAAATAAATAAGTCAAATTATATTGAAATCAGTTCAGATTTGGATATAGCTCTCATATAAATTTTCGGCCGATTTTATGTATTTGCTGCACCAAACACAATATATATATATATATTCGATTTCGATGAAATTTGGAACGTGTGACAGAATTCGGTCCAGAAATAAATGAGCCAAATTATACTGAAATCGGTTCAGATTTGGATAAAGCTCCCATGTATATTTTCGGCCGATTTGATGTATTTGATGCGCTAAACACTCTATATTAGTCCAATTTTTATGAAATTAGGAATTTTGACGAAATTTGATCTAGAACTAAATTTGTCAAATCATTTTGAAATCGTGTCATATTTGGAAGTAGCTCCCATACATATGCATTTTCGGTCGTTTTCCCGTATTTGTTGCACCAAACGAAGTGTGGAATGTGTGACTGAATTCGGTCTAGAAATAAGATTGCCAAACAATATTGAATTCGGTCAAGATTTGGATATAGCTTTAGGCCGTTTTCTTATATTTGAATCACCAAACACGCTATGTACGCAAAATTTCAATGGAATTTGGAATGTGTGGTGAAACATTGCCTAGTAACGAACTCGATATATTAAATTAGGAATGTGTTACGTAAATCTGTCTAGAAATAAGTTTGGCAAATTATATTAAAATCGGTCTATAATGTTCCCATACGTCCAAATATGTTTTATATATTCACAGTCCTGATGATACCCTCCCGTCTTTGATCCTTTCCTTACTTTGAAAGGTTGTAGGCTCCATATTCAACCAAAATGGCTGACATTTAATATTTAGTCGTCGTCGGCGGTGTAACACTTTAAACCAGAAGTTTGTCGGTAAAGTCCACGTCTTCATATAGACCCCATAGAACGGTTCCTCCCGAATTCGGTATTTTGAAGGTCTCATAGTTATTATCAAATGGAAATGGATGAAATGTGTTATTTAGTTTTCGAGGGGGGTGTCAAATATTCTAGAAGAGAATTATCAGTGTAGGTCTAGGTTTTCATATATTTTTGGAATTCTGAAGGTTGTGGCGTCAATATTCCACCGAAATGGCTGAAATTTGGTATTAAATCTTCGTTGGGGGTATACAGCTTTCCACCAGAAATATGAAGACGGTGACCCACTTTCCTTCTGAAGTGTATTTAGATTGGTATTTGGACTGTTAATGGGAGAAAACCTCCACGCTGAAAATTATCAATATTTATTTATTTATTTATTGATTCCTGCACAACAAGATTGAGATCTTATAAATTATAGTGCAGGGGTACAAGTAAAGAAAACATATCCATCTTAAGAATATTACAATATTATGAATGGTGTAAAATTGCATGATAAAAATAACAAACAGGTTTAGGAAGAGTTTACATTTAATTAAAACATATTTATATAATAATTTTGAAAAAGAGAAAAAAAGTAAGAAAGAAAAAAAAGTAAAAAAAGTAAGGATATCCATATGGTTACATTTGTATGACCGTTATTGAATTTTGGATGTAGTTATGAAGTTTATTCTTAAATGTTTGTGCATTGCTGATGCTTTGTAACTCATTTGGAAGAGAATTCCAGAGACTTATTGTGTTAATAAAAAATTGACAATCTGATACAGGGCTCCGTCTTGCCAATGGAACAAGTTTTTTTCCTCTTTCAGATTTTCCAAATTTTAACTTTTCAAAAAGATATTTTGGAGTTTTTTTGTATATAATTTTTTGTAGAAGTATTAGGGCTTTCATTTTGAGGAGAGAGTTTAAGCTCATGCCGTAAAGGGAATTAGCATATTGTGAGATATGTTGAGTTCTGGACAAGCCATAAACATAACGAGCGATACTATTAAAAGCTACGTTCAATTTGCGTTTGCTAACCGAATCACATTTTGCAAAAAGTTCGCATGCATAGATTAATCCAGGTACCAGATAAGTTTTTGCTAGGAGGAACCTGATATTGAGTGGAGTAAATGGATGAAGAAGCCACAAAGAACGTAATTTTCCATAGGTTTTCCCGACGACTTGGTTAATGTGGTTTGTCCAGCTTAGAGAAGAGTTAAAAACAATTCCTAAATTTTTAGCACTTTCCACAACTGCTATGTTTTCTTGATTTAACACTAATTCAATATTTTGTATCCTGACATTTTTCCTTTTATGGATAGCTAAACATTTTCGATTTTTTCGGGTTTAGGACAAGACCGTTGGCACATGCCCACTTGTAAATTCTGTTCAGATCATAGTTTATTTTTTGAATGCACTGGCTAACGTCGTCAAGAGTACTTCTCAAATATATCTGCACGTCATCGGCGTACATGTGCATACGGCAGTGTGTGAGTTGGAGAGGTAGGTCATTGGCATACATTGAGACCAAAAGGGGTCCAATAATAGATCCTTGTGGGACTCCCTTTGTAACTGCCAGAGATTTGGATTTAGTGTTTCCGGAATACGCAGATTGCGTTCGATTGAGCAGATAGGAACGAATTAGATTAGTTGAGGTATCGGTGAAATTAAAGAAGTGTTTTAGTTTATAGCAAAGCGTTCGGTGATCAACTGTGTCGAATGCTTTTGAGTGGTCAAGTAGGACGAGAAAGCATGCCTTGTTTTCATCAATCTCACTCCTTATCGATTCAGAGACGTCCAGAAGGGCAGTTAAACAGCTGTGATCAGCACGGAATCCAGATTGGATATCTGTGAGTAAAGATTCACGTTGTAAGTTTTCTATAAGCTGCTTATGAATTATTTTTTCGAAGACTTTTGATAGATATGGTAAAATTGCGATAGGGCGAAATTCCATATTAGGTTTTGGCACTGGTATAATTTTGGCGTGTTTCCAAATGGAAGGAAACGTACTAGTAGTCAATATGGTATTGAAAAGGAAGGTGAAATGAGGCAGTAAACATGGAAGCAGTATTCGAATGAACTTAGGATCCATATCATCAGGACCTATAGCGTTAGATTTGACGCTAGAGAAACAATTCAAGACTTCCTCATTTGTGACACAGCGAAATTCGAAAAAACCCTCGCTACTTGTACCATTATCATTAAATGCATAGAAGGATGGGTCGGTCTGAATCCTTGGTAAATTAATGAAAGTTTTATTCAGTTCTTCAACGTCACCTATACACGATCCGGGGGTTTTTGGTTTTCCAATCCCGATCTCGAGAATAACACTCCATTTTGACTTTGAGTCGATGGCAGAGCTAAACCGAAATAAGTAGTGTTCGGTTTTAGCGGTCTTGATACTTCTGTTAACCAATCTGCATGCAAGGCGGTACTCTTCATGAAGCTCTGGAGTTTTGTATCTTTTCCACCTGGAGTATGCTCTATCCCTATCTGCTATTTGACGTTTGATATCCGAAGTAAACCAAGGTTTGCAATTAGGCGATCTTCGCTTATTTTTGATTGGAACAGTATCGTTGTATAATGAGTGAATATTATGTTGGAGAAATTGGAGTTGCTGATCAACAGAAATAAGGGAAAACATATCATTCCAGTTGATCTGTAGAAATTTGTCTTCCAAATCACTGTATCTTAAATTCCTATAGTCACGGAACGAGTATATCTGATCTATTGGTTGAATATTAAAATTGTATGAAAGGAAAATAAGGTCATGCTTTGAGAAACACGGTGCTGAAACTTGATCATATAGTAAGATGTTCGCGGTGTTATTGACAAAAAAAAGATCTAGTAGAGTATTAACTGTGAATGAATAGTGGGTGGCAATTGTATTGTTAACACTGTATAATCCCAATGCTAGCATGTTATTCGTTAAGGTAGAATCGACAAGAATATTGGAGTTAAAATCCCCTGTAAGTATGACATCAGAATAACCCAGTGTAATAATTTCAAGGACTTCTTGCAAGCGGTTCAGATCGATGGTATTGTTTGGTCGATAGATACACCCAATTAGCATTTTATTGCTGTGACTTTTAAGTTCTATGAAAACATATTCAACTCCATCGCCAATTTGTGATCTAGAGTGAAATTTTGCATTTAGTGTGTTTTTAGCAATAATAGCAACGCCGCCACCACGACGCTCTCTATCTGATCTAAAGACCGTGTAGCCCTGAAGATTGATAAGTGCATCAGGAATAGATGGGTTGAGCCACGTTTCAGAGATACATATTATGTCTATCCCTGAATTTTCAAAAATATATACAAATTCATCAGCTTTATTTACCACACTTTGAGAGTTTATGTGGCAAATATTAATACCTTTTTGTTGTTTGGATAAAATTTTGACTAGATTTTTAGTGACATCCCTGGAATCTCTGCCTACATTACCGGATAGAGTCATATTTGATTGGAGAAAGATAAAAAGCTACGGCATCAGCAAAATGCATGACTAAACATAATAATATCCAAAATATTTTTATAAATTCATAATGGGTCGTACAATGTAATGAAATGGTCGATTTAATAGTTACAAAGTGACAAATTAATTCAAAAGTGATATTGAAGAGAAATGTATATGTGTATAAAACTATATAATGATTCCATGTTGGAGTTATGATTTTATTGTGGCTGTGGTTCCATACGAGATACATTATCAGAAGAACGAAATTCATCAAGGATTTGTTGATGGTTGACACATATGGGCTCATCGCTGTTGTGACTTTTAATATAAACAAGTCCTCGAAAGGTGTAGGCAGATTTTATAGAACCCTTCTTCTTCAAGTGTACGGCTTCTTGTAGAAAGTAAAAATTTGTATTTGAGAGGTTCTCATTTATGTAGAATAAGGAATTCGAATTAAAGCCGATGGAATTCAAAGTAAGTTTATAATTATTAGCCTTTTTATAACCAGCAAGTGACTTGAGGAATGAGTTTTTATCATAAGGCGACATGAATTTGACGATGATGACACCATCGGGTGAATTAACATTTTTAGTGTTATTACGATACTGTAGGCGATGAATTGATTTAATTCGTGGGGCGGCTATATTGTAGGAATAGCAAATGTTACTGAAAACATCCATAAGCTTCTCATGTTTTTGATATGGGACCCCATTTATTCGGATTTCGCAGGCTACAAATGCATTTTCTTGTCTAAGGAGTTGAGTGCGAATATCTGCAATATCTTTATCGATGTTTGTACTTTTGCATGCGCCTTCTTCTAATTTAGTCACTCTTTCGTGTATATCAATTAGTTCGTTTCTCATATCAGACAATTTGTTATCAAATTCCTGTATAATTCTAGTTTCCGTATCCGACAGCATTGATTTGAACTCATCCATTAGGCGTTTACTTAGCTTGCTGAAGCGTTCATCGAGTATCTGGACCATACGTAGAGGCGAATCAGACATCCGTGGAGTTTTTGATAAATTTCCATAGGAACGCTGATAGTTACTTTCTCTATCGCGTTTCGGCGCTCTAGAGTCTTTTATAAGCAATTCGTTATCTACGGAGATATTCATCTGTGTAACATCGCCTTGCTCAGCCATTATGAATGTGGGGAAACCCAGGTGTAAAGGTACTCACAAGCAAGGCACATTAAAGAAGGTAGCCGACTCGTATCAGCTGATTGAATATGAAATGTCAAATAAAATTGTTGTAATTGTGAAATGTAAACAAACATCTTGTTCTGATTGGCCGAAGCTAAATCGCTGCAAATTTAAGCACCAAGGCGAATTGATTCTCTTTACAAATTTTGACGTATTATGTTACGGCAAAAGTTGCTTTGTTGTAGCAATTCGCCGAATCGGCTACCTTCTATATTTGCCTTGCTCACAAGTTAGCCAGTAAGAAAGACAGGAAATAGAGTATATTTATAGGCGCTCGTAAATGTCGTTTGCAGTTTTTTAACTGTTATTAAAAATCTATGTTGGTTAAAAGCTCACAAAATATATTAATGTAGATAGATCCGTATATTGATGTGTAAAAAGTTTGACACTTAACAATTATGTTTATGCGGAGAGAAAGAATTTTGACGTAAATCACTCTCACGAAGATAATTCTCTTTATCTTAGCTCACTCCAGTTTGCTTGTTTATATTGTTTTGTGTTTTTTTTTGGTTTTTGCAATGTTTTATTTACGAAATGAAATAAAAAGTTTTCAAATAAATACACGTAAAGGTATTCCACGGCGTTATTATTTATGAAATTGATTACAGGGTGTAGTTAAAATTGTGTTTATTGTTTATTTTTCTTTGTAATATAAAATGATTTTCAATTAATTAACCCCCTGTTTTTGTAAAAGTTTTTATTCTTCTCACACGAATTGTCAAAATTTGTAGATCGATTAACTCGCCTCAGCGCAAATGTAGAGCTCTGATTTTAAAAAGAGGATTTCTTAACTATATATGGAACGCGTCTACGAAAAATTAGGTCCGTATGTCATCTGGGGGCTGAGCTATGGATGCCTAAATTATTACGAATATAGACGAACGAACAAAAAATAGTTACAAAAACAGGGGGTAATTCTTT